>NC_061112.1:71735892-71801711 GCF_002878395.1 Capsicum annuum | reverse complement strand
TTTTTTTTTTTTTCATTTTTCCTCTAACACCATCAAGAGAACAACCATAAAGACATCAATTTAAGGTTTTTCCTCCATTAAAAATATTATTTCAACCTTCAATTCTAACTCCCTCAGCGTTTTTAACAATCAACATTTCCAGAATTTTGGATTCAATCACCCATTTGCTCTTTTTTCATAATCGAATTTTGGGTTCAACCACCCTTGTCAAAAGACAAAACAGAATTACTAAAACAACAAAGTTGTCAACTTTGAGATAATTTTGACACAAATTTTCTATCAAGTACCATAAATTTCATAAATTTTAACTCAAAAATATAAAAGTTCTAGTTCAAAAAACTTCTCAAAACATTCAATTTCAACTTTTTTCATGGACGAAATTTCCCATGGCTTCGCCTCATATGAAGAACGGGGTGGGTGAGGGTGGTGGGTTACGAAAAAAATAAAGAAAGAAATGGTGTTGTGGGATGGGATGAGGGTGATGGAAACAGGGGAGGGAATTTGGAAAAGATGAAGAAGATGGTTACTTTATATATAATAATAATAATAATAAAAGTGGATCCTTTTTATTAAAAAAAAATTCATTCGATTTTTTTTTGTCACGTCAGTTACAGAGGAGGAAATTAATTTACTTTAAAATTATTAAAGAGATAAATAATTATTCAATTAGTTTAGAATGTAAAAGTAAATTTTGACCACAAGTTCAAGATGTATTATCTCGAGTAATAAATTAAAAGAGATTATAGAATATGAAATGACGTGTCCCCTGGTAGTGTTCCCGCCAGAGATTTTAGGTCCCATTTCCTCTTTGCTCCCCACTGCGTTTACCAAAAAAGAAAAACAAGAAAAAAGAAAATGTCGTCTTCGTCATCGAGAACCCTAATGGATGTGCTGAAGCAACCAGCAGCAAAGCGCGTAAAACGGGTCTCTTCGCCAGAAAACTTGATTTGTAGTGCCCAAGACCCCAAAGACGTATCATCCCTAACGTCTGAGCAAAAGTCCAGAATGGAGTTCAATAGATCACTCGCAAAGGCAAAAAGGAACCTCAAACTTTGTTCTGATAAAATCAACAAATCAAACCCAAACGGTCTGTTAAACAATTATTTTTGGTTCCTTCACTTAAGTTTGTGTTAGGACCGGGTTTTTCTTTTCTTTTTTTCTTTTTTGGAAACGATTGTGATGCAATTTCAATACCGCAAAAGGTATCAAAGACTGCATTTTAACTTCATCCAATAGTTTTTAAGAAATTAGGAAAGCAAATTCCAAATAAGAATCCGACACATTTCTCGAGAAATATTGACCAATTCATATTTCCGTAGTTGTTTCACAATGGTGTTGTTGGGGCCAATTTGGTACAGACATGGACTATTCCACTGTGTATGTACTCGCCATCTCACACTAGCACATGTACTGGTAACTTTGACCACTAAGGCTTTGTGGAAATATTTTTTACACGTTCTGGTTATAGTCGCTCCAAATTAAAAATGGACAAGCTAACTGATGTGGCTTATAATGTTTTGATGTTTTGACATATATTTGTGGTACATGCTTATTTTTTGTTGTTCCTTTAATGTACGGATGTTGTTAAAAGAAACAAAAAAAGTTGTTGAATTGGATTAGTTTAAAAAATCATGTTACATGTTTTGGACTATTTGGAGGGAAAGAAATTCAAGATGTTTTACAGAAAAGTATAGTAAATGCGCAGCAAATTGAAATGTATTGTTTCTTCTATTTCATCTTTGGTGTAAGGAGGAACTGCTAGAAGATGTGGACGCACTGATTGATATCATAGAATCCTTGTAAGAAGAACAAGGACATATTTTTTACTCTCGTCTGTATATTTGATTCACAACAAGCTTTGTCCTGATTATATATAATACTTGTTATCACTGTCAATTTTTTTTTTTTTACCATGTCAGCAAACTAAGCCACGAGATAGGTTGTGCTTTATGTGATAAATTCTCACAAGTCTAGGCTTTTGTGCTGTAGCTTGCCAACGGGAAATATTTTTTTTTCCTCTGCAGTATTTGTATTACTTGAGATACTAATGTAATAATTGAATTTTTTCTACTTATAATATTTGATTTTTCATGCCAAAGAGCAATGTAGATACTCAGTTTCGAAACTCAAAAGTAAGATTGCTACTTTAGAGAGCCTTTGGTTAAACTACTTATTCCTTGCTAGGCACTGAAATGACATCTCTTGTGTACCAATTGTTAGGTGAGGGAGTTGGATATGTGAAGTTACAGGAACTGTTGATTGAGGAGACATGGTTGGAAGCACTGCTAGGGGAATTTCAAAAGCCCTATGCAGGGAACTTGTGCAAATTTGTGGAAAAAGAAATTAATGGCGGTGTCCCAATTTATCCTCCACAACAACTGATTTTTAATGCTCTTAACACTACTTCATTTGACAGGGTGAAGGCTGTCATCATTGGACAGGTAGAGTTTCTAGGTTTGAAGGTAGAATTCACATGTCACTAATAGTATGTTCTCAAGGAATCACAATCTGTATTAACTCGATTTTTGTATTGAAAACCTTACAACCTTACCCAAAAAGGAGAAAGTAAAGCATTATGCCGCATGTGCACCTGTGCTATTTAATTTCTTAGTTTTTGAAATGCAACTATCTGAAATCTAAAAACATAGAGTTCTCTTAATTTAAGATAAAATACAGAAGTTGCTTTGGTTCTCTTTGGACATCTATCTTATTGGAGTAATCTGGTATTCATCTCAGATATCGCCTTCAGGAATTTGGTAATGATAGGAAGTTGGTAATGAAGCTACACTTTCAGAAATTTTTGAGCCTTTGCTGAAAACATCTTTCTAACTTACAGCAGCATGATCCTTTTTCAACGTGATTTCAGGATCCATATCATGGACCAGGTCAGGCAATGGGCCTCTCTTTCTCGGTGCCTAAAGGTGTGAAAGTCCCTTCTAGTCTGATGAACATATATAAAGAACTTAAGCAAGATTTGGGCTGTTCAATACCAGTTCATGGAAATCTTGAACAATGGGCTGTACAGGTGATTCTGAAGTTCTTGGTGGAACTTGTCATCTACTTTATTTGGGTTTCATATGAAGTTAATTTCTTTTTCCACTGTGCTTTACGTATATCATTTTGTTCAGTCAAAATCAATGACTTGTTACCTTCACAATTTTCATTCTTGGAGTCTTTTGTGACATATTTGACACTGGAAGTTCTATTGAAGCATGGCCATTATTTCAACTACCATCCACTTCTGATCTCTTTCAATTCATTTCATGGAAACCTATATTTGATGTTTAGGCAAGATGTGGCTGCATAATTTTTATGCCGGTTTTGTTCACTGAACCTATATGTCAACTGGCAAGCTGTAATGATCAATGATTTATTCAAATATCAACTGTAACAAGCTGTAAATGGTTGCAACGTTAAAATTCCAATATCAACTAATTAAAGATCAATGATTTGTTCTTAATCAACTGCTGATTATTTCTTAAAGTTGGGGCCAGCTATTGAGTACGTGGTGAACCTGTGGTTTCCTACATGCTTGTCTAATAGCGGTGACTCCTAACTTGGACCAAGTTGATATTTGTGCAAGCTTATTTTGATTGAAATACATAACAATATAAAATCTGTAAACTGTCAGAAATTTATAATTTGATAAGTAGTTCGAAATCTGGAATTTGTCGCTTTTGTACGCCACTGGTCGAATATTTAGGACTAAACTGTAGCATAAAGGTGTATAATGATAGAAATTCTCAACTTACACCTCTCCCCCATAGCATTGGCTCACTTGCATACTTGAAAGCATGCTTGCTTCTTGTTAAGGTAAGAAGGTTTTTATTTAGAGCGTACGTATCCTAGATTCATGCTTAGTTTCAGCAGGAAATTAGAGTTGTTCATGGTTCAATTTTAAATTTCTATTAAATGAAACCGATGTTTCCACACAGCAAAAATAACTTTGTAAATTATGATGTACTCTTTATAAGTTGTGTTTGTTGAATTCCCACATCGTTAATGTAAAGAATGGATCTTGGGCCTAACTCAACCTCAAAAGCTAGCTCATGAGGGGAGGATTGCTCAAACCATCTAAGGAGATCAAGGACCCTTTAACCCACTGATGTGGGACTCCAACACCCCCCGCATGCCCAGGACTGGACATCTAGAGCGTGGACAATATAAGATGGGGGGCCCAACATTGGAAACAAATGAATTGGGTGAATCTGGCTCTGATACCATGTAAAGAATGGATCTTGGGCCTAACTCAACCTTAAAAGCTAGATCATGAGAGGAGGATTGCCCAAGACCATATAAGGAATCCAAGGACCCTTTAACCCACCGAGGTGTGACTCCAACAGTTAATTTAGTGATGAGAGGATCTCTTTATATGGTCTTTGGAAACCACATCTAATGAGCTAGCTTTTGGGGTTGAGTTAGGTCCAAATTTCATTTTCTTATGATGGTTACTGTGCCAAACCCATCACAATTTTTCTCTTTACTCTATGTTGGGCCCCTATATTTTATTTTACACACTCGGGAGTGTTGCCAGGCGTGGACATGCGAGGGGGTGTTGAGTCCCCACATCAGTCATTTAGGGATGGGAAGGTCTTTTACATGGTCTTGGGCAATCCTCACCTCATGAGCTAACTTTTGGGGTTGAGTTATGACCAAGGTCAATTTTTTCTATGTTGACAACACTTTTATAGCCTTCAGTTTTTTCTTGCTTTATGTAATTGTCTGACATACACCACGTTTCTTTACAGGGCGTTCTGCTTCTAAATGCTGTTTTAACAGGTAACTCTTTTGTGTCTTCAATGGTTTTATATATTGATCTACACATATTCCTTTTGGATTAATTTATACTCATTTCCTTTTTAGGGCTATATTATATTGCTATCGCCACAGATGTGCTTGTGAAGATTAATAGTATATGAAGTAAAAGGAGATACTAACTGACATAATCTCTCTCTCTCTCTCCATAAATCGATTAAAATGTGTTTGTTTATTAGTTCGGAGAATTTGATTTTGGTAAATAAATGAGAAAGTCATCACGATGTAGTTAATTAAGAGTGATTCAGAATCAATCTTTAATGAATCTAGATATTTTAAGGTTCGAATTTGAAGGCATCGGACAAGTTGCCTACTGTACCAAAGGTATCTCCTGCAATGTGAAATTTGCTGTATTTTGTAATCTTATTGTTACTTGTTAGACATCATATCTGTCATATTTCAGAGACATCATATCTGTCATATTTCAGACTTTCTTTATGCTTAAGTTTATTGCCTAATTTTTGGGTTGCATACACATGACTGAAACATAAAGATTTACTGACATGAAACCTATCATATAGAATTTGCCTGCATATTGTTGCTGTCTAATCTTGGTCCCATGATGTTGAAGATGCTCCATAATGCTATTGGAAGTAGTTCAATGCCATGTACGATTTGAGTGGCTTGGCCTTGGCTGCACCAACTTACAATCACTCTTGCCCCTACTTTGGCCCACTTGTTTGTGGCCAATGCACCGGCAGTGCCCATGCCCACAAGCAACACTGACAGTATTTTTTTTTTTTTTTTTAAAATTAGAACCATTTCTCGATTTGTGCGTGTCATCCTTGCACAGGGGCCATGCTAATCTTCTGTGTCTCCTTCCAATTTTATTGGATGTCCCAGAAGGGAGAACACCTGGTTCCTTCACTGACCACTAACCAGTATCTAGCATCGTATTATGCTACAAGCGAGAGAAGCTTTTAGAGAGCAGCATGCAAGGAAATCTTACTAGTAGTTGCCAACCAGCTTTATACTTTTATAATAGGGCTTTGGCTCATCATTTTTAGTTAGACAAGCTTAGCTCATTTTAATAGTGAATATTTCTGTCAGCAGTAATACAACAAAATTTCACGCGTTCTCTAGCATTCGTAGCTAATAGCTTCTTAGTTCTTGACTTAATCGAGTCAACAACTTGCTGTAGGTCTATTTTGTTGATTAATACTGAGCTTAGATCTCACCAGCAAAGCAAACATTTAAATGCTGCCTAAGCTAAAGTGGAGTGTACCCTAGACTTGATCTAGGCCAACTGTGCAACTTTTCATCGCTTTACCCTTCCAGGGAAATAGTTAAGTTCAGCCATTGATCTTAACACACAAAAGCAACTTGTGGGTTCGGATTAGGCAGAAATATCAAAGAAGCTAAAATCCCAGGCAAAAGAATGTGGGAAGATCTTGTTAGATGGCTGTCGATAGTAAGTGCACAATGATACAGATAGGTTCCTATTTGTACATGTATACATATGGTTGACAACTATCCTACTCTGTAGAAACTGCAGAAATTCTGGATATATTAGACTCCATTTAGGTATTTAGATTAGCTTCAGGTTCTTGGAGTTCTTTTGCTGTAAAGTGCTCCCTGAGTACTGTGTAATTATGAATCAGTTTTACATAGACACATAGTTATCACTTTCAATTACCTTTTTGAAGAAGACTCTTCATTTGTTCTCGAATACTTTATCATGTCATATGCTTTTCTTTTTCTTTGAAGAGATGCTATGACACTGCTTCTTGTCTTCTACTAATCAATTGCATTTTGAGCCTTTTGTTTTCCCTGATATACTCTCAGTTAGGCATCATCAGGCAAATTCTCATGCAAATAAAGGCTGGGAGCAATTTACAGATGCTGTCATAAAAACAATTTCTCAGAAGAAAGAGGGAGTGGTTTTCATTCTGTGGGGTAACTATGCCCAAGCAAAAGCCAGGTGATTCATCACAAGGCTGCTAGTACTCTATTAAGTTTATTAATATCTGACTGGAAATCCAGACTTTATTGTAGTTAGTCTCGAGACGTCTTGGTAATTTTTTGGGCATCACTTGTAACCTTTGCCCCTGTTGGAATTATACCTGCAAGTTTAAGTGTTCAGCAGAAGTACAAGGATAGGGGGATGATCTGCAAACATTTTTGAACGTCCAGTAGCAGATTCTGGTTAAATTTCCTGTGAATTAAAATCTCTGCTTTGCTTCCATTTTCAGCTTCTTGCTGGTACTTTAGGAGAGCCATTTAATTTGACTGTCAGCATCTAATTTAATGTGCATTGAATTCTAACTGAATGGACCTTGAAGAGAAGTAAGAAGTGGAACATCTTTGTATCTATTTTCTTTCAGAAATTTTATGACTGAAATTCTTCACTCAATATTAGTTCCCAAAGCTACATGTTACCAAGGATTTCTCCTATAAATTTGCACTTTTTGTGTCAAACTTGTTATGTGCCCTTAGAGTGATGACATCTAGAATATTTCACGGAATATTTCTTCTCACCAGTCTTTTCTCAAGCTTAAGTTTTTATATTAAACATAGCATGCCATCTATAGTGAAAGCTGCATAAGGCACTCTTAGACAAGGTCGACTAGAATATCATTTGAACTGGTATTCTTTTTCATGTCATACTTCTTGAAGATAAAAAAAGACATATTTTATTTATAAAGTAAACTACTATATTTTTCTTGTTACATGCTTGGAATTTTGGAACAATAGCTGGTCATCCTTTTCCACTTGAGTTGCAACTATTCTGTTTTATCCTTTTTTTCTTTCTCTAAGAGCAACTGTTACACCATCAACTCAGGATTGGCAGATCTATTGCACTCCCTACAATACTTTCTGATTTTTTGTTTCCTTGGCTTAGAAATAAATAGCAATACCTGCAGCTAGTTACGGCGACATCCCAGTGAGGTATCCTTAGTACAACTTTAGATGCTAGGTATTGATTTTCCATTATGCTGAAAAGGTTTAAGTTTACGATTTAGGTAATTGCTTCGAATGTCTAATGAAAGATTCCATAAATGATGACTTTTCATTTGATAAAAGATCAAATCTAACTGTAAAAACACTGCGAATGAAATTGCGCTGTTATAAACACTGGGAATGAAATTGCGCTGTTCAAGCTCTACTTTCTTGAAATTGATTCGAAATTGTGCAGACAAGGTTCAACGGGAACTATTCCATTTCCCTCCTAATTAACCCTTTTCCTTTACAGGTTAGTTGATGAAACAAAGCACCATATTCTGAAATCAGCACACCCTTCTGGCTTGTCTGCAAATAGAGGCTTCTTTGGATGTCGGTGAGTTCCCTTGACAGCAGACTCATTTCAACTGAAATTCGTCTTATGCATTTCATGCTTTATATATCAGAGTGCTATTGTTATGTTATATGAGTTTAGTTATTACGTTGCATTAAATATTTATTTTCTAAAACATTTTTTCCTATTTACTTTTATGAGAGGTATTATATGATAATAAATATGTTGGGGGGGAGGGGATGCACAACATGACTGATGCATATGAGCAACCAATCAGCCTTTTCTTATTTGTTTCAAGGGCCTGGTTTCCTTTGAAGTCACAAGTTCTCTGTTCTCCTATTCACAAAAGGAACAAACAGGAACTTATATAACTACTTTCTTATTTGTTTTCTTTGTTCAACAAGAAAAATAAGAAACTCTGGATCAGCTTATGATCTTAAATTTTGTGTAAAATGATAATTTTTATCTCGGTCTTGTTTAGGGGTGTCAAAATTAGCCCATGAATCATGACAAGCCCAACCAGCAAAACATCCCCAAATTTGGGCTGGTCATTGACCCCCCCCCTCTACATTTATTATTAGCTCAGCTCAACAAAAGTTGGGCTGATGCATAGCCCATATTGACGCAAGAAAATCTTGTCAAAATATTTTCAGAAGGACCTTTTCATTTGATATATATATAACCATAATAAAGAGAAAAAGCAAGTTTTATTAGGTACTAAAAAATTACAAAACAACGAATAAAAAATTAGAACATAATAAGAATTGGATGTGAAGGGTTATAGCCCATTTCAGCCCAGGCAACTTTTGGCCAGGTCAATAAACCACCCATTTATTGACTCAACCATTTATGGTAGTGTGATTGGATGAAGTTTCTTTTGCTAGAATGCAGTGGGATATGGAGTCACAGTGGCCAACATCCTGCCATTTACTTGTGCTTGAGGAGATGGCACCTTCTAACATGAGATTTCTGCAATTTTTAAAAATGACAGTGCTGTCTTTACATTATCAAGTTTCATGCTTGAATTGACTAGGAAGCTATAACATCAAACTGTTTTTATTTGCCTTCAACTGGTGATTACTTCTGCAGGCATTTTTCTCAGACAAATCAACTTTTGGAAAAGATGGGAATACCTCCCATTGAATGGCAACTATAAGCTGCTTCTCAACCATCAATTTTGGAATGCTAGTGCTGCATGGATTTGCCACTAAGAAGTGATTCTTCTAGGTATGTAGAAGTCATTGCTTTACCAGGTCCACTTACAAGAGTTATCGTCTGATATCTTCATGTACATAGTAGCTATGGCTGACAACTGCTTGTTCGGAATCCACCTTTTTGGCAGTGGATAATTTCTTGAGAACTGAAGCCTTGTAGCTTCATTAATATAGTTAATTACTCTTTTGTTCTCTTTTGGGATAAAGTAGCTAATTGTTTCTTTCATAATCATCTCTCATTTAGTGCATGCTTTTGGTTGACATCTGTTCATCAATCTATTAAGAGAACGATGATCTTGTGTCTTTTCCTCAAAAATAATTATCCTGTGAGGGAGAATAATGATTTCACAATACTTTTTTGTTAAGGTTTATCCATATGTTGAACAAGAAAAGCTTTAATAAGTTCCGTATGGTTTTAGACTGTCAGTGGTGACTATTTTAGTGATCTGAACGAGTCACTTCCCACACATGTTCAGCACAGAGATCAAGGAAAATAGTGTGGATGTCCACTCTTTATTTTGGATACAGTGATAAAATCTTTTTGGGTTTCAAGACATATAAATCGATGAAAGTTGTCAAAACAATCATATAGAAGTGATTACAATCTAAATGAATCTCGTTTGATTTTCAAGGACTCTTTTCTGTTTTTATGACTAGTAGGATTCATTCTTCTTCATCTGCTGCCTTATTAGGCTACTAAAACTTGCTGACTGATGAACAAAGAAGCATAACTCATTGTTGCATCCTTCTTTGCAGGGAGGCGTGTCTTGCCGTAAATGGAAATTGGATATGGTTTTGCTGCTTTTCTGTTATTTTGTTATAGTATGTCCGGGGAATGTATATATACTACTGCTTTCTAGTTATTGGAACGGTGTATCTTTAGTTAGTTATTAAAAAGTTGACTAAATCGTGTCTTCTCATTCTATTGTAGTAATTATTTTGATTTTGACTGCAATGGATTCACTCATACTGCTTTTCAACACCTTGATCCTTGTACTTTTTATATTTGTATCTGAATAGAACAGAGCCTTTAACAGCTCATGGCCGGCTCTAAAAATGGCATCCACTACGACATGGTTGAGCAACCTAATAAGTACCTTTTACTTCTTACTTTTGGGTTTGTAATATGTTTCTCATTTAGTCGCTTAAATATAGTAAAAGTCTTATGTGCATGTGATGTTTACTTCAAATTGCCTGAATTTATCATGGTTTGGTAATAAATTATAGTGAAAGTGTTATAAAACTAGAAAGAATAAAGAAGAAGAGTAGAGAGAATAAAGAGAGTAATTCTTATTTTTCTTGAGGGGTGATTTACAATGAAGGAAGTTTTATTTGTAGGGTTATATTTATAGGGGAAATTTCCTCCTTGTTTTTGAGTATAAGACATATACTTCAAATCCTGATAGATCTCAAATTATATATCGATAGATTTTGATAGACATTCACTACAACTGATATACATTAATATCATAACACTCCCCATTAAATGTCTAACAATACGCATATCGACTGTCTCATTAAAAATTAAGAAAACCAGTGGGGCAAAATCTCGTAAGGGAAAAAGAATACAGTGTGTATTAGCTCCCCCTAAGAAGAACATCCTTGAACCTTTGCATTTCGATTTTGTGCACCATCTTCTTGAAAGTTGCAGTTGGAAGAGACTTGGTGAATAAATTAGTCACATTGTCACTTGAATGAATCTCAATATCACAATTCATTTGGAGCTCACGTGTATAGAAGAGCTTTGGCGAAATGTGGTTCGTTTTATCTCCTTTTATGAATCCTCCTTTAAGTTGTGCTATGCATGCTGCATTATCTTCATATAAAATTATGGGTACTTTGTCATATTTCAAGCCACATTTTTCTCGAATGAGATGTATTATGGACCTCAACCACACACACCCTCGGCTTGTTTCATGAATAGCTATAATCTCAGCGTGATTCGATGAAGTGGCTATGATAGACTGCTTTGTTGATCTCCAAGATATGACAGTACCCTCACATATGAACACATAGCCTGTTTAAGACCGAGCTTTATGTGGGTCAGATAAGTACCCAACATCAGCATAACCAATAAGATCAGAACTGCAATCTTTAGAATAAAATAAGCCCATATCGATAGTCCCTTTTAGATACCGTAATATTTGTTTGATCCCATTCCAATATCTCCTTGTAGGAGCAGAACTATACCTTGCTAACAAATTAACTGAAAAGGCTATATCAGCCTTGCAGTATTTGCAAGATAAATTAGTGCACCAATTGCACTAAGATATGGTATTTCAAGATCAAGGAGTTCCTCATTCTTTTCTTAAGGTCGGAATAGATCCTTATTCACATCAAGTGATCGAACAACCATTGGAGTACTTAATCGATCTGCTCCATCCATATAGAATCATTTCAACACCTTTTCTCTATAGGCAGATTGATGGATAAAGATATCGTTTGTCAAATGCTCAATTTGCAAACCAAGGCATAACTTTGTCTTTCCGAGATCTTTCATCTCAAATTCTTTCTTTAGGTAATCAATTGCCTTTTGAAGCTCTATTGGTGTTCCAATAAGGTTTATGTTATCGACATAGACAACAAGTTTAACAAACTCTGGCGTTGTTTTCTTTATGAAAACACATGGGCAAATTTTATCATTCGTATAAGTAACGCCCCAATTTTCTGAACCGAAAAGCTACACGGTGCTTATGACCCCAAAGGACCACAAGCTAACCCATGACTGATAGCTGTGCCTGTATACTGCATAAAATGACATAAAAATGCGAAAACATGTATTGAAAGGCCATAAGGTTCAATACTAAACATAACTGAATAATGATAACGTCTGAATAAAGTGGTATCACAATACCAAAACAAAACTGAAATACTGAAGTCTGAAACATGAAAATACTGTAGTCGTCTGAAAGCCTCTAACTGTCTGAATAAGGAGTTGATGGGACATGCCTCCAACTAACTCCGTTAACTGAATCTGAACTGAAATGATAAAAATAAAATCACTTCCTGGGAGAATGAGGACTTACTGCTAAAACTCTAACTACTGAAGTACTACTGCTGTTGCTGATCTGGAAGTTGTGTCTCTGAACCTATGGTGTAACATAAAAAAAGAAAGCACCATAGCGCAAATGCGTCAGTACGTGGGAATGTACTAAGTATGCAAGTGAGACAGGCTGAATACATGGGGTTTACATGCATGAATAATAATAACTGATTTACTAATATGAACGTGAGAGTGCATGCATGAATACGTAGTAACTGAAATCGTGAGGACATGATAACTTAATCTGTTGCTGATGACATATATTTACTGATATCTAACATGATTGAAGATGAGTTCTGATAACTGATAACATGAGTGATGAAGGAACTATCTGAGCTCCGTACTGTATCTAATTGACTGTATCTGACAGTCTTGAATTCTGAAGAACTATCTGAGTTCTTTTACTGAGACTGACACTGAAACTGTGGGAAGTAGTTATTTAACCGACATGCCCCATGTATGCTATAATAGCTGTGCTGGGGTCCAATCTTTTTCCTGACAGGGAGGGTGTCAATATCGAGCCACTGGTAAGGACAAGCTGTAGGTAACCCTCATCTGACAGTGTCCCCAAAAAAGAGCGGTGGAGCCCTCATCTAACAGTGCTTATCCACCCCATCAACCTTCATCTGACAGTGTTGATGTCTCAACCTATGCTGGCTACATAGTTCTGGAACGCAAGAATGACTGCTAAGAATCATACCCTTATCTGATCGTGTGTGTTTCCATCCTTGGATTCACTCGGTGCTAACTCCTACTCCCATCTGAAGAGACTGAACATGATTAACTGACTGTACATGGACTGAGTTTACTGAATTTCGTTGACTGACGGAATGCTATTGATATCTGATAACTAAGTGAGATCATGAGATTTCTAAGATTTCTTGAGTCACATGACTGACTGAATTCTATGGAACATGGTTTGACTGAGGATATCATGAAAGCATGACATGGGCTCTAGGCACACAACTATATTTTTTGGGTACAAGTATCTCCAGGACTCGATGGAAGGAAACTGACACAACCATGACATTTCTTGATCGTAGGAGTACAGTTCATAATTCATAATGCTATAATTACGGGATTTCATGCTTCACATGGTTATCATATTCTTGATCATGGAAAGGAATGCGTGTAACATGTACATACTTGCATGATTTCAATATCATGAACTTTTCATAACACAACAATCAATACACAACAATAGCATGGAATTTGTCTTGAATCATGAGGGGTAGCATGGACTTGTCCATTAAGTACTATTGAGTCATAAGGAACATGATTTTATCATTCTAGGCATTTTATCAAATACCTTACACGCACACTTTATGGCATAGGTGTATTCATCATCTTAACAAATTTGGAGCCACCTAAATTTATGGATTTCACTAGCATGTTCACAACCTTCATGAAAATACACCAAGATACCATCTTAAAACATAATTAACAATCATCAACATGATCAAAATCATACCACATCATGAAAATCATAATTTATTATTTAAAAGTTAGTTCTTGAGCTCCACGGATGAAAAGGGATCCGTAGATGAACACTACGCATACCTTAGTTTGTGAATCTACGAGGGTTGACAGAGAGATTTTCTTGAAATTAGACCTTCTATGAAAATCCTAGCTTGAGTTCTTGAGAGTATTTGAGAGAAACATTAATATTTTGGATAAATAAAGGCTAAATTCTGTGTTTGAGAGCTTATACAAGGGGGAGGGGAATTGACCCTTTTAACCCTAGGACACGTCTTTAATTTCTGAGAAAATTTCTCGATTTTCAACCTTGGCGCGACGCGCCACCATCGCGCCAAGTCACTGGAAAGTGACAAATAGAAATTTGCACGGTGGCGCGACCCGAAACTATCGCGTTGCCACCTTATCTGCGACCTGAAAGTTTAGTGCGACACGCCAGTATCGTGGAGCAACACTGGAAATTGACAATTGCCATTTGAGCTATCTCCGCAATGCGCTAAAGGCTCAGGTGATACACTGTCTCTCTAAAAGAGCTCTAACTCTTTGCCCGAGTGTCGGATTTGGGCAAATCATATATCGATGGAAAACTTATTCAATTTCTCACGTGATAGGAAGTGAAAATTATAGAAATACCACGTGTATAAGAATAAATTCTTATTCCAAAGCAAGTTCTAACATCCTTGAGATGATTTTCAAGCTAAGAAAAAGCACGGGTATTACAATATCTCCCCCTTGAGAACATTCATCCTCGAATGAGACTGACTAAAAGGGAAAATAATAAACTGAACATTAATTGAACATGGATAACTGGAACATGATCTCATGACAGACATGACTGACAAGCTGAATATAACATACTGAACATGCATAGCAGATGCATGTGTAACTGATTTATAAATGCATGACTGAGGTTTCTGATAACTGAAGTTCTCAAAATAAGAATGCATATATGATACATGATTATATACTGGACTGATACATGTATGCATGACTGAATATGCAATGGTACTTGATACCGGGTTTATGATGAAACATGAGCATGAAACTGAATACCAAGTTGTATTGAATACTATACGTGAAACTGAATAAGCTTAAGGAGAACTGTTACCTTGAGCTTGATCTGGATTGGCTAAAAAGAGGTGAGGATACTTGGTACGCATGTCTGTTTCTGCTTCCCAAGTAGCTCCCTCGACGGACTGATTTCGTCAAAGAACCCTGACTAGAGGGATTTTTTTGTTCCTCAGTCTACGAGTCTGATAGTCTAGAATTTCAACCAGAATTTCCTCATAGGAGAGACTATTCTGAACATTTGTTCTCTGAATAGGGACTACGACTGATGGGTCACCTATGCACTTCTTGAGCAAAGAGACATGGAAGACTGGATGAACTGAGGCTAGATCTGAAGGCAATTCGAGCTCATAAGTTACCTTGCCTAATCGACTGAGAATCTTGAAGGGACCGACATATTGGGCACTGAGCTGTCCCTTCTTGCCGAACCGCTTCACTTCCTTCATGTGAGAGATCTTTAGATAGACATAATCATCAAGCTTGAACTCGAGATCTTTTCTACGAATATCTCTATAAGACTTTTGTCGGCTCTAAGCAGCCCAGAGTCTTTCTCTGATTAGCTGAAATTTTTCTAAGGCATCGAATACTAAGTCAGGCCCTATGACCGAGGCCTCACTAACTTCGAACCAACCAACTGGAGATCTACATCTCCTACCATAGAGAGCTTTGAATGGAGCCATCTAAATACTGGAATGATAGCTATTATTGTATACAAATTCAATCAAAGGCAAGTGGGCATCCCAACTTCTCTTGAAATCAATTACACACACCTTTAGCATATCTTCTAGAGTCTGAATGGTCCTTTCTGCTTGACCATCTGTCTGACGATGAAAGGTTGTACTAAGATGAACTTGGGTACCAAGACTCTTTTGGAATGCTTTCCAGAAGTGAGAGGTGAACTGGGTACCTCTGTCTGAGATGATAGATAAAGGAACACCATGCGATCTGACCAACTCTCTGATGTAGAGTTTGGCGTAATCCTCGGTTGAATAAGAGGTATGAACTGGAAGGAAATGAGCTGAATTGGTCATTCTGTCTACAATGACCCGAACTAAATCATGCTGATGACGAGTTCGAGGCAAACCCGTCACGAAGTCTATGTTCACTTTCTCCTACTTCCAAGTAGGAATGGTGAACTCCTGCATGGAACCACTAGGCTTCTGATGCTCTATCTTAACTTGATGACATGTAGAGCACTTAGCCACAAACTCTGCAACATCTCTCTTCATCCCACTCCACCAATAGATCTCCCGCAAGTCGCGATAAATCTTAGTGGCCCCTGGATGAATAGAGTATCGCACACCATGCACTTCTGCAAGAATTCGCTACCTTAAGTCATCTACACCTGGAACACACAGATGACCCTGACAACAAAGAACACCATATCCCCCTTGGGAGAAAACCTCTACTTTTGAATCTCTGACAGACTCTTTTAGCTTGATAAGGATAGGATCCCTGTCTTGGTTTTCTTTTACCTCGGAAACTAGAGATGATTTTGAACTACTCTGAACGCATACACCACCCTCTGAAGAGTCGACTAAGCGAACGCCTAGTCTGGTAAGCTGATGGATTTCCTAAGCTAACTTATTCTTGCTATCCTCAACATGAGAAATACTACCCATGGAGAGTCTACTGAGAGCATCAGCCAAAACGTTGGCCTTGCCCGGATGATAAAGGATACTCATGTCATAATCCTTCAAGAGCTCTAATCACCTTCTCTGACAAAAATTGAGATCTTTCTGAGAAAAGACATACTGAAAAATCTTATGATCTGTGAAGACATCTACATAAACTTCGTAGAGATAATGCCTCCAAATCTTTAAGGCAAATACTACGGCTGCTAACTCAAGATCATGAGTAGGATAATTCTTCTCGCAGGAATATGACCACTAAAACTTGATTTTCTTCTGAGTCAAGCTGGACATAAGGGATGCAATAGAAGAAAATCCCTCAACAAACCATCTGTAATAGCCAGCCAAACCCAAGAAACTCCTGATATCTGATGGAGAGACATGGCAAGGCCAGTTTCTTACTGCTTTGGTCTTTTGAGGATCTACTCTAATGCCATCATCGAAAATAATATAACCAAGGAATGCTACTGACTTTAGCCAAAATTCAAACTTACTGAACTTAGTGAATAACTGATAATCTCTGAGAGTCTGAATAATAATTCTGAGATGGTCTGAATGATCGCGCTATGTGCGGGAATAAACCAGAATATTATCTATGAAGACTATGACGAACATGTCCAAGTACTGCTTGAACACACGGTTCATCAAGTCCATGAAAGCTGTAGGGGCATTGGTAAGACCAAATGCCATGACTAAGAATTTGAAGTGACCATATCGAGTATGGAAAATGGTTTTCAGAATGTCACATTCTCTAACTCTGAGCTGATGATAGCTCGATCTGAGGTCTATCTTGGAGAAATAACTATCACCCTGAAGTTGGTCAAATAGTTCATTGATTTTAGGAAGAGCATACTTGTTCTTGACCGTGACTTTATTGAGCTGACGGTAATCTATGCGCATTCTAAGAGAATAGTCTTTCTTGAGCACGAATAAGACTTTTGCGCCCCACGGGGAAATGTTGGGTCTGATGAATCCCTTATCTAAGAGATCCTTCAACTGTTCTTTCAGTTCCTTGAGTTCTGCTGTGCCATTCTGTATGGCAAAATAGAGATAGGCTGAGTATCTGAAAGAAGATCAATATCGAAGTTTATTTCCCTTTCGGGAGGAATGCCTGAAAGATCTTTGGGAAAGACATCCAAAAATTCATTAACCACTGGGACTGATTCAAGACTGAGATATTCAAAACTAGAGTCCTTAACATAAACGAGATGGTAAACGCATCCCTTAGATATCATTTTCCTTGCCCGAAGGTAGAAAATAAGCTAACCTCTAAAAGATGAAGTATTACTCTTCCACTCTAGGATGGGCTTATTCAGAAACTAAAATTAAACTATTTTGTTTCTGCAGTCGACTGTGGCATAGCAGAAATGAAGCCAATCCATGACGAGAATGACATCCAAATCAGTCATCTCTAATTCGACTAAGTCTGCTCAAGTGATTCTCTGAAATATCATAACCGGACAGTTCCTGTATACCTACCGGGCTATGATGGTTTTACCCACTGGGGTAGAGACTGAAAAGGGCTCTGCTAGAATTTTGGGAATGACTCCGAAATTGCCGGATATATAAGGATTAACAAAATATAAGGATGCACCTAGATCTAGCAAAGCGTAAACATAAACATGAAAAATATGTAACGTACTAGTAACGACATCAGGAGAATTTTCTTAATCCTGTCGGGTCTGAAAAGCATAAAGTCTGTTTGGGCGTTGCCCACTAGTAGCACTGGAAGTGTCACCCTGCTGGTTCGGGCGACCGGACTGAGCTGTAGAACGGTTTTGCTGACCCTGATAACCTGACTGGGGATAATCTTTGACTCTATGGCCTGGCTTACCACAACCGAAATAGAAATCGCTACTAGCTCTACAAGCACCCTTGTGGTTCTTACCACAAGTCTAACATAGGGGATTAGTTTGGGCATTGCTGACGCTGCCCTGAGACTTAGAGCCTGGCGCTCTATCTATAAACTTAGGAACTGGAGCACTGGCTGAAGAAGGAGCTGGAACTGATAGCTTAGGACAAAACTGAGAATAGTTTTCTCCCTCTGATTTAGGCTGAGCAAAGTTGAAACTACCTGTTTTTTCTCTCTTGTTCTGCTTCTTCCTTACTCTAACTTTCTGCTCCTTAATCTTCTGAGCATGAGTCATAAGCCTAGCTAAAGTTATGTCACTTTTCAGCATTGCAGAACTACACTCATTTACCATGCTATCATTCACCCCTGAAACTAACTTACTCATTTTAGCTCTACTGTCTGCAACCACATGAGGGGCATATCTAGCTAATTGAGTAAGCCTGAGAGAATACTCTTTCACCGTCATGTTTCCTTGCCTGAGGTTGATGAACTCTAGAACCTTCGCCTCCTTCAGCTCTTGGGGAAAAAATCTGTCTAAGAATGCCGTGACAAACTCTTCCCACTCTATAGGACCTGCATCATCTACCCTTTTGGACTTCTACTATTTGTACCAAGTATGAGCCACATCCTGCAACTGATAGACGACTAGCTCAGCACTCTCAGCAGTGGTCACCCCCATGATATCTGTCACCTTCTGAATCTGATCAATGAATTCCTAAGGGTCTTCATCTGTCTTAGACCCAAAAAATGATGGAGGGTTCATTCGGGTGAAGTCTCGAATGCTAGCTGCAGCTGAATTGGCCACTGAGTTGGCCTGAATGACAGCTAGTCGTTCATTCTGAGCAGTGACTGACTGAGCAAGAGTGGTGAATGCGGTCTTGAATTCCGTATGAGAAACATGTTTGCCCTAAGGTTCTTAGGGCTGAGGGGCTGACTGGTTTCTTCTCTTGGGAGGCATATTCTGAAATAAAGAGAAGAATGGATTAGACTGAGAGACTGACTTGAAATTATGCTCACTGGCACGACATGAATACTGAAAGAGGGGAAACTGTTCCTAAATATCTTATAGCCTCATGCACATAAATATGGAGCGCAACACACCCATGTACAATACTCTACTAGATGTGGCTTTCATACTTCCTAGGACTCTATTGAACCTTTGGCTTTGATACCAAGTTTGTAACACCTTAATTTTTTAAACCAGAATGCTACACAGTGCTCATGACCCCGAAGGACCACAAGCTAACCCATGACTGATATCTGTAGCTGTATACTGCATAACATGACATAAAAATACGGAAATATGCACTAAAAGGCCATAAGGTTCAATACTGAACATAACTAAATAATGATAACGTCTGAATAAAGTGGTATCACAATACCAAAACAAAACTGAAATACTGAAGTCACATGACTGACTGAATTCTATGGAACATGGTTTGACTGAGGATATCGTGAAAGCATGACATGCAGACAACTATATTTTTTGGGTACAAGTACCCCCAGAACTCGATGGAAAGAAACTGACACAACCATGACACTTCTTGATCGTAGGAGTACAGTTCATAATTCACAATGCTATAATTACGGGATTTCATGCTTCACATGGTTATCATATTCTTGATCATGGAAAGGAATGCATGTAACATGTACATACTTGCATGATTTAAATATCATTAATTTTCATAACACAACAATCAATACACAATAATAGCATGGAATTTGTCTTGAATCATGAGGGGTAGCATGGACTTGTCCATTAAGTACTATTGAGTCATAAGGAACATGATTTTATCATCCTAGGTATTTTATTAAACACCTTACATGCACACTTTATGGCATAGTTGTATTCATCATCTTAACAAATTTGGAGCCACCTAAATTTATGGATTTCACTAGCATGTTCACAACCTTCATGAAAATACACCAAGGTACCATCTTAAAACATAATTAACAATCACCAACATGATCAAAATCATACCACATCATGAAAATCATAATTTATTATTTAAAAGTTAGTTCTTGAGCTCCATGGATGAAAAGGGATCCGTAGATGAACACTACGCTTACCTTAGTTTGTGAATCTACGAGGATTGACGGAGAGATTTTCTTGAAATTAGACCTTCTATGAAAACCCTAGCTTGAGTTCTTGAGAGTATTTGAGAGAAATATCAATATTTTGGATGAATACAGGCTAAATTCCGTGTTTGGGAGCTTATATAGGGGGGGGGGGGGGGGGAGGGGGAATTGGACCCTTTTAACCTTAGGACACCTCTTTAATTTCTGAGAAAATTTCTCAATTTTCATCCTTGGCGCGACGCTCCAAGTCACTGAAAAGTGACTAATGGGAATTTGTACGGTGGCGCAATGCGAAGCTATCGCGTTGCCACCTATTTGAGACCTGGAAGTTTAGCGCGACGCGCCAGTATCACAGAGCAACACTGAAAATTGATAATTGCCATTTGAGCTATCTACACGACGCGTTGAAGGCTCAGGTGATACACTATCTCTCTAAAAAGGCTTTAACTCTTCATCCGGGTGTTGGATTTGGGCGAATTATATATTGATGGAAAGCTTATTCTATTTTCCACGTGATAGGAAGTGAAAATTATAGAAATAACATATGTATGAGAATTAATTCTTATTTCAAAGCAAGTTATAACATCCTTGAGATGATTTTCAAGCTAAGAAAAAGTACGGGTATTACAGTATAACCTTTCTTAGATAAATATCCACTAAGACGTTATACAACATGCATCCAGATTGCTTCAAACCATACAATGATCTTTGCAATCTAATGGAATACATTTCCTGAGGCTTTGAACTATATGCTTTCGGCATTTTAAATCCTTTGGAAATTTTCATGTATATCTCATTATCAAGTGATCCATATAGATAAGCTGTTACCACATCCATCAAATGCATTTCAAGTCTCTCATGAATAGTGAAATTAATAAGATAACACGATGTCATTGCACCCATAACTGGTGAATATGTCTCGTCATCATCGACGCCAGGCCGTTGTGAAAAATCTTGTGCAAAAAAGATGTGCCTTATACCTTTGTATTTCATTTTTCTCATTTATTTTTTGTACAAATACCCATTTATAGCCAACAGGATTAACACCATTAGGTGTTTGATTTATAGGTCCAAAAACTTCATATTTGGAAAGTGAATTTAATTCAGATTGAATTGCTTCTTGCCATTTTGTCCAGCCATTTCTTTGTCGACGTTCTGTGATAGATCGAGGTTCAAGATCCTCACTATCTTGCATGATTTTCATTGCAACATTATATGCAAAGGCATAATCTACTACTATTTCAGATCGATTCAAATTAGTTTCAACATCACTTAAATTTATGAATAGTTCCTCATTTTTTTGAGTCTCAGGCTCATTAATTGCTTTAGGAATATTAATATTGCTCAAATCTTGAACTTTCATACGAGGATCTTTCGTAGTGTCATCTTGACCATTTGTTTTTCTTTTTCTAGGATTCTATCCTTAGAACCTAATGGTCTGCCACGCTTCAAGCGTGCTTTAGATTCATTAGCTATGACACTAGTGGATGGTGTATTTCATGAAAAGTAATGAAACATGTCCTATTGAATATGTTCCATTTCATAAAGTGAATGTAGTAGCAATATATAATAAATCTGAAAGATGACAATTTACTCTATTTCTTGAATTAAATATGGTAGCAATAAATTATGTGTATGCCTCAATTTACTTTTGTAGTAACTATCATAATTTGGTACGCTTAAGGAATGATTAATATTCCATTCATGGGGAATGAGAAGCTTATTAATGCAATGTGAACTTGATTGTGATGGTATCACAACTCACCTCCAAGGTAGAATAACTTAGAAGAGTTATTTTGAAATTTACTTCTAAAGTAGTAAATCTGAAATTTACTACAGTAAAAGCTGTATGTCATGCTAAACTTGAAGTTTGATAGAATAAAAGTTCATAAATTGACATGAACGATCGACATCCCAAAGATGTGCATACTGAGTATTGAACATATATTGAAGAAATTGAAAATTCTTCATGAACTTTAATGTTGCTTGTTCTCATGATAAGTTGGTTGGACCAACTAATATTGGGATTGGATCCCTTAAAATCTGAAAAGTATAAAAGGTGAATAAGGGCCCGTTCACCTATCATGTGATATCTTGAAAAAATACATCGATATAAGATGATCACTAGTACGTTTATTGTCAACCCGCAGTCTGACATTTATAAAGTGTCTTGTTCAATAAAATTGAGTTAAAAGCATAATTTTTAGATTGTGCAATCAATAAAATTCATCTTGATGATGATGGTTTGACATTGAATGATTTCAAGAAATAGCTAAACCATTGCCAATCAGAACAAAACTTCATGTATTGATCTGGAATATGATATGTTGCATACAATAACACTTGTATGCATTAGACCAATAAATTATGCCCTCTTAATTAGTTCAAGATTGGGAACTAACTATTCCATATAATAGTTTGATGTGCGGTATACGATTAATGAATATACCATGATGCACAAAGATTGATTCCTCAAAGAAGATGGAGGATGTACGTTATTTTTTCTAACATAAGGGGGCGATTATAAGCAGCTATGAAATATGTTAGGAATTATCATCAAATCCTCATTCAAAAGATAATTCAAGTCAAATGCCGAATGCATATCATACTAAGCTACAAGTACGTACTAATTGTTTAACTATTGAAAAATAAATTATTTTTTTCTCCAGTAAAGTATTAAGGTATTTGAAAAATTGTGAAATTTTGAGTTGGACATACTTTATTTAATTGCTTAGTAAAGGGTGATTAAACATTCCTTATAGTATAAGCTTTCACTTTGTACAAAGATTTAATATATATTTTATTTGGTGTATGTCATTTTATTTAAAGATATGAATAATTTTCAAAGTAAGCTGTCCAATTATGAAGTATCTGTCTTGTACTCAGAAACTAGGAGTAAATTTTTTCTATAAATAGAAGGGCTTCCTTCATTGTAAATCACCCCTCAAGAGAAATAAGAATTACTCTCTCTATTCTCTCTACTTTTCTTCTTTATTCTTTCTAGTTTTACAATATGTTATCAGCACGAGACTCTACCATCTCAAATTTGAAGGCTAAGGCTAAGGTATTATTATTTTTCTTCCTCTTTTCATATGTCTAACAATCTTACGAAGTGTGAGTTCGTTGCCCTTTAAAATTCGGGAAAGAAGTATATTTCATGGGTACTGGATACTGAAATCCACCTAGATGCTATGGGTCTTGGAGATGCCATAAAGAAAAAAAATACTGAATCTAGTCAAAATCGTGCTAAGGCTATGATTTTCTTGCGTCATCATCTCGACGAAGTACTGAAAATTGAATACCTTACTACTAAGGATCCACTCGTATTGTGGAATATCCTAAAAGAAAGGTTTGACCACTTAAAGATGGTCATCCTCCCGAAAGTACGATACGAATGGATGCATCTAAGGTTTCAAGACTATAAGTCTGTTCATGAGTACAATTCTTCCATATTCAGAATTTCTTCTCAATTAAAACTATGTGGAGATATAATCAATGATAACGATATGATGGAAAAGACACTCTCCACTTTTCATGCCTCGAATGTGCTATTATAGTAGAAATATTGAGAAAAAAGTTTCAATAAGTATACTGAACCGAGTTCTCATCTTCTCGTGGCTGAACAAAATAATGATTTATTGATGAAAAATCACGAGAATCGATCTACTGGATCTGCATCACTCCCTGAGGTAAATGATGTGCATACTCACCATGCTAGGCGTGGAAAAGATCACAGCCCTGGTCGTGGACATGGACGTGGTCGTCGTTGTGATGACCAAGAAAGAAACCCTGTTTCGAGTGTTATCATTCATCGAACAAAAAGAGAAAAAAATGAGAAACGTGAAGTAATTACTTATTTTTGATGTGGTGGAAAAGGACATTATTCACGTGACTGTCGTGTTTTGAAGCACTTGGTTGGTCTTTATCAAACATCACTAAAGAAAAAAGAGAGAATTTTGAGGCTAACTTTTTCTCTGAAAATAATGTTGACATCAAAAGTTTGGATGTAGCAGACTTCTTTGAGCACCCTGAAGAAAAGATTGATCACTTGATTGGTGATGGTTCCGTGAATATGGAAGAATGAACTATTTTTTTTTTTTTAAATTTTGATAGTAATAATTGTTAGTGAATAAAAGATCGTGTAAAAATAGTTGTTTACATGAGTACTACTTTATCTTTTAAATAGTATTGATTGCTTTAGTATTGTTGTAGTTCATTAAATAATTGAGTTGAATTTTATTTTATTTCAATGATAAAAGATTTCTTAATATTATCTCCGTTATAATATTTTAAATATTATCAACAAGTCTATTTGCTTGAAAAAAAATAAAAATTCGTGACACGAATACTTCATGAGATGGATCTGCGTGCAGAACTGCTACTTAGATGAGCAGTAATGAATGAGTCCTAGTAAAGCAACTTACTTTCTTGTATTTGTCAATTGTGTGATTTTAATATACTTATATAATAATATTATTATATAATTTGCATGTTATGCAACTATTAATATTCTATGCTCTATTTATGATTCCGTTGTAATTGTGCTCATGTAACACAATATTTGCTTATTATTTATGTCTGAATATATTTTTCTATCAATACATATATATGCTATCATGTTATTTTAATTTTGAATTAGTACCACATATTATACCAATGTCAATGGTAGCATGTTTCAAGGTTTAATTTATGGAATATAATATAGGAACATCATGATACAGTAAAATACATATTTTATATGTTAATTTGTATAATAATGTTTCATAATGCATTATTTATTGTATAACATAATTTAAGATCTTGTTAAATATATCTCAATGTGTAAATGAATATATTTGTAGTTTTGGTATCTTTATCATTTTCACTATTAAATTAATATACTGACATGGTGTTGTGTTTTATTTTATGGTTTAAAGTTCTCTTAGTACCTTTTTCATCTTGTTTGTGTATTAATGATATAAATATCAGTTTACTGCATAACATAAGCTTATATAGCATTGTTCGTTTTAATATAATTTACTTTCTTCATTCATTTTTAGTTACAAACATAAACTTAATCATCTGTATTGTACGCATACTAACTTATATAATTATAAATTAAAGTCATGCTGATAACGTGTTATAAAACTAGAAAGAATAAAGAAGAAGAGTAGAGAGAATAGATAGAGTAATTCTTATTTCTCTGAGGGGTGATTTACAATGAAGGAAGTCCTTCTATTTATAGTGGAAATTTACTCCTCATTTCTGAGTACAAGACAGATACTTCAAATTCTGATAGATATCAAACTACATCTTGATAGATCTTGATAGACATCCACTACAACTGATATACATTAATATCAGAACAGAAAATGTGTATTAACTAACTATTATTTGATGATTATTATAGATGTTTGAGTATGTTATGTATTCATTGGAATGATATAAATATAAGGTGTATGTCTCATAAAATCTTTATTAAGAAAAGTCGGGAAAAAAGAAAAAAACCCTAAATATACCATATTAGGTTGTTGAATTTTTCAATTTTTCTTTTAGTTTACAACTTATAACATTTTTTAAAACGTAATAAATATAGATTTTTCATTTTTATAAAAAAATCCAACAAAAATCACAAAAAAGAAGAAGAAAATAACAACTAATAACAAAATAAAATTAAATGACCCTTTCTTTAAAATATATGACAGTTAATAACATATATCAACCATACCTCAAAATCTCTCTTGAACTGTTTTCGTTTTTCTTTTCTAAAACAGACATGTTTTTTCTTCTTCAACATCTTTTTCTTTTTTTCTTATTCCTGCAACATATCAACAAAAATTTATTATTTTTAATCAAAATATTTCATAAAATTTAGGTATTTTAGTTCTTCAAAATTGATATAAAATAGCGTTTTGAGTATTTTGTGTGAAATTCTAGTTTGTCAAAAAGTAAATTTAAGAAGATGCTATACAATATGAATGGTGATAATTTGCATTTAATTATGATACATCATGGATGGAGATGGAATGTCACATGTATATTATCTTATTTGATATATTTAATCTTTGATTATTGATTACGAAAAATAATTAAAAAAATAATTTGAAACTATTTTTTTAATATGCTAAAAACATCATCCACCATTACCAACATTAAGGGAGAAGGACATTGAAAAGGAAAAAAGAAATAACAATTGAAAGAACACACATTGAAAGCTACTTATATACAGTCTGCTTGCTTTTACTTCACTAATATAATTCAGAGAGTTGACCTAAACAAACTTGTGCATGATTTCAATTCTACAAATTTTCCCAAATTTGGTTAGCATTACTTTTTTTTGTTGCTCTTTATTTTTGAACTCGTTTACTAGATATATGTGTGTTTGTACTATTTGTTTTGATAATCGATTTGGTGAATTTAACATAAATAGTTTTTCCAGCATTGTTTGTGTATGATTATGAATGTTAACGTTTCTTCATATCTTTATGTTACATTACTTAAATTATCCTGATATTATATTTATTGTTTCAACAGGGAGGCCCATTTAATATAGAAGGGATTATGTATGATGTAAATATAAAATATAAAAGATTAGTAAATGCAATTGCGACTCAATTAAAGATAAATACAACTTCAATAGAAATAGAAATTAAGTACATAATAAGTAGTAGATGCCCGCTAATAATCATACACAATGATACAAGAGTGAAGGTCTATCTAGATCAGAAAAAAATTGTTGTTGATGTCTTTGTAAAATATCCATTGTACATAACAAAGAATGATATATCGATGAAACTAGTAGGACATAATGAGCAAATCATTGTTTGTGTTGGAAACCAAAGATTCAACGAAGGACAATGAGCTTAATATATGTGTCAACGAAAGAATGAAGAGAAATATAAAATATCAAATGAAGACAAATATAAAATATCAAAGGCATCGTGTAGTAATTATTATCGAAAAAAACATAATAAGACAACATGCCACAAACATACACCTCCAGCTTAATTTCGAATATGTATTTTTTTATTTTATTCTAGTAATAAATTGTTTCTTATTTTTTTTATGCTTTTTGTTCCTGAATTTTATTGTTTTTATAAATATCAATAAATGATATATATCGGTTCTAATAAGTTGCTTATATTGTTTTTTCACCACTAAAAGTGAATAATATCAATTCTTATAACACATACATATTGATATTTTTGTTGTTTATGATGAAGACAAATATAAAATATCATTGATATTTTATGCTCCATCATTCTGCTTTTTTTTTTTAGAAATAAATCAGTCTTCTTACGACATTTCAATCCACTGATTACAGATAATTCTCCCTTGTCAAATGAAATATCTTACAATTGATATCAAAAGTTGAACAAATCACCCCTGTCATTATCCGTTTCTGCATGCAATAGATTACGAAGAAGCTACGACTACATTTTCAAATTCTGCATATTCAAGAAATGACCAAATGAAGAATTTCAAAAGATTTAAAATATGTTTTGTTCCATCTCTTTCTAAGATCATCAAATATATTGCCCTTAATGTATGGCGATCAATACAGTGTTAGATTAATTATTTAAATATTACATCAAATGAAAATATTGAACTATATGACAAATAATATTGACCTATACATAATTTATGAAATGACACATATATTTATGAAAAAGTAATAAATAAGTGACCACTAAATTTTACAGTTAAATTTAAGAAAATTAAAAGAAATTCTAAATTTTATAAAATGACAAAATTAGATTATGAAATCTAATTGACATATATGTTATTGTAAAAAAATATATGTAAAATACAATTTTATACAATTATAATACAAAAACAAAAAAATCACCAAATTTTTTTTTTTCATTATATTGACCTTACAATTTTTTCTTGATTTTTCTTCTCATTCTTTTTATCAACAACTTTGTCAACAGTCACATTACACTTAGGATCTTGTAACTCGATTAAGTCCATGATTTTTAAATTTTGATGTTTTTATTTGTGAGACGAAATTTCGTCTTTGAAATTGAAGTCGAATATTTGCTCAAAGAAAATATTTTTTTTCTTATAAAACCTCTTACCTTGTGGAATAATTGCTTTTTTTGATACTATTTCTCTTTGTATGCTCATGTGCGGCTACTTCAAAGATGATATATTTTTTAAAAAATTAATTTTATCCTGGCAAAATTTTACTTTGATCATTTAAAACTGAACTACTTTGAACGATCTTTTTCTTATTCTTCGAAACTGGATATGGGGTAAAACACCCCAAATCAAAGAAAGTTCTTGAAAGTATAATCAAGCTATTTTCTTCTAATAATTTAGAGTTCTTCCTAGTTGAAGTAGAATCTAATTTACACCTTGCAATTTTGATTCAAACAAAAATAAATCAAAAATACAATCCTTACATGAGTCGAAATTGTAACCCCCAATAAAATTTTCGTTGGAGAAAAAATAAGATAATACATAAACCTAGAGAGTTCTATAAAAGAGAAGAAAAAAATTATTTAAGGAAGAGCGAGTATATAAATGGTGAAGAAAATATTTTATCAATAAATTAAAGACGAAAAACGTGTAAATCTTGAAAATATAAAAAAATTAATATTTTACTAAAAAGTCAATAAACGTGTATCATTGAATTTTTTTTTTAAATCAAATTTTACTCCGTAGTTCAATAACAACTAATGTAACTTTACTAAGAAAGGTAAAAAAAACACATAAATAGAGATAATTATTAAAATCAGAATTATTTCTTCCATAATTATTAAAAGAGTTAATGAGGAGAGAAAAAATCTAAAAGCTAAAAGATAAGAGATAATTTGACTAATAAATATGTATTAAATGATTTTTTTTTAAAAAATTGCCACACCTTGCAATTAAATTCTTAATTCAATAATTATATAAATGTGTCGTTATAACTTGCAATAAACAATGTAATAATTATATACAAAATAATTTTCATAAAAAAAATCTTATTGATAGAAAAAGAATATTGCCTAATTTAAAATCTTGTTAGAAAAATTCAATGAAATAAAACCTTAATTAAGGATAAAAATTACATCATTAGGATATTCAATGAAATCACTTTTAAGTTTTTTAAATCCTTCAACAATTTTTTTATAGACATAAAAACAATTGCATTGTACGAATATCAAGTTTTTTCATGTATTTCGTGACTCACAGGCAACCTGACAAACAATTGCATCCACCACATCATTATTAGCCATAACCAATTTTTTTAGATAATTAATAGTGATGCTAGAGTTCCCCATCATTCTACAATAGCAAAAACAAACCTACGTATACAATATAATTATTATTTTTTGGGTATAAAATTTGTATTAATAACAAGAACTTCAAATACAAGTTCAAACAACTTATGAATTATCAAAATGAAGTTCAAATTATTTTTTGGACAAAAAATAAATCATTAAAAAAGAGATGAGGAAATGAACGAATCAAGTCCACCAAATTTACAGCGTGTCCTTAAGGAATTTATTCTCTTCAAGCACCCGAAATTAATGAAATATGTCTTCTCAGGATAAAATGATTCACTTAAGCAAATAGTGGTATCTCAAATTTGCTGAGCTACAAACTCACTTAACCATTGAGTGTTTAGAAAGACGAAGATGTTTTTCACTTCAAATTTTCATACCTTTAACTGACGAAAAAATCATGAATTTATAGCCAAAACGATGGTGCTTTCAGAAACGAAGCAGTGGTTCATTAAAAATCGCATAATTTCGATCGTTTGGTGGTGCAGGCCGCACTTCCTTTTACAAATAATGCCCCGAAGGGTCGCATCCCTTTGAGGTGCATTATGACATGCGTCCTGAATTTTGTTCAAAAAGATGACACTTAATCGACAAATTTAAAGTCGAATCACGCAACAACAATAAAGTGAGACTTCTGTTGTTCTTGCCTCACTATCAATATGAAGGCATGCTTCTACATTTAAACACGAAGAAGTTTCTTTCTCCCACCAATGTGGGAACATTTCTTTTCTTAAAGTGAAAGTTTAATTTACTTTACTTTCCCTCTAATTTCTATTCACTTTCATCACTTAGAGCCCGTTTGGATAAGATTAAAAAAATAGTTTATTAGCTTAAGTTAAATTAAGCAGATAAGTGTTTGGATAGAAGTGCTGAAACTAGAAAAAAAGTTGTTGATGCGTTTGGTAAACAAGTGATATTAAACAATTTTTTGTTGTTAAAATGGCTTAAATGTCTTTAAAGTTGTTAACACTATAAATAAGGTGAATTATTTATAATTTTTAATTTTAAGATAAAATTTTTGAACAAATCGCCGATTAATAATGGATTCGATGAAAACAAAGAAGAAAGATGAAGAGGAAATTAGAGGGAAGAGATGAAGTGAAGCGGCAAAGAGAAATAGAAAAAAAATTATATATTTAAGGGTTACAAGTTTAGGATATTGTTGGAATTGGAGGAAAATATAAGGGATAAAAAAGTAAATATTTTGGTCAAACCTAAAAGAAGTTTAATTTAAAAAACAAAAAGCTGGGGTACCCAACTTCTCACTTTTTTATTCTTTTAGGGCTCATTTGTTTGCACTTAATGAAGGTGTGAATCTGAATGGTTCAGCCTTCAGTTCATTAAGTGCATATTTTTTTTTTATAACTGCCTCTTAATGTGTCTGAAATCCTCTGAATTATGAAAAAGAGTCTGGATAGTATTTAGACTCTTTTCAAAATATGATATATTCCCTCAAAACTCTCCCACTTTGTTATTTTCCTCTCTATATATGTGTAAAATGAATTAAAATAACTTAATTTATTATCAAATGAATTATAATGCAATAGATTATAATACTAGTAATTCACGTATTGAATTATTTATTTTCCTCTCTCATTTGACAATTATTTATTTTCCTCTCACTTTGTTATTAAAAATATTGAACTATTCTAGTAATTATAACTTACACCTCAAAACTATCTCACTATTTTAGTAATTCATTTTATAATTACATCTTATCACAATAATTTTTAATCGATATATCTTTTTTTAAATAATTTAGATAGTCCAATAATTATATTTAACATAATTTATTTATTTATATTTTTAAATATTTTAATTATCACTCAAATAATGTTTGTTGTTTAAGTTAATACTTTATCTAAATATTTTTTTCATATAATATTTTATTACTTTTTAAATTTGAATTGTATATTTATTACACATAAATAAATTACATATATTCAGATGTTAAAAAAACAAACAGTCTTAATCATTCAGTATTTAGATCTAGAAACAACATCTTAATCATTCAGACATCCATTCAGATTCAGACGTCTTAATCTTAAAAAAAAACAAATGCACCCTTAATCAGTTTTTAATTTTTTTAAGCATTTTTTAGTTTTACCAACACCTTAAAAAGTTAAAAAAGTGATTAAAAGCTGATTTAATCAGATTTTAATCCTATCTAAACGAGCTCTTAGAATTCAATAATATTTAGCTTCTAAATTATTTGCAACAATATTATAGTGATCGAGATAGGAGTAAATGATTAAAGGACGGTGGTCATACGACATAATTATGTGAAGTGGCGACATGAAAAATGGTGAAGATGAAGTGAAAATGAAGGTGTGAGAGAATCATACAAATGGTGGTTTTGTGTGGAACTTGTGTGTTTTATGTGGAGTTACATTGGTCTTCGAATGATGTTTTTTGAGAGTGGAGAGCATCAACTGTTACATTGGTGATGGATTTAGAACTAAGTCGAATGTTGGCTGAAAAAAAATTAAACTTGCATGATTTAGTAAAGTTCAAGTGCAAATTCGGATCATTTCACGTAGTTCAATAGGATATTTGACTTTTTTTTCGTCAGAATAAAAAAGGCACATAAATTGAAAAGCAGCAGGAGGATAAATTTGAACCTTTTGTAGTTCTAGAAAAAGTTTGACCATTTTAAATTTCTTTATTGACAAGCTGCTAATTAATTCTCCCTTGTTCAAATCACAATTTTATTTAACACATTTATTAAGAAAATAATGATTGATATATTGATTTTACAATATTATTCATATTTAATTGAAATTCAATACTTTTTTTCATTTATTTTTACTTCTCATTTATTTTCTAATTAAATTGGAGTTAAGATTGAGATCGATCTTAAGACTGGTTTCCGTCGATCCCTTTGGTCATGGAAGAGCAGAAATGACCCTGCTAAGGGTACGTTTAGTTTCATATTTGATTCTCATGGATTCCCCCAGCCATTTCTCATGAACGGTTCCATCGAACGCTTCAGGGGTGGAGCATGGAATGGTCAAAGCTTTGCTAATTCACCATCTCTGCTACCAAGTCCTGCTTATAACTATATATTTGCATCCGATTCAGAGAAAATATATTTCACGTATGAACTCAAAGACAGCTCTGCCATTGGAAGGGTAGTGATGCAACTAAATGGATTTCTAGAGCTTTCTACATGGAACAATCAAACTCAGAATTGGGATAACTTTGGTAGCGCACCAGCAGACAACTGTGACATTTATGGCCAGTGTCACACATATGGTTTGTGCAACAGCGGTAACTCTCCAATCTGCAGATGTTTGGATAAATTTGAACCCAAAGATCCAACAGAATGGGCCAGGGGAAATTGGTCAGGTGGCTGTGCTAGAAAGACAACATTGAATTGCCAAAAGGAAGTTAAATTCTTGAAGTATGCAGGCATCAAGTTGCCAGACACTCGATTTTCCTGGTACGGTCGAGGAGTAGCTCTTAAATTCATAAAATGAACAAGTTGATGTTGCCGTGTTGTTATATGGTTTTGGGCAATGCTCACCTCAGGAATAATCTTTTGGGGTTAGTTAAGTAAGGCCCAAAGTTCATCTATTAACAAATTGTAAAGAAAAAAAGATTTCCTATCTATCACACTAAGATGAATTTTTATTAATCATCAGGAAACTCCAGTAAAGATAAATTAAAGAAATTGAGAATCAGCTTGCCATTGGCAGCATTAAGTCTTCTCTCAGCGCTATGTTTGATTTTGTACATAAGGCAAAAGAAGAAGAAGACGAATAAGAAAGTGGAGGATCAGAATCAACAACATTTTAGCGAAGGTAACCTGATGTTTTGCTGCTTTGAAATTGAAATCTTAGAAATTCTCTCTTAACAACCAATTAGGTCATTATTTTGACAGGAAGAGGAATGAGAAGCTCTGAAATGTTCTACATTAATGAGAGGAAAAATGACGATCTAGATTTACCATTGTTTGATTTTGCAACTATCTTGGACGCTACCAATAACTTTTCACTGAGCAACAAACTTGGAGAGGGTGGTTTTGGACCTGTTTACAAGGTAACCTTGTCAACTGCAACTCTTTCTTTTTCTTAAAACAAACTGCTTAGCATTTTCAAGATATTATCTATGCTGGAACGTTGACAAACTTTTGGAACCTTTAAAAGAAAACAAGTTCCGGTAAGAAAGAAAATCTATCCCCATTCTCCAACTTTACCTAAACAGCAATGTCATGAACAGTTAATTCCAATTCAAACAAGGTACCTAAAAAGGTGCCAAGGTCTGGTTTATTCACTATTTTTCAGTAAAAATCTAGAAAAGCTCTTTAACCTAATTGCTTGAGGATATCTAGGGTATGCTGAAAGATGGGCACGAAATTGCAGTAAAGAGACTTTCAAGATACTCAGCACAAGGAACTGATGAGTTCAAGAATGAGGTTATCTTCATTGCTAAACTCCAGCATTGGAATCTTGTGAAGCTTCTTGGTTGCTGTATTCAAGTAGAAGAAAAGATGCTGGTTTATGAGTACATGCCGAATAATAGCTTGGATTGGTTCCTTTTTGGTTGGTTCTCACTTCTCCGAACTCTTTAACACATTTGCTCTTCACGAATCATCTGTCGAAATAGTTCAATCATCACATGAATTTGGTTATCTGTTCTTTGATTTGAATTATCTTAAAGGATTCTATTATAAGCTCTAGATTTTTGCAGATACAAATAGGAGGTCACTGCTTGATTGGCCTAAGTTCTTCCATATTATTAATGGAATTGCTCGAGGACTTCACTATCTTCATCAAGATTCAAGATTGCGGATAATCCACAGAGATCTTAAACCTAGCAATGTTTTGCTAGACATTGATATGAACCCGAAGATATCTGACTTAGGCATGGCCAGAAGTTTTGGAGGAAATGAGACTGGAGCCATGACGACAAGAGTGGTTGGAACATAGTAAAGATCTTTAAACCATAGAGCTACTTCAACTCCACTAGAAAGATACTAACTTTGTTCGTGATTTGGGAAAAAAAGCTACTTACTTACTTTGTTTGACATTATCTTACAGTGGCTACATGTTTCCGGAATATGCAGAAGAAGGGAAATTCTCAGTGAAATCAGATGTATTTAGCTTTGGAGTTCTAGTACTGGAGATTTTAAGCGGGAAGCGAAATAGAGGGTTCTTTCATCCAGACCATCACCATAATCTTCTAGGACATGTAGGAACTCATCTAATCTTATATATATGGCAAAATCATGTTAGCAAACATTCTAGTATCTAATTTCATGATATCAACTGTTCAGGTTTGGATCCACTTCAAAGAAGGCAGGGTTTTGGAAGTAATAAATACACATCTAAAGGAGTTATGCAACCTATCTGAAGTACAAAGATCAGTCCATGTAGGTCTATTGTGTGTGCAGCAGTGTCCAGAAGATAGGCCTAGCATGTCGTCAGTTGTGCTGATGTTATCTAGTGATATTCCATTGCCCTCACCTAAAGAGCCAGGGTTTTTTACTAGCAGAAGCCAATTCGGTGAAGTTAATAGCTCATCTAGCAAGCTTGGCGAACATTCTGGAAATGAATTAAGCATCACATTGTTGGATGCTAGATAGGAGATATATTTTTCATAACTGTTTGTTTCTCGAGACTTTATTTACTTTATATTCTTTATTCACACAGCTCAACTGCTTCCAGTTGTTCAGCCAAACGACTTTAGCTGTAACTGTACAGAAGAGGATTTGTCAAATGTACTAAGTGTTTTTTCATTCTATTCTTCATATTCTACGTTTCCCACAGATCGACCTGCCTGATTATGACATCGGTGCATCGATCAACTTAGTTTTAAGAGAATTTGTCAAAATTGTACAAACTGCATGGGGTAGCTAAGTAGTACAATTGATAGAATTAAAGGACTTACACCGTGAAGAGGCTCCAAAAGGTGGTCAAGATAGTCTTGCAACTTTCTGAATCCAACGAAGTTTCAAAAATAATTTTTTAACATCCTCCATAGTCTTTTTTTTGGGTGAAGAGGGAATCCATTAAATAAAAAGCCACTGTTTGAACTTTACATGCGTCGCTTAATCAGGCACAAAAACATAAGGGGATTCTGATGAAATCCCATTACTAGGTACAAGACGGGAGAAGGTTTTCCCCGAGAAGTCTTCCCAAAAAACTATCCCTGCGCGAGGTGGGGGAGTTGCATAGACATGGAGTCTATCAAAGAGGTCCTAGATGGAGACCTGCTTCGCCAAGAGATCAGCTACTCTATTCCTCTCTCTGTACGTGTGGTAGATTGGAGGATTCCCCAAGTTCCTTAGTAGAGATCTGCATTCAAAGATAAGTGAGTCATATAGCTGATTACCATTTTGTAACATGTTAATAACTTCTTTGGAGTCAACATTGATATCAAGAGGCTTGAGATTCAAGTGGTGTGGATGAAACTTTTGTTGAATCCCACCACCCAGTCCCCTTTATCATCTCTTATGACTCCACCAATACTACCTCTTCCTAGGTTACCCAAGCAAGACCCATCCGTGTTAAGCCTGAAGTAATTTGGAGGGGGGGGGGGGGGGGGGGGGAGACCAGTTGAGAGAAATGATACCTATCAGCCAGGCTGTGAGGGGAGCCTATGTGTTGTTATTCCACTGCCTCTGCATAAGGTATGCTGAAGCTTGGGGAGGAGGGGTTTTATTGGAATAGGTTGGCATTCCTAATCTTCCAAAGGTGCCACAGGCTAAAAGGAAGGAGGATGGCCCAAGAGGTATTGGAATCAAATTCCTCTCCTTTCAGGCATCTCCAAGTAGAAGTCCAGTTGTTGGTGCTAAACCAAGAGGGTTGAATGTTCAGAGATCCTTTATATCTCTGTATGAGGGTTTTCCAGAACAACTTTGCATTATCACAAGCAAAGAAGATATGGTGTTGGTCTTTAGGTTGGTTACTGCAGATATGGCAGTAAGTTTGCAAGTTCAGACCCCTCGAGGAAAGGGTTACCTTAGAGGGAAGGCTGTTATGGTACAAAAGCCACATAAAAGTTTTGATCTTGTTGGGGTTTTGCATCTTCCAGATCCAGTTGAAGGAATTGTTGGATTTGTAATGTCCCATTACCAAGTTAGAAATGTAGTGATAAACACTTTTACAGGAGAAGGTGCCATCTCCTTTGAGTCTCCAGAGGGGAGTGTCCTTAGAAAGGTGGCTGCTGTGGTGAAAGGTATTCTGCATATTGAGGATAATTTAGGAGGGATTTTAAAAGGTAAGGAAGTGAAGTCCCAATCACCCTCTCTCCAGATATCCTTAACTAAGATGGGGTTATTAGGGTTAGTAGTTGGACCCTCCACCAAGGTGGAAAGAGGGGGCATTCCAAGTATCCATCTATCCTCCCAGGCTTTCACCTTAGATCCATCTTTGTTGGCCCAGAAGAGAGTATCTCTGTATAGACTCCAGGAGTTAGTAACATTGTTCTAGGTCCTGGAGCTATTACTGGAAAAAACCCCATTAGACCCATATTTAGATAAGAGGATGCTGGCCCAAAGAGAGTTTGGTTTTAGGCTACACAACAAGGCTTTATTCTTAATGGCAGCCCTTTGTATGCCAAGCCCACCATACTTCCTAGGGAGGGTGAGGGTGTTCCAACCTAGGAGGTGCATCTTCCTCTTGGCTTCAGTAGTGCCCCAAATAAAGTTCCTCTGGGTCCTATCTATCAGCTTGAGAATGCTACTAGGGAGCTGAATTTACTGCATGATATGGTCGGGGATAGAGGCCAAGGAGAACTTGGCTAGAGTGACCCTACCAGACATGTTGAAGAGCTTAGTCTTCCAATCAACCAGCTTGCTAGAGAGATTATCAAAAATGAAAAGGAAGTTCCCTTTTGCCGACTTCTTGTGAAATATGGGGAATCCCAGATATTTACCAACGTGGTTTGAGTGGGGAAATCCTAGAATAGAGGAAAGGTTGTTCTGATCCTTTTGCCTGCAGTTAGCAGAGAAGATTACTTTAGATTTGTCAACGTTAACTCTTTGGCCCGAGTAAGAGCTGAAATAAAGGAGGATTCTGTTAATGGTGTTGCAATTCTTGGAATCAGCCTTAGAAAAAAGTGTGAGATCATCCGCAAAGAAAAGATGGGACATTAAAGGCCCCTTTTTGGAGATAGAGATACGGGTCCAGAGGAGGATGTCCACCTCATAGTTAATTCTTTTTGACAGAAGTTCCATACAAAAAATGAAGAGGTAAGGGGACATAGGGTCTCCTTACCTAATGCCTCTGAAGGGAGTGAAGGGGGTGGTCTTTCCCCCATTGACCAAGATACAAATGGAGGAGGTAGATATGCAGGAGAGAATGAGGTTTGAAAACTTCTTCGGGAAGTTGAAGAATGAAAGAGCTTGTCTAATGAAAGACCACTCAATTCTGTCAAAAGCCTTTTCTAGGTCAATTTTGAGGATCATGCTAGTCTGTTTACCTTTCATATTTGAGAAGTGTCTAACATATTCCTGGACAATAATGGCATTATCAGAAGCCCTCCTTTTAGCCATGAAGCTAGCTTGGTTGGGGCTGATGATTTTTTCCAGATGGGGCTTGATCCTAGAGGTGATGATTTTGTACTCTGTGTTACACAGTCCAATAGGTCTGAAGTTTTTAAGGGTAGTAGTATTTTTGCACTTGGGGATAAGGCAAATATAGGTTGAGTTGACCTTAGGGTCCATGGAGCTTGAATTGAAGGTGTCCTAGCAAAATTTCACAAGAGGGGGTCCAAGTATGTCCCAAAACTTTTGGTACATGAAGGGATGTAACCCATCTGGACCAGGGGCCTTGTTAGGTTTGAAGGAAAAGACAACTCTTTTGACCTCCTCTATGGAGGGGATGGCATCAAGGAGATCATGGTCTAGGTGGCTGATGGAGCCCAAAGAGGAAGAGTTGAGTTGAGTAGCTTTGTGCCCTAGGGTATACTCAGTAGTATAGAATTTGAATAGAAGGTGGAGACAGTTCTAGCAATGTCACCAGGGTGATAGTGCCAGTTACCACTTTTATCCATGAGGGAATTGATCCTATTTCTCCTTCTTCTATTGAGAGTGGTAGTGTGAAAGAATCTGGTATTAGAATCCCCTTCAAGAAGCCAAGAGATTCTAGACTTAAGTTTCCAGAATTTTGTTTCAAGGTTGAGGATATAGTTGAAGTCCTTCAGGAGAGTTTGCTCTAGCCCTTAAAGGAAGGAGCTAGTGGGGTAGCTAGGGGATTTTTGGATCCCTGCTAACCTAGCAAGCAACTTCTTTTTTTTTTTGCTGAAGATATTTCCAAAGATGAGCTTGTTCCAGTCTTTGGCCTTCACCTTAAAATTCAGGGTATCCAGAGTAATACAGGAGCAATCTAGGAAGGAGTCCCTGACAAGGTTAGGGAACTCTTGGTGAGTGATCCACATAGACTCCACTCTAAAGGGTTTCAATTGGTTATTAAGGGGAGAGCCAAAGTTTAGGAGAAGAGGGGTATGGTTAGAGTGGGTTTTAGGAAGGTGGGTGAACGTTGCCTCTGGGTAGAGGTGAATCCAAAGGTCATTTGCTAGGCATCTATCAAGTTTCTCAATGATGAGACCCTGTTTATTCCTAAACCTCATGTTAGACCACATATACTTGCTACCCTTGAAACCGAGGTTTATAATCCTACAAGTGTTAATGCAGCTCTTGAAGAGATTGGACCTGTTCAGGTCAATCCTGGCTCCTCCGAATTTTTCAAAGGCTCTAAGCATCTCATTAAAATCCCCTCCCACCAGTCAACTATTCCTCTCAGGAAAGATATGGTTGTTAGAGAAGGAGTTGAGCTGGTCCCATAGTTCTGCCCTAGTATGGAAGTCAGTACTAGCATAGATGATAGTGAGAAACCAAGAGGGGGGGGGGGGGGGGGGAACTGACCTGAACTTTAGCATGGATAGCTTGACTAGAGATGGAAATAGAGGTTATGGAGACCATATCCTCTCTCCACATAATGACCAGACCACCAGAGCTACCCATGGCTTCTGATTGGATGTGGTTTTGAAAACTAAGTTGTTCATAAAGATCTCGATGATCAGATATTTTGGTTTCTAGGAGGGCAAGAATGCATGGTTTGTGGATGTTGACCATAACTTTGCAATGTTTCCTAAACTCAACATTTTTTGCTCCCCTTGCATTCCAAATAATGTAGTTATTTATGTTTGAGAGGAGTGGATGTGGGGGCTTCATTGCACTCACCTTGCCCTTCCCCTTTTGGTTGGAGGTGGAATTCAAGGCACCGGCCTTCCTTTTCTTGCTTAGTGGAGTTAGTAGGGCTGTGGGATGCTCCTCTGGCATTGCTTTTGTTGTCCTTAACCTTAAACCTAGACCTGCTAGCCTTAAGGGAATCGGAATGATCACAATTTCCTGAACTGGCTCTAAGAACTTTAGCTATAGAGTCTCTTCCATGGTAAGGGTCTCTGTTCTTGGAATTCTGAGTTGTAATAGGAAGTCCTCCATATCCTTGTTGCTTGCCTTCAAGGCCTTCAGGATATTCACCCTCTGTACCCTCTCCAGGGTGAGATATGGGGATGACGTGATTGGAGCTGGAGCGTGGGCTGGGGTTACAATTGGGGAGAGGTCCTCCAAGGTATGAGTAAAAGTTGGTCCCAGTAGCATTAGAGCTGGGTCCGATGGAGGGAAGAAAGGGAGACACTAACCGAGATGGTTAATGGTGCATGTCATTGCCTCTGTGGTCAGCTCCTCCATGGCTGGAGTGTTGATAATATGGAACAGAGTGGCCATCCAGACGTTGGTCCCATATGAAAGGAGTCCCTGGTTGAGGCTCGCCATGGTCAGTTGAGCCAGATTTTGGGGGTTTTAAATGAGGAAGGTGATAGATCCTCCATAATCATTTGGACCGATATGTACTACCTACAACCTCACGGAAGAAATTAAGTCACAAACTTTTCTTTTCTTTTCTATTATATAGAAGAGTGGTTTCGACCACCTCTCATGCAATTACCGAAAATCCCTACTCCCACTTAATTACATACAATGCTCCAATATATAATAATTCCATTGTTCCATCATAATGGTTTAAATATTTAATATATTCTATTAATTTATATTAACTAACTATAACTACATATTGGAAGCAAGATTTTTTTATTTATTTAATTGGCTATCATGTTTACAACTAATTTGTTACCACGAATCACAATAATTAATAACTTGAAATATTTAAAAGACATATAGAAATTTTATTGACTAATTCCACATAAATTGAGATAAAAGAAAAAGTACTGCAAATCATAATAATTAACAACTTAAAATATTTAAAAGATATATAAACATCTTAGTTGATTCTCAAAATTGTATCGAAGCTACACAAATTGGGACATAAGGAGTAAATATATTATTTGATAATTACGTAAAAATTATTATAAATCACAATAATTAACAAGTTAAAATACTTTTTTAAAAATAGATAAAAGTTCTATTCAACTCTCAAAATTTTATCGGTGCAGCATAAATCATGACAAAATAAAAATTATCTTAATTAATTGCAACTAAATATTTAAAGTAAATCAATTTTATTATTTTAATTGACTTTTATATAGAAAATTAATTAATTAATTTTAGTAAATTTAAATTTTAAAATTATTGGTTTCTTATATAGAAATACTAATATTTAAACTTAAATTTAAATTTTTAAAGTACAAACTAATAAATTTAATTTAATAAAATAAATTGCTAATGAATATTTTCTTAGAATTTGTGTTGGGTCAATATGTATCAAGTTAAAAAGAAATAAATAAAAATATATAGTAAAATTTTATTATTGTGATAGATGAATATAATGAATGCACTATCCAATAATGTTTAATAATATCATACTATTTTGGTGAATTATCGATGATTACTATTGGATATGATAAAATTATATTAATTTTATAGTAATAACATAATCAATCGCTCTTAATTAATTATTATGAGTCATCTAGGTATTAAGAAAATAAATAATATTTAATAAAAAATAAAATAGACATAAATGCAAAATTAACTCTTAATGTTTTAAATTAATTTTTCGTCTTTGGAATGATGATTTTACTATATCACTCCTTATTATAAGTCATTTATGTATTAGAAAAATAAGAATAACAAAATGATATGTCAACATAAAATATTTGATTGACTATCAAAATTATATTAGTATCACATAAATTGAGACGGGATAGAAGAAGATATAAAACAACATATATTATTTGAAAATGAAATAAAAAGTACTGTAAATGAAAATAATTAATTTTTTTTTAAAAAAATTGACTGATTTCTGCCCCAGCTGCTTCAATCGTGATTTTAATATATCACCCGTAATTAGTTATTATAAGTCACTTATGTATTAAAAAATTAAAAATATTGAATCCATAATTTACTATAATATATATATATATATATTAAATTATATTATATATATATATATACTATGAATAAAAATTTTCATGATATTTTTTTCAAAAAATAAAAATTACTACATATACAAAGGGCAAAAGAGTAAAAACACACAAGAGATAAATGTAGAGAAATCAAGAAACACCAAATGGATTATTAATATTTGTAACATTCAACACATTTCTAAATGTTTCCAAATTCTTCTTGAATCAACACATACACATAATAAAAATAATAAATAATAAATAATAATAATTACATTTGACTATATCACCCCTAATTAATTATTATGGTCATTTAAGCATTGGGTCACATAAGTTGAAACAGAAAAAAAATTATAAATCACTATGATAAAAAATTTAAATTATTTAAAAAATATAATTGGCTATCGTCGACACAAAACTCTGGACAAGGAGAGTAACATATATTATTCAAAAATTATATAAAAAATATTATAAATTACAATAGTTAACAACTTAAAATATCTAAAAATAATTTAATATGTTATATATTTCAAAAAGTTTTATGAAAAATACTAGAAATCACAATAATTAACAACTTAAAAAATTTAAAAGATATAAAATATGTGGTCGACTCTTTAAATTATATTAGTATCACTGAAATTAGAATAGAAAAAAAGTATTATAAATCACAATAATTAAAAACTTAAATTATTTTTAAAATATAATTGACTATCAATGCCACAAAAATTTGGACAATAAAAGTAATGTATATTAATTTGAAAATTACATAAAAAATATTACAAATTACAATAGTTAACAACTTAAATTATCTAAATACATATTAAAATAACATATGCTGAACTCATGCTAGATTCCGAATGAATCCTAGAAAACATATGCAATCCTTTTATATAAATTTTTTATTTAAATATATCAAGATTGAAAAGACAAATAAATATCTTAATGTTGGGCCCGTGCTGACACAGACCATGCTCCTCTAGTAATGATCCTAAATGAGAGACTGGGTTAAACAAAGTTACAATATAAGAAAGTTACAAGTTACTCGTCCCGTACCATATGCAAAAGGGAAAAGGACACTGTCTAGCACTTTTTAAAATAAATAGCTCAAATTTGAGATTTTGCAAAAAAATGGTCAGTCGGATAAAGTATTTCCATTTTATAGTCATTTCCTAATTTGGGTCATTTTGACATATGTAGTTCAAATACAGTCCATATACAATACTGATATTGTTTTCAATTTGGGCCATTTGGCCCTTTTTAAATTATGACAAACTTACATAAATTTCTAAATCTTTAAGTGATATTAGATTTTATCCCAACTATTTGGTTAATTACATCTTATCCCACTTTTTAGAAATTGTGATACATATGTTATAAGGTGATATATATAAAAAGTGATGCATTTAAAACTAACAAGATATTTATTTAAGAAAGTAACAGATTCTCTTTTATTCTGTGGAGTAAATCACGCACAATAAGTTACACAATAAATTAATGAGATTCACAAAATCAGAAATACTCCCAATCAACTTTCAAATTTCAAATAATCGAGTCAAATTGAGTTTCTTCCTTCTTTCGTGCGATACATTTGGTAAAAGTTTTCGGCCAACCTCAATGGTATCAAGTAATTCTTTGGGTGCACGGACAACGTTTTGCCGCCGGAGAAATGGAATGCAATCATCGGAACAGTCACACATTTCATCGAAGACAAGTCGTAGCAGGTATCGAGCAATGCAAATTTCCTGTCGGAAGGCAAACTCCGAGTGTATTTCACAAATATATCACGTAGAGCATTGTATGCACTGATCTGTAACCAAGTCACCACCGTACCAGAATCAATAATTATCCCGCCGTTACCACTCCAGTCCATTTGAAACACCAACGCCGAAATCCATAATATTTGATCGCCAACGCTGATTTTGGTAAGACCGACGTAGAAGTAAGTGCTCCTTATGAGTTACGTAGCAATGGGGTAATAACAGAGTTGCAGACTAGTACGACGTCATCGATGGAAGTGAATGAAGAAGAGAAGGAGGAGAAGAGGAATTGTTATTTGAATACATGATACATCTGAAATCTGATTTTTATTTGAATTATTATTTGGTGGCAGAGGATTACTATGTGATACATCTGAAATATGTGTGACACATTTGGTTGTATTTCTATGTTTTTTTTTTCAAAATTAGATATTCAATATATATATGATGCATTTAGCATACTTGACATATAAGTTGAAATTTGAAATTTCTGATTCATATTTAAAGAGTGTGAGTTTGAAATTTATATGATTCATATTAAATATTTAATGAAAGTTTCGTGATTCACATTAATATTGTCTGCATTAGTTTTAAGAGGTTATCTGTTATATTAGTGATACATTTTTATAGTTGAAATAAATGTGTAGAGAATAACACAATTTAAAAGATGATTTATTTATTCATATATTAAATGTATCACCCATTTATAAATGAATAAAAAAAATATAATAGCTATAGAAACATTTAGGACATATGTATCAACAATAATCTGACCGCAAATGTATCACTCATACATTGTCAATAAAATGTATCGCCAATAATCTAATAGCAAAATGTATTACTCATGCAGTGTCAACAAATGTATCACCCATATACTGATAACAAAAGTATCATTCGTATGAATCACCGTTACACTATGAAAATGTATCTAAAAAATTAATATTTTTATATATGTATCAAACAGATTAACTTAAAATCCATTTAAACAATGTAACACTTATTGGATGTGTTTCCGTCGTTAGCATATTATTTTCAAGAAATAATAATGCTGCATTTGATTCCCAAGAAGGATTGTATTGTTTTTATTCAGGAATTAATTAATGTGACTTGTTTAATTGAAAAGATTTACATATACCCCAAGTCATTTATCACTTGATGAAATTTATAGTGAAGTTACCAGGCAGTTTGTTTGGCTTTTAGAGTCAATTTTCTATTTGAAGTCTTCACTAGTAAGGATTGGATATCACGAGTAAACTTCAATTCAACTACCTTGTATGCCAATCCTGACAGTTTCATAAGCTTCGAAATATCAATTTTAAGCTAGAAGAACCTTTAGTTTGAGTCCCAAGGTTTTTCAACTCATTTCAAGCTATTGGTTGGAATTTTGTAGGGCTGGCCCTTAGGCATAAGGCCCATATTTCAGTAAAAAGACCTCGGATGGAAATTTTAATGATGTCATTGAGTCTAAAATATTGAATTTGATAGGGTAACATAGTTTTTTTTTTCATTTAAGGTATTTTAAATGAATCTCGAGGGGTAGGTGGTAACTTGGCAAATCCAAAGTTTAGCTGGTGTATTTGCTAAAGCAACCAAACCTTTGGTCGCTTTAGTGGCTAGCGGCTAATGATGGTCCATCTAGGTCACTTAAGCAGATGCCTGTTTGCTGAAGCGGGTAGTGCTGAAGAGACACCTTGTTTGTTTGGAGGGTGACACAAGTCGGGTATCTCTTTAGAGGTCCATTTCTTCTCAAGCGATGATTTCTTAAGACTAACCTGGAAGGACATTAAATTCATCCCTTTACCCAATTTTCTCCCATTTCTCATAAGTCTCAAGAGCATTAAAGCCCTAGATATTTTGGAAAATTGGGAGACTAATCTTTGGGTGATTATAGGGAGTTGTTCAACTAAGAACAATCATTTTCTCCTTGTAAGTTTCCATCTAATTCTTGTATTAGTTCCCAAATTTAGCCCCAAATTCCTAGTTCCTTAATGAATCAATTTTGGTATCATATGAGCTTAGAATTTACTCTTTCTTTTTGGTAAACGATCCTTGAGGGATGCATTAACGATTTTGAAAGGACGATTATACAAGCATGCCCCACATGGAATTTTGCACTCAAATTATAAAAATATAATATGGGTATCATTATTCTTGTATTAATATGTAGATTACTATTTTGATAGCGTGGCATCATGTAGAAGTTTCTTAGAAGTGAAAATCGCCAATTTAGCAGACTTTATCAAGTTTTCTTTGACGTCCAAGTACGCTAGTATTTCCTTTATCTTAGATTGAGCTTAATTATAGTTTAGATATGATATTACGCTAGTTTTGTGGTTGGACATTTGGAATTGGAGTTATATTTAGTGCAATTTGAATTATTTTATCTAATTAAGGGACTGTGATTAGGTGTATTTGACTTAAATACCCGTTCCTTAGGTAGAATTACTATTTGGTATATTTGACTTAAATAACTATTATTTAGGTAGAATTGCTATCTTAGGACACAATGAGGCTTATTTAACACATTGTTGTGGGATTTGACAATGTAGTGTAGCTTGGGGTAGAATTTTCCTTGAAATGGACTTTAATGTTAGAATTGCCCCCTCTGACCCACCTTAGGCCAAGATTACATATTAGCTCCTTATAGAATCAATAGGTCTTTATACATTATCCTATTTAAATTATTGAGCCTGAGGAGGATTTAGATATATTATGCCTTATTCTAGACATGTACTTGGGAGATGTTAAGATTGGTTCAAGCTCGATATCTATGATGATATTACTTCCGGTTCATGTTCAATATTCATGATATTATTTACAGTTCAAGTCTAATACGTGAGGCACTATTTTGGATTTAAATCCAACATTGCGAGGTTATTTACAATGGTTATGGAACTGATTTGATTTTGGTGTTATAGTATGGAAAGGTCCACAATTATGATTTTGAGGTTTGGATGTTCTATGAGTATACGATCATTACTTCTCCTTGATTGCATTCACCGGGCTTATGGGGTCCATGTTGTATTATTTACTTTCTTTTTTGCCTCCTACGCTTATGGGGGTACAATTATGTTATTTATAGTTATGTTCTTTCGATACTATTTAATCAGTCATTTATTTACAGTATTTGGAGAATTATTCCAGGTTTACCCTTTTTCCCTAACTTAGTTTATTATGTTACGACCCAAAAACAAGGGTCATGATGACACTTATTGCTGCGCACCTTGACAAGTAAGCCTATTAAACTGATACAAAAAGAGAAAAAGACAGAACTAACCCCAAGGTAAGGCTTCTAGAACGAAGCCAAAACATTACAAGTATAATAAATCCAAAAAGAAAACATGACTGATATACCATATATTCCCAAAACCAGTTGTCAATAGTGTAAGAACTACTAATACAATCTATGAGTCAAATAATCAAAATTCCAATAGGAACAACATCTGTCTTCGAATACTAGTAAAGACATACACTAATACAGAAGATATAAGTGGACTCCAGATGCATGAATCTCCAACCGCTACCTTGAGTAATTCTGAAAGAGTTCGAAATAAAGCCACGTGATGCACATCCAAACTAGAATCTGCATCGAATGGTTAAAATAGAGGTGAGTACGGTCCACTTGTACTCAGTAGGTATTATAGGCCAACTAAGAAAATTAGAAAATAAAGCATACAAAATACACACTAAGGGCACGTCATGTGCAATCAGAAAATGTACCACAACAGTAGCCCACACCGCTTGCACTAAAATTTCTAACATATATGTCACATATATTGCAACAACACACCAAGGCAGAATAAAAGTATACTTTACACCACCTTAACAACTGATGTGGAAAGTTTCACAAATTTTAGTGCGTAAATGACCAAAAAGGTGGGATCCATTTTAAATTTTACAATTTTTCTTTCCTTTTTTGTTACTCCTACTGCACCACCCCTTCTTTTCTTCTTCCTGACACCCTACCACTACTTCTCTTCTTCTTGCTCACACCCTACCACATCTTCTCTTCTCTGTCCTCTATTTCTTTTGTTGTCCATTAACTATCTCCAATCATATACATAGAAAATCTTTTCAAGAATCAAAATTTCAACATTATTTATTTTTTTCCACTCGTACCCATCAACCATCTTCAATAAAATACATAGAAAAATATTTTCAAGAATTAAAATTCTAACAATTATTTTTTTCACATCTATCCATCAATAATCTCCAATCAAATACATAGCAAAATATTTTCAATAATCAAAGTTTCAATGTTTTGATCCAAAATGAAAATTAATGAACCTCAAAAAAATGATTGAGTTCGAATTTTAAAGGAAATAGTGGAGTGGGGTGGGAATGATAGATGGAGTTTACAGATGAATCAAAAAAGAGATAAAGCAAGGGTGAGTTACAAATGAAAAAAGGGTGGGGCGGAGAGTTTGGAGATGACACAAGAAAAAAATTTTGACTTGTGAAATAAATGCTCTGTGATTGAAACTTGAAATGGGCTCAAATAAGTACATATGGAGAATTGATTTAGCTTTGCACTTATGTTTCTCCACATACTTTTTCTTGCCTACCAAAAATCTTAAAGTGGCTGAAGTTTGATGTTGATAATTATTTCAAAAATTAGCTCATGATGCAGACACAAAAAAGAAAGGGGGCGGGGGTTGAAATTTCCAGATGAAGAACGGGTCGGGGGGCAGTATTATGGGTAGGTGGTGGAGAAGAAAGATTAGGGGTAAGTTATATAGTGGTACAATATTTTTGGGGTAGTATAAAATTTCTCTAAAAATATTAAGTGGGATATATACTTTCCCGTGTAGTTTAAGGTCCAAAGTAAGTTATGTGGGTAAATTTAGGGGTGAAATGATGTATTTTCTCATAGATAAATGAAAATTCAATATAGAAATACAATAACAACATAAACATAATAAAGTAAGTGCAATGTATATGATGATGATGATGCACGAGGTTGTCGCACAACCTTCGGTATCGTCGCACAATCCCCGAGACTGTAGCACAGTATCCGTATACACCTATGGAGCTAAAGCTACAAGATGTATGACCCATGGGGGGGGGGGGTTCATAAATCCATATAAAATTCTTATATCATATATCCTACCCGGCATATACCTCGAGAAGGTTTTATAAGATGTTACAATATCTCCTTCTCGGCACATCCCTCGGGGAGGGTTTTAAAAAGGTGTTGCCAATATTTTGTAGTGTTGCCACGGTGGTACCAATGTTTCATGAATGAATATGATATGAAGATGTAATTCTCACAACCAATCACAATTAGTACTTTCACAACCATCTACAATGAGTATTTCTATAATCAACCACAATACCAATTACGTGAGCTAGTATCCACTTATTATTTCCACCATCCACGAATTTCCATATGCATTATATGCCAACAAGTTTGAATATATTACAATACATTAATGGTACCACAATAGGCATTTTCAACAACACAATATAATAGTCAAATCACACAAAAACACATATTTTAAATATTTCATAAAAATTTAGGTCATTACATTATCCACCTCTAAAAACTACTTCATCCTCCAACTAAGGCAAAGAAAAACTAGATAAAAAAGAGCTGGTGATACAATATCGGTACACCAAGTCCACCATTAAAGAATCTCCTACAGGGGTAGTAGATAGATGAATTGGCATGGCAAGAGTCTCACTAATAGAATCAAAATACAAAGCAAAATACATAGACAGTAAGAAAAAGTTAATCTGGAATCAAAAGCACCGATAAGGTCTAAAACAAACGAGGATGATACTTTACAATATTTGAATCTATCTCAGGTTTAGTCGGTATGGCATAACACTGCCCATGACTACCAACTAGCTTAATGGCTCCATGACTACCACCATGGAATCCACTACCTCTACCTCTTTCACCTTTGGTAGTTCCCCTACCTCTTATAGCTGAAATAAGAGTTGCTCTAATTACACGACGGGGACAGTCTTTGGCTAAATGGCTCATCTCCTCACATACAAAGCAATATATACTACCCAAATTAATAGGAGAAGGTAATACTAGGCTCAAACAACCACTCTAAACTGCTAGACTAGAAGACCCATTACCCGAACTTTGCAAGGCCACCTGCACTGGCCTACAGTGATAACCATGAGAACCTCTAAAATCTCTGCCTCTAAAAGTTTAACCTTTGAATTCATCAAAATGGCACACCTTCTTGGTGCCTCTCTGAGATGCTCAAAGAATACCCTCTGTCATTTTATCACAATCCATAATACTCTAAAAAGATACCCCCAATACAACCATCTGAGATGTAGCCGACCAAAGAAAAACATCCAAACCCTTCACGAACTTTTGAATCTTCTCAAACTTGGTGGAAATACTAGCATAAGAATATATAAAAAAGGCATTAAAGTTTGCCTCATTCACTACAACAGTTATGGAGCCCTGCTCCAGATGATCAAACTTATTTCGCATCCGATCCCTCAGACTGTAAGGCATAGATCTCTCTAAAAAGATATAAGTAAACTGATCCCGAGTCATTTTTGGAGCATCAAGGGGTCTAAAACTAGCAAATAACCTCCACCAATCTCTAGCAACATCTCTCAATTGATAAGTAGTATAAGAAACACCATGCAACTCAAGTGAACCCAAATTATGCAATTTCTCACGACAGTCAATCAAAAACTCATAAGTATCCTCAACCATAGCACTACTGAATCTAGAAAGACCTAAATGAGTAAATCTGTCAAACCTCTTATGATCCTTAGAAGACATTACTATACTCATAACAAAAGAAGGCATAGTGAACCTCGCAGGCTGAGATCCCAGCAGAGAAAGTACCATAGATAAAGACTGAACTCCCAATCTAGAATAACTTGCTCAGATGTCAGTTATGTAGGAGGAATAGTATTGAGGTTTTGAGGATTACCCAAAACAGAAGTAGGCACAATAGAAGGATCCACACTTAAGGTTGGCAAAAAACCCGACATACCCAAAGAAGATCCCTTTAAATGGGTCAGCAATTTCACTAACAACACCTCCTTGATTGGGGTACACCAACTTTGAGAAACTGGAGTAGACCTACCATAATTATGATGATGATGCATGAGATTGTCTCACAACCTTTGGGATCATCGCAAAATCCCCAAGACCATCGCATAGTCTTCGTATACACCTATAGAGTTTAAGCTACAAGATGTAGGGCCCATTAGGGGTTCTTCAACCCTTATAAAATCCATATATCATATCTCCTTCCTGGAATATCCCTCAGGAAGGGTTTTATAAGATATTACAATATTTTCTCCTTTAGACATCCCTCGGGAAGGGTATTAAAAAGGCGTTGCCAGTGTTTCTTAGTGTTGCCATGGTGGTACCAATGTTTCATGAATGAGTATGATATAAAGATGTGATTCTCATAACGAGTATTTTCACAGCCATCTACAATGAGTATTTCCAAAATCAACCACAATACCAATCACACGATGAGCCAATATCCACTCATTATTTCCACCATCCATGAATTTCCATATGCTTCATATGACAACAAGTATGAATATATCATAATACATAAATGGTACCACAATAGGTATTTTCAATAACACAATACAATTATTCATATATATTCAAGACTATCAATATCACAAAGGATCCCATACGGTCACACATATCACATAATATCTCAAATTCAACCATTACATCACAAATAAGCCCCCACATGTGCACAAAATAGAGATAGCCATTTTTCATGATTAGTTCCTGCTCTTAGCATGTATTTTATACCAATATTTACTACCTAGCCAGCACGAAAGATTTAAATCATAACCTACCTCGAAGGCCAAAAACTACAAGTAAAATTTTACTCCCAAATATTTATTCCTCATGAAAGGTCTCAAAATAAACTAAAACATGAAAATTTAGAATCTACACGTCAAAATCAAGCCAACGATACCCATATTGACTACTTTCAGTTTGGGGTTAAAATGAATACCCAAAATGAATTTTCAAAAAAGAAGAAAAAATCATAATTTTGTTTAAAAAGTATCTTCTCCATATTTTTAGAAATCAATAGCTGAAAACCCAAGCAAAAACGAGTTTAAAATGAGGTCCAAATCAAATAAAAACCATTTTAAAACTTTATCAGGTGAAATCTTTAAAATACCATTTAAAATTGAGAATTGAAGTTGTTTTGGGGGAAAAATCAAGGTGAAGCTAATAATTATAGTATTAGAAATATTATCCAAGTAAAAAAGTGTTGAAATAAGGTTTAATTCAAAGAAATACAAATTTGGGCCTTTGGGGGCAAAATCCCCAATTTCCACTTTGAAATATGAATTAGAATAAGAATTTAATGATAAAAATTTAAGAAAATAGTTGAAATAGGTTTATTGGATCTTACCAAAGCTTAGAAGTGGAGAAAATCGCTTAAAAGCACAAAACCCTAAGCTTTATGTCTCAAACACGGTGAAAAATAATGAAACCAGGTATTTATATACCCAGATGCCGCGATTGTGAACTTAGGTTTGATATCATGGACCTAGGGTTATGATCGCATTACCCTAATAGATGAAGGTGTCATGATTACAAACAAGGGTCGTGATCACAACATCACCCATGCTGGACCAGTCGCGATTGCGGGTGCACTAGAAAATGGATGCACTAGCTTGGGACTTGGTTCAATTAAGGTACCCATATTCCCCTTGGGATTCTTCTAAAATCCCATGAATGTAAACAAAATATTCGACGCTCTGGACTCAATAACGACATCAAATTTCTAAAAAACACCATTTTCACAAGTTGACCCGCGAAACTCAAAATCATAATTTTCCAAATCAAAAGTCAAAATAAGATTTAAAATCCATAAAACTACACAAAATAGTTTACCACCCTTGAATCAAAGTTTTGAACCTGCTGGAATAGTCTGTTCTGCCATCCATCACAAGAATAAAAAAGATAACCACTAAAGTCCATAATAAGGCTTCCAAAGCCATCAAAAAACACAATATCATATATATGGCACTAAAATGCATCAAAAATCATGCCAATTACCCCTACCCCTACACCCCAAAAGTACGACTATGCAACTATGGTAAAGGGTAAAATAGTCAAATCACATAAAAACACATTTTACATATTTCATAAAAATTCAAGTCGTTACATATTTCCTAGTATTTTATTATATTTATATTATAATTTATGTCAGTAGGTTGGTGATGCATACTGAGTATCCGTTGCTTTGGTACTCATACTACACTTTTATACTTTTCTGGTGCAGATTCGAGAACTAGATATCACTCTTGATGTTTTTTTAGTGTGGGTTAGAGTTTAGCGATAGGATGAGCTCTTGGAGAGGGAGTTGAATTTCTCTCTCTTTTTTATTTTGATTAGTTTTTCCATTTTGAGAATATTGTATATTTAATATTGATAGTACTCTTATTCTTTTGCTAGAGGCTCTTGTACCAACCTTACTAGGTCGTGGGATATTGTTACTTTTTTCATTATTTCTCTTCAATTATGCTATTATTCTTATGTTTTACGATTGTTAATCTTACTACTTGCATAATTTTTGTATTTATGCCATTTTCACCTACTAGCCTATAACATGTCATTTTGGGCTACCTCTTGGCTTACCTACTAATGGGATATAATAGGTGTCATCATGACTCATGACGTTGGGTCATGACAGATTAGTATCAGAGCCTAGGTTCACTAATAATATTGGTACAAGAGCAGGTGTCTAGTTGAGTCCCGCGGATTGAAGATATGCCTATTTTTTTCATTAAAAGGCTATAAGACATTCTTATGAGATCTTTACTTCTTTTACTCAGTTCATTCTAAGAGTCTACATTGGTTCTTAAGATTTATTTAGTTTCACTCTTTTCCAGATGGCTAGGATGCCTACTAATAGTAGGAGAGACAAGGACCCTGAGTCTACAACTAGTGATCTTATCGGAGGATGTAGATGTCCTATAGGTCAGGCAGGAAAAAGTTGTAGCCTTTGTTGGAGATCAGTATAGGGAGCCTTTTCCAAATCCTATTCTTGCTCCCACATCAGAGATTCCTCCTCCCAACTAGTGGTGGTACAGGGGATAGCCCAATCTCCATTGGGGTTTATTCTTTGTCACTTCTCAGAGATGTATTAGTTCAGCTTTTGGGTTTGGTTGGTGGTCTATTATCTGATGATCAATCTATAGATTTGAGTGGTACTGAGGTAGAGGCGTAGTTATTAAGTGTGGCTCCCAAAGTAAATATTTCTCCAGCATTGGTAGTTGCTCAGCCAATAGTCTCCTAACCTGCTATGTCTGTTGAGTAGCTGAAAATATAGGGTAGAATTTTGATATTAACTCTGCCTAGGTATTATGTCCCACCAGCCGAGGATGTATTTGAGTTTTGACTACTTGTAAGGATAGTCTACGTATTTTGGGCCTAATAGAGACTCATGGTGTTGACTATAATAATTTTCAGTTTGATCTGGCAACTCAATATTAGTAGAGAGGTTATCTTGATTCCAGGATAATTGAATCCCCCCTTGACATGGACTCAGTTCTATGAGGTTTATTTTTAGAGAAGTAAATTCCTCATAGCCTTAGAAAGTATTTGAGAGGCCAATTTCTGAGATTAGAGAAAGGTTTTATGACCATTTTAAATTATGAGGATTAATTTTATAAGTTGGTCAGACATGCAACATCTATTTTGCTGACCAAGTATGAGCAAATTCAATTTTTTTTTGAGGATTGTGACTTCTTCTTCACATGGATATATTAAGTTTAGTTACCGACAGCTGAGGTTTTTGATTATGCCAGATTATGAATAAGATGAATCATGAATACTAAGGGGGCAACGATGAGAGGCCAAATTACCAGGGTTATTTTAGTTAGGAGCTGGTGTGGATCAATTTAGAGGCAGTGGTTCGTAAGGTAGGTATTCTCCATACCAGTCTTATCAGCATTAAGGTCAGTCTAGTAGGACCATTCATGCTATACTTTATCTTACTAATAGGGGTCATGCCAGCTACAGTGATCATTTTGGATAGAGTAGTAGTTTAGCTTTGATAGAAGCATATTCTGGGTTTTCTAGCTGAGGTGGCTATTCTAAGTCAATCAAATCTTTTAGACATAGTGCAACGATTGGGGCGTGTTATGAGTATGGGTATTTTGACCATTTCTCTAGAGAGTGTCCCCCATATGGGGGGTTGTGCCTAAGTGCAAAGTATTTCGTTGATTAGGGAGTATCGCCCTAGCTAGAGGTAGTATGCAGGGTTGTCAGGGTGGTTCTTAGGGTTCTCTAGAATATCCTTAGGCAGGTAGGATAGATAGTCGGTCAGGATCCCAAACAAGTGGTTGGCAAGGTCATTTATATATTATACCTAGTAGATCGGAGGCCGAGTCTTCAGATGTTATTATTATAGGTATCATCTCAATGTGCCATCAGTCAACTTTTGCTTTATTTTATTTAGAGATCCATTTATTCTTATGTGTCTTCTTATTATGCAATGAAGTTAGACTTGTCTTACGATTCTGTGACATTGCATGTATCTACTCTCTTGTGTGATTCTTTAGTAGTGGATTGAGTTTATAGATCATATATTGTGACCATTCAAGAGTTTAATGCTCAGGCTTATCTTTTGTATTAGATATGTTGGACTTTGATGTTATTTTGGGCCTGGACTGGTTATCCTTCTATTATATAGTCTTAGATTGTTTCACTAAAACTGTTACCTTAGCCACGACCGACATACACTCAGTTGTTTGGATGGATCTTTTAACCGCACACCAATGGGGATTATTTCTTATGTTTGAGCTAGAAGACTTATATCAATGGGTTAATAGTCTTATCTTTCTTATATTCATGATGTTAGTGCAGAGAGTCCTTTTCTGTATTCTGTGCCTATAGTCTATGACTTTCTTGATGTCTTTATGTTTCCCCGTGGTGCTCCTATCTTGTTTGTGAAGAAAAAATAGTTTCATGCATATGTGTACTGACTATAGGTATCTTAATAAGGAGATAGTGAAGAATATGAATCCCATGCCTTATATTGATGATTTGTTTAACCAGCTTCAGGGAGAAGTGGTAAAGTGTAAGATTGACTTGAGATTCGGTTACCATCAGTTGAGGATTTAGGCTGAGGATATCCCAAAGAAAACATTCAGGACTCGTTATGGACATTATGAGTTCTTAGTGATGTCTTTTGGGTTGACCAATGCCCCAACTACATTCATAGATTTAATGAACTGCGTGTTCAAACCCTATTTAGATTCCTTTATAATTGTGTTCATCGATGACATTCTTGTGTATTTGAGAAGTAGTGTGGAGAATATGTAGCATTTGATGATTATAATCTAGACGTTAAGAGATCATAGGCTTTTTGCCAAATCCTCAAAGTGCGAGTTTTGGATCGAGTTGATTAAATTCCAAGGATATGTGGTGTCAAATGATGAGATTATGGTAGACCCAACAAAGATTGAGGCTATTCGCGATTGGATCTTTCTATTGAGGGTGAGGGATTTACCATATATTATGATGCTTCCCACATTGGCTTGGATTGTGTTTTGATGCAACAGGGCTAAGTTATTACTTATGTGTTTAGGCAGCTGAAAGTACACAAGCACAACTACCCTACTCATGATTTGGAGTTGGTGGCGATAGTTTTTGTGCATAAGATTTGAGGTACTTATATGGAGTGCATTATGAGATCTACACCAATCATTGAAGTCATCATCATCTTATGAATCAGAGAGATCTTAATTTTAGGTAGTGCCTATGTTCTGTATCATCAGGGTAAGAAAAATGTGGTAGTGAACTCCTTAAGCCAGAAGGCAGTGAGTATGATTAGCTTGGCTTCTATTTTAGTTAGTGAGAGGTCTTTGGTGTGGTACATCCAGTCCTTAGCCAACTTGATGGTGCAACTTGATATTTTGGACTCCAGGAGGATACTTTCAAGTGTTGAGGCTAGGTCTATCTTATTTGAGTAGATTCAGAGTCGCCAGTATAAGGATAGAGTACTTTGAGTCATCCGTGATCCGATGCTGATTTATGAGTCTAGGCAGGCTACTATAGATTCTAAGGGTATGTATAAATATGATGGCCACATTTATGTTCTGAGTTTTGGAGGCCTGATTCAATTAATAGTGCATGAGGCTTACAGCTCTAGATACTCCATTCACCTTGAGACAACTAAAATATGTAAGGATTTGAGGCAATAATATTAGTAGAGTGTCATGAAGAGAAATATAGCAGACTTTGTAACTCATTGCCTATGTTTTTAGTAGGTGAAGTCCAAGCATTAGAGGCTTGTTGTTCTGATTCAGAGACTGTCTATTCTTGAGTAGAAGTGGGAGCAATTACAATGGATTTTATTAGTGGTTTTCCTTACACTTATCGTGGTTCTGACAACATTTGGGTTATTGTATATCGACTGATGAAATCAACACATTTTCTTTTTATTCAGATATTCTTCATTGTTGAGAGTTTAGCCCGTATTATTGTGCCCAAGTGCACATGCAAGTGAACGTGATCCACCCAAGTAATATAGTGTCCTTACAAAATCTAAGTATCTTTCCCACGGGGACTTGTGTTAACAACTATCTAAATCTAGTTCACTAAAAGGATTAAAAGTGCCCGAGTAACTAAAAGAGTTTGGAAAGTTAAAACTAATCGTAAACTTAAGCAACAAGGTAAATTAAAGGTTTCTTAGAGAATAATGCGGAAAGCCCAGGTATAAGGAACTATGAACAATCATACTTAGATATATAAATTCATTGGTTAGATTAATTATGTGGTTGTTGGTTCACGGGGTTGATATTATGACTAAGGCATTTCGAACCTCTTATCAACTATCTAACTTAGCGCACAACTACATCGTTGAGTGGGAATACAAGAACTAAGTTAAATGTATTCATATTTCATCCCATAGTTGAACCAAGTAGGGTGTATTAGGTATATTCCTATCCTAAACATAAATCATAATTTCAATTAGAAGATTACGATCCCATTTCATATATCCCACGTTCTATCCTGTTGCTCATCATTCTAGGTTCATGATAGGATTAAGCATGTATTCTAAGGGTCACTAATCTTTAAAATAGCGATAAAAATAATATAATAATAAGCAAAAGTCAACAATGATAAATAATCCAAACCAACTCAATTCATAACAAGAGTACTTATGTTCTTGGCCTTAACCTCGAAAAAGGGTGTTTAACCACTCATGGACATAACCATAATAGATGAATACATGATATAATCCATTAAACACGTAAAATAAAAAAAGAATAACCCTAATTTAATCCTTATCCAGCATATATCCAAGACCCAAGGTCGTCCCACTTCCCTACAATAGAGTTTATGTGTCCTATTTATAGTAGGAACAAGGCTGCCTGGTTTTGGTTAGCCTCCGTGCCATGCCCTTATTTCATGGATTAGGGGCCGTGGCATCTAAATTTTAAGGAGGGATAATTTTTTGGACAATTAAAAATGCAACCAAGGGTGTTTTATGCTAATGTCTCATCATCTAGGTAGCTGGCACGCCAATGTGTTAAAAAATTCCAGATTTCGTCTAGACTAGTCTAATGCATTTAGCCTTCAAGTACATGCTTTGTGGTGACTTTTACTCTTGAATTACCTATTAATTATCAACCATATATCATATTTATCAAATTAACAATCATACTACAACATCCAACACCTAAATTAAAGCTCAAAACATACTCAAATTAACACGATGAACTAGAAAGGAACATAGCTCAAGCGAAGGGTACTAGTTGTCACATTTGAACTTTAACTTAACGTTTTGACTCTAAACTCATTATAAACACACATAAGCACTATCATTACATAACTAAACAATTTGATGCTCATTTATTCAAAGATTGACTCATTAATTCCAAGAGAAATCCTAAAAAATAAGCTAATTAAGGCTGGATAACCCACTTAGGTGCATAAATCCACCTAAGATCATCACCCCACCCTTACAACCTTGTTCGTCTTTGAACAAATATTTACCTTCAGCATCATAATAAAGAAACTACTACAATAAAGACACTCAAAATAATCTACAATGACTACATAGAATGCAAGTTGTACACTAAGCATGTTATATACACAATTGAAAGCTCAAGGACACTACTTCAAAACATCCTAACCACATGAATTGACTCACCAAGTTAGGAAAACTCATGCATATTACCCAATTAAAGAGATCATATAACATGTACCCTCTACCCTCACCACAAGAGAGTTAGCCATAATCACTCACATAAATGCAATTTATCATAAGAATGGGTATAAGAATCAAATTATGCTTACTCTCACAAAGAATTCACAAGTTACACAAAATGAACCATAGACTTACCCTTAGTGTAGTACTCCACTAATATCAGAATGTTGAAGCTTAGGATCAAGTAGGACTTTGAGGGTTGTAATGGATGCTAAGGGACGAGTAGGAACTATTTTGGCTAGGAATAATGACTGACTTGCCTAAGAGCTTTAATACCTCACATGTAGATTAAGATCAATCTCTAAACAACCACAGTTTTGACTACTTCTACCTTTCAATTCTCTTTTGTTTTCCCCATCTCATTAAGCTAGTTCACAATTACTATGTCCGGAGTATTGTTTATCAACTCATGACTAAATTCTAGCACAATTTCTCTTTTTTTTTCATTAAAAAACTCCCAACCATCACACATCACTTTTTAAACACAAATAGCTACTATTTGGGGGCTTCACTTTCACCTTTTACCTGCTTATTTTCTTACTCCTTAAACAAATTAATTTTTAACTAAATCACTTAGGAGCTTTGGATCAATTTAAGGTCAATCAAAGAAGGGTGACATGCTACATATGAGGCTACCAAAGAATATAGGTTAGAGGTTCAATAGGTCTAACTAGGATTATGCACAAGGGTAGATAAAATAGAGGGTATATAAAATATGGCTACCAAATAAATGCCTATATCACTTCCTAGACCCACACTCTTTATTATGCTTTGTACACACACCAGGCAAGTTCTAGTCATCAAAATGCAACTAGAAATACAAAAAAACCTTACTCACACATAGTATATGCTCAACTCCAGAAAGATCATTATACACTCTCAACTAACTAATAACATGAATTTAGAATTCAGCCAACAAACAAGATCCTAATAGTCTCAAAAGTAGTAATTCACACAATAAGCATGATTTTACATACTAATTCACTTGGATCATGTAATCATACATAACACCAACAAGAACATCTTATTTATCCTAACAATTTTTTTTTTAAATTTTCTCCTAAGAAGAAAAAAGGGATACTTGATTCAAAGGCCACCCCCATGAAAAAGAACTAAAAAGAGCAACCACGGGATGAGAGAAGTGTGCACCTAATAAACCGACACCAACCAAACTAAAAAATAAACTAAAAAGAGAAAATATATTTGTGTTTTTTTTCAAGTTTACCCAAAATCTAAGAAAATAGCTAAGACTCAAAATCTATAGCATCACTTCACCTGAAACCATGGGAATTTTCCCACCCAACACTCAAAAATCTAATTTGTCCCAAAGTACACTTAAAAGAGAAGATAGAAAATACTCATTGAGGCTTCTAGGTCTAGCTAGCAGCATCTTCCATTATCAATGAGATTGGGTCATACCCAATCTTTGCCATGGTTCTTAGCTCAAGTCTCTAGTACTCAAACTTTCCATCAAGCTGTGATACAACAAAAATAAAAATTAAAGTGAAGTAAAAACTAAAATACAAAATAAACACCTAACTTAAATTGGGTTGCCTCCCAAGTAGCATCTGATTTAGTGTTGCTGTATGACCCACATTATTACTCATCAACTATATTTCTTCATTTTTTTCCTAATACTTAGAGCCCATATTTCCACTCATTTTAGCCTGATGAGTGTGTCCTCTTAAGGTCAATATTATTCTCGACAATAGACTTTTTAGGATTTGTAATCATCACCACGTCAGGCTTAAATAGTTATTTAGGCATCTTAATGAGAATGTCTGAAGAGGTCCTTGGCGGTATAGACTCTACCACCCTACACTTATCCACTTTCATCCATAATCATACATAAATCTTTATAGCGGAAAGGTGGATTGAGTGGTTTATCTGCCTTGAAGACCACCTCTTTATCATCCAATCTCATTTTGAGAGAATCCTATCTCACATCTATTAGCGCTTTTTCCATTGTCAAGAATGGTTGTACCAAAATAATTGGCACCTTATCATATGCATCATAGTCAAGAATAATAAAGTCAGCAGGGATAATAAACTTACCAACCTTGATGAGCATATCCTCTATGATTTCTTCTGGATGGACTATAGTATGGTCTTTCATTTTGAGTGCCACAGAGCATGGTCTTAGATTTTCTAAACCTAAAGTATAAAATATTGACAAGGGCATCAAGTTTATATGTTCCCCTAAATTACTCAGAGTATAAACCACATCACTGTCACCAATTTGTATAGGGAGGGTGAAAATTCTTGGATCCTTTAGCTGCTTGGGTATTTTTCTTATTACTATAGAGTTGCACTCCTCAATAAGTACCACCGTGTCAATGTCCTATAGCTTTATCTTTTTAGTCACCACATCCTTTAAATACTTGGCTTACTTGGTCATACCCTGCTGTAAGTCCCCATAATATTTTGACGATTCTTTTTTTTGACCCTCTGATATTTGTAATGTCAGTTTTTGACTTAAACTATGATTAGGGAAGTTAAAAAGGTAATTTGGGAAAATTTCAAAATCTTTGAAAGGGGTTCGAGGCTATTTTAGAACTTTGAGGCAGTGTGCCTCAACTATAATGGTGTGGCATGGAGGTTAGTCTCCATCATAGGGTTGTGGCATGGAGGCAACCCTCCGCAATAAAGACATGTCACGCTCATATGTAAAAATCATCCAGTTTTTATTTTTTCACTTAGGGTAACGGGATTTTAGTCTTTTTACCCCTTTCATGAATTTTAAACATAAATAACCCCTTTCCCTTCTGTTTTCATAAATCAAAATCATTCTTTTTCTCTTTGACTCAAAACCCAAGAAAATCTTAAGGGGTTCACCATTCAAGCTCTAAACTTCAATTTCTCTCCAAATTCTTTGGTATTTCTGGCATGTATCTCATTTTCTAAACTAAATTTTACATTTTGGCATATATTTAATCGTTATGATGTGGTTTGAATTCTGGGTTTGAAGTTGGGTTCTTTGGATCTACTTGAATTGCTTTTTTCATGTTTTAAATTGATGATTTATGCTTTAATTTATGGTTTTTGGACCAAATGAGTGCATTTTTATGGGAATTGAAATGGGGAACATGGTTTTCCCCAAATTTATTGACTTTTTATCCTGGTAATAACATTAACCTCAGTCCACTTGTAAATTTGGCTTTTTGACATGAATAATTTCATGATGTAACTTTATCTTTTGAAACTATTGCATTGTATTAATGGATAAATTGATAAAACAGATCTGAAAGGCCTTGGGTGGCCATGGTTTGGATTTCAAAAAGTACTTTAGAGTCTAATTAGTTTAATAGTTATGGTTTGGCATATTGGAATACCTTGCAAGCATAATTGGTATGATGATACCAAATGGCAAATGCCTTAATAAATGACTCCCGGGTTAACGCGTGGGATTATGTGTAAACTATTTTAATCTGAGCTTAGTTTGTGTAGCTCATCGTGAAGGTAGAGGTCCCGGAGGGACTAACACTGGAAACTACGTTTGCCGACATGGGGTCTATATGACCGTGTGATTGGTTCACACATCATATTTTTTTGATGGATAAAGCCTTAGTGTCCTTATACCTCTCTTTGGATTCCTCGGTTCGTGCAATAAACACATACTAGGGCTATTTCAGTAGGAGAAGTTGAACCTATATATCTCGTGAGTGCCTTTAGGACTGATAGAGCTACACAATTTAAGTTAATAGTCTAAAAACCTCATGTTCATGACCCTTGTCCTTATCTCGGCATAACCTTATATTCATGACCCTTGTCCTTATCTCAATATTCTCTCTCTCTCTATATATATATATGTATATGTTATGCATATGGATTTGACTGGTTTTTGACATTGGCATTATTTTATCCCTTTCCCTTGAGTTACGTGCCACTGATCACCACACTGACCATTCCTGGATACTTCTTCATTTCATGATCTAGGGTTCGAGGGTTTTCTATTGCTCCTGTGCAACACTAGGTGATTCGATATTCCTGTGGATCTTTATAAATTGGTGAGCCTCTATCCTCCGAAAGGCTAGTTATTTCATTGATTTCATTATTGTTTTAGTATTTTTTGGATTCTTTTGATTATAGTTAGGGGCATGTCCTGACTTAGTTTGGTATTCTAATTTTAGAGGCTTTTATAGACAAGCGTTAGTTGAATATTTCTTTCTTTATTTTAGTTTTCATTTGGTTTATCTATTTTTCTTATCATTATGTTTGCTTGGATTCTAATGTATTCTTTTATTATGTTATAGATGTTAGGCTAAGGGGCTGGTATTTAGATCACGGTGGTTTTAAGATCGTTGTAATGACTACCCTAATTTGAGTCATGACAACCTTGGTATCAGAGTACGGTTCAGGGTCTTTGGGTGTCTATAAAGCCATGTCGAGTAGATTCCCTTTTATAGGTGTTTAGTGCACCACTTTATAGGGGGAGGCTACAAGGCATTTAGAAATGTTTTCCTCTCCCGTGTTTTACTTTGGGCGATAGAGTCTAGTGTCTTTGAGCTTCTCTAACTCCTGGCTTACTTGCATCTCAGATTAAGCCTCCCCAAATATTTGACGGTCGTAGAAACTCTATTGGAACCTATATCCCACCTGCAGAAAATATGGAGAGAACTCGCCCTATTTATGAAGTGTAAACTCAGTCTAGGTTCCCTGTTCCTAATTGTACTACTTTATGTTGGGTTTTAATGGTCCCCACCAGTCTTTCCTTGTGCTGGTTGTAATACCCCGATCGTTTCTTAAGCCTAAATCCATCTTTTGAGTGGATATGTATAACTTCCAAAATTATTAATGTTTAAACCGTGTTTTATTACTATAATTTCCACGTTTAGTCATGTAGAGCATTGAATAAGCTTTCCATCAATACCAATTTCATCAAAATTCAACATTGGATGAGTGAGTTATGGCCATTTTACTGAACAGTATCGGATTGCCCAGGTTTGACGGTCGACCTTGCGGACCGTCAGGTCCCTGGTGGACCGTTAAGTGCCCCATCAATCCAAGGTAGTGACTCCTTTTTCAAGCCATCGTGCGACGACCAAGTTGGTGGACCATCAAAAAGTTGACGGTTAACGGGTTCGTCAGGTCGAGACAGAATGTCTCATTTCTGGCGCTCGAGTGACGGATGACTTGGAACTGATGGACCGTCACTTCGACCATCACGCCGAGGCAGAACGTTCCAGTTTTGGAACTCGAGTGACGAACGATCTGGTGGACCATCAGGAGACTTGACGGACCGTTAGATCGACCGTCACAAGCCCCGATCAGCAAATTTCAGCATTTTAAAAAAGGGCATTTTGGTCATTTTCTCCCCATGTGGTCTTATATATATATCAAAGTGGAGAAGAGCCACTCATTTCCTTCTCCTTTCTCTTACAATCTTCCAAGAATCTCCTAGAAACTAGGGTTTCTACAAGATCCAAAATCCAAATCCTCTTCCAAGAAATTCAGAGAATCTTCCATGAATTTCTCCAAGTTGTTCAAGAACTAAATTTCCAAAGTCAAAGGCATCAATAAACTTGGCATAAAAGTGTGAGAAGAGTTCCAAACAAGTTTCCACATCTTCAAATCAAAATCCAAGGTAATGTGGGGTTTGAACAAGGACACTCCTTTCGTTCTTGTGCCTAAAGATTTAATTTCTACTATTAATTTACATGATTTTGCAAGTGGGTTTACACCCAAATTTATTTATGTATGATTTATAAGACTTGAGTTGAATAAGCTTGATATTTATGGTTATTTCACCATTATGCTTCTTAAATTGAGTATTTATTCCATGAGATGTACATTGTCATTATATATTGATAATTTCTAAGTAAATTATGATAAGTGTCAAGATTTGTGTTTTTCTATGAGAAATTTGATTATTGAACATATATATCGATATTTGAGATTGAAAGTCAAGATTGAGTCCTATGATGTGTAACGCCCCGTATTTTGGGCTACAATATAGACCATGACTCTGATGTGTTGATAAATTCCAAAGCCATAAAATCCTATGCCAATACGGCATGTTAATTATTTTTGTAGCATGTAAATCCATTCAAGCTTGAATTTAGACCATAGAGGTCCTTTAACTCAAGGACGAGTTGAAACTATTTCGATCGACTAAGTTTTAGTGGAGGTTGTAAAGTGTGTCAGCTTCCATCCACCATAACTCTCTGTATATGTCAAATTATGGAGCCTACTATGTGTCAAACGATAGGTTTTCGAGTTAGCTTTCCAACGATACCAATTTTGCTAAAATCCGACACCCGAGCAAGAAGTTATGGCCTTTCAAAGTGATATGTGTCGCCTAACCAATAGCCCATGGCCACTGGAAACCATAGGCGATAGCCTAGGCGGCACCTATGTAAACATAGGTGATGGAATGGGCGGCGTCTATGTAAAGAATTCAAGTGACTTAAACACTCCATTTATGGGACATATGGTCCTTTTCCACCCTTACTTAGCCCTAAAACACGAAATTCAGTTCCAAGGACCCTAAAATACACCTTTATTCATCAAAAGTGCTCAAGGATTCTCCTTAGGGTTTCAAATTAAAAACCCAAGCAACTCCAGATTCAACCGGGGGTTTTAGGAACTAATTGCATATTTGGAATCCTCTCAACATAGGCTTCGAGAAACATCTAATATTTATGGTAATCGAGGTACATAGGGTTATCCTAAAATCTCATGGGTGTAGTTTTTATGAACATGCATGCTTTTAAATGGGAGTTTTCAATCAAATGCTAATAACTTGCTTTCAATATGATTTCTAAGTCATTTTTCTTTATGTCATGGGAATTGTTTGCCTATATACTTCAACCATTGAAGTATATAGGCA
>NC_061112.1:71710979-71732892 GCF_002878395.1 Capsicum annuum | reverse complement strand
TATACTCTAATCTCGGTAGCAACCGAGGTTTGACAGTTGGTGTAAATTATGTAGGGTATTCCACCTAGCTCAGTTGTATTTCATTATTGTTGAGAAACTATTGCATTATGCCCATGTGTTTTCAAATGATTTGATATGAAATTGCTTTATAATGGCTCTCAACTATATTTTGTAAAAATATTATGTTTTGTTTTGATATCTCTGCATGCCTGTACTTTTGTGATGACCCCCTCTCCTCTCTAACCTCTCAGGTTCAGAGGCCCAGTCTAGGGGTCAAGAGAATCAGTAGATCATTCAGACAAGTTGCAGAGACAAGTGGTAAGCCTTCTATGTTTCGGAAGGTCCTATGTCCTGTAGTCCTTTTATCTTATATTTAATTTTGGGGTCTACTGGGGGCCTTGTCCCAGTTTATATACAGTTACTTGACTCAGTCATTTGTTAGAGGTTTTTGCAGACAGTTGTTTAGAGGTTGATTGATGTTGGGGGAAACTTTATTTCCTCGTTATTGTTTCTTTTTATATTTATGACCATGTTTCTAAATTATTGTGTTTCTTCTGCATTGCTTTGATCATATAAATTAGGTGCATGATTACCAGACAGATAGGGGTATTTCGGGCCTCCATGGTTCAAAATGCTCATCACGGCCAGGCCCTGGTATGGGTCGTGACAAACTTGGTATCAGAGTATGGTTCATGGTCCCAAAGTGTCTACAAAATTGCATTGGGTAGAGTCCTATTTATGGGTGTGTAGTGCGCCACACTTATAAGCAGAAGGTTGCTAGGCGTTTAGGAAATGTTTCCCTTCTTTGTGATTTAGTTCGTGCTTCAGAGTCTGAACTGTCCCCTAATCAATGATTACTTGTATTTCAAAAACACAATTATGCCTTCACGTTGTATCATCAATTAGAATGCTCAGGCAGATGAGGTCCATCCCACCCATGGGATGCAGACCCATAACAGGGATCACACTCCAGAATTTGTCCCTACTCTGGGAGTCTCTCCAGTCCCGACCAGTCTAACTCAGGCTCTGCGGACTAATGTCAATCGTCCCCCAACTGCTCAGGGAGATATTTCAAATGCAGAATTCAGACGTTCTATTTATATGTTGACATAGTTGGTAGCTAACCAGGCTTAACGATCGGAAGATGTTGGGTCTGCATCTATTACATTTAAGGCTACTAGGGTCGGATATTTCATGAAGATGAACCCACCTAAGTTCACTGGCACCAAGGTGGAGGAAGATCCACAGGAGTTCGTGGATGAGATAGAAAAGATCTTCAAGGTAATGTACGTGGATGAGGTTGAAGGGGTGGAACTAGCAACCTATTAGCTCAAAGACATTGCAAATCAGTGGTATGCCGACTGGGAAGATGCAAAAGGTGAGAGTGCTGAGCCCACAATTTGGGGCAAATTTGTGGAAGCTTTCCTTGATCAATTCTTTCCTCTGGAGTTGAGGGAGACCAAAGCGGAAGAGTTTATGAATCTGAAGCGGGCAGTATGAGTGTCCAGGAGTACACTTTAAAGTTTAATAAACTAGCCCACTATGCACCAGAGTTGACTAGTAATATGAGAGCCTGGATGAGGAAATTTGCATCTGGACTTACTGATAAGCTGGTACTTGAGTGCCAGGGGGCTAGGTTGAATAAAGAGTTAGACTTTGCTCGACTGACCATTCATATGCAGCAGGTGAAAGAGAAGAAGAAAAAGATTACTGAATCTAGAATGAAAGACAGACATGCTAAGAGAGCTAGACTTACGGACCAGCAACAGAGTCAGCTGCAGAGTGGTAACTCAGGTAATAAGTAGTTGAAGAAGAAGTTTTGGAATAATGCACAGTCAGCAGCCAGCGCCCCAGTACCCATACCACTGACAAACAAACAAACTTAGAGTTTTCAGACTCCTCATGGATCCAAAGCTCTAGATACATAGTCTCAGGGCAGTGTGGCCCAGCAACGTTGTACTTATCTGTGGTGCGAGGTTTGTGGAAGAAATCATCGAGGGAACTGCTGGTTTGAGGGAAGAAACTGCTATACTTATGGCAAAGTGGGTCACCTTCAGAGAGATTATCCTTCTGCTAGAGGAAATGTGGGGGGTAGGGGGGGCTAAGTCCCAAGCCGTCTCCACAGCTCCTCTTCGTAAGGGTGCCCCTTCATCTGCCGAGAGTGGTTGCAACCGGTTATATTCTTTGACTAATCGCCAGGAGGCGGAAGCTTCACCAAATATTGTCACCGGTATGTTACGAATCTTTTCCCGTGATGTTTATGTGTTACTTGATCCCGGGTCTACTTTATCTTATGTGACCCCCTATGTGGCTGTTGGTTTTGGGTTCGAGCCCAAAGTTATTGAAGAACCCTTCACTGTTTCCACTCCTGTAGGTGATTGTATTATTTCTAGAAGGGTTTATAAAAATTGTGTTTTGTCTATTCTTAGTAGGGATATTGTGGACGACCTTATAGAACTTGATATGGTAGATTTTGATGCCATCCTTGGGATGGACTGGATCCATTCGTGTTATGCCACCCTTGATTGCAGAACCTAAAAAGTCACTTTTTTTTTCTGAATGAGACACCAATTGTATGGGCAGGGAGTTCTGTGGAACCTAGAGGTCACTTTATCTCTTATCTTAGAGCCCAAAAGCTTATCTCCAAAGGCTGTATGTACCATCTAATTTAAGTAAAAGATTCAAGAGTTGAAAATCTTTCTTTTCAGTCAGTCCCTGTAGTGAATGAATTTGCAGAAGTATTTCCCGAAGATCTCCCAGGGATACCACCTGATAGGGAAATAGATTTTGGTATTGATGTGTTGCCAGACACCCATCCTATTTCTAGTCCGCCATATAGAATGGCTCCCGTGAAACTGAAAGAGTTAAAAGAGCAGTTGGTAGACCTTCTAGATAGGGGTTTTATTCGCCCTATTGTGTCTCCTTGGGGTGCACCTGTACTTTTCGTGCGAAAGAAAGATGGTTTCCGTCGTATGTGCATAGACTATTGTCAGCTGAATAAGATCACGATTAAAAACAAGTATCCTATCCCTAGGATTGATGATCTTTTTGACCAGCTTTAGGGTGCTAAGTATTTTTCAAAAATAGATCTTCGTTCGAGTTATCATCAGTTGAAAGTTACGGAGTTAGACGTTTCCAAGACAGCCTTCCAAACTTGATATGGTCACTACAAATTTTTAGTCATTCCTTCGAGTTAACTAATGCCCCTGCAGCCTTCATGGATTTTATGAATAGAGTGTTCCGTCAGTTTCTTGACTTGTTTGTCATTGTATTTATTGATAATATTCTGATATATTCTAAGAGTAAAGAGGATTAAGCCAATCACCTTTGAATTATTCTGGTTAGGTGCTATTGCCTTCCTGGGGCATATTGTGTCCAGTAACGGGATAAGAGTGGATCCCCAGAAAGTTGAAGCAGTGAGAAAATGGCCCAGACCCACGACTCCAACCGATATTTGGAGCTTCTTGGGTTTGGCGGGGTATTACAGAAGGTTCGTAAAGAGTTTTTCTTCCATAGCTGCTTCTCTTACTAAACTGACTCAGAAAAAGATGAAGTTTGTGTGGCCTGACTTATGTGAAAACAGTTTTGAGAAGCTGAAGGACAAGCTGACTACTGCTCCTATTTTGACCCTTTTTGAGGGTGTAGATGATTTTGTGGTTTATTGTGATACGTCCCGTGTGGGACTTAGTTGTGTATTGATGCAGCGTGGTAAGGTGATAGCTTATGCATCTAAGCAGTTAAAGGTGCATGAGCGCAATTACCTCACTCATTACTTGGAGTTAGCAGCCGTGGTGTTTGCACTTAGAATCTGGAGGCACTATCTCTATGGAGTGCATATTGATATTTATACTGATTATAAGAGTTTGCAGTATGTTTTCTTACAGAAAGAATTAAACCTCAGGCAGAGGCGTTGGATGGAGCTTTTGAAAGACTATTATATGAGTCTGCATTACCATCTGAGCAAGGGAAATATTGTAGCCGATGCCCTCAGCAAGTTGTCTATGGGCAGCCTTTCTCATGTAGAAGAAGGAAAGAAAGAGATGGTGGAGGATATTCACCGCCTTGCAAATCTGGGAGTGCGACTCTTAGATTCTGAAGATGGAGGGGTGATTGTTCATGAGTTAGCTAAGTCATACCTTTGTGTTGAAGTTAAGGAGAAGCAGGTTGAAGATCCCATCTTGATGCAAATCAAGAAAGATGTGGGTCAACAAAAGGTTATGTCAGTTGAAATTGGTGGTGATGGTATTCTGAGATTTCTGGGTAGGCTGTCCATTTTGAATATTGATGGGCTGTGGGAAATAATCCTTAATGAGGCGCACACTTTGAGGTATGCCGTTCACCTAGGCTCTACTAAGATGTACCATGATCTGAAAACCTTGTATTGGTGGAATAACATGAAATGTGATGTAGCTAATTTTGTGTCCAAGTGTTTGAACTGTCAATAAGTGAAGGTAAAACACATGAGGACAGGTGGTACTTCCCAAGAGATAGCCCTGCCTTTATAGAAGTGGGAGATGATAAACATGGACTTCATTACAGGACTTTCGAGATCTCGAAACCAGTACGATTCTATATGGGTGATTGTAGATCGGTTGACAAAGTCTGCCCACTTTTTGCCTGTAAGGACTAATTATTTGAGAGAGGGTTATGCTAAGATTTATATTGACGAGATAGTTCAGTTGCATGGGAAACCGGTGTCCATTATATCCGATAGAGGTACGTAGTTTTCATCTTAATTTTGGAGATCTTTTCAGAAGGGTTTAGGTACACAAGTGAATTTGAGCATAGCTTTCCACCCTCAGACGGATGAGCAAGATGAGCGTACCATTCAAACCCTTGAGGATATGTTGAGGGAATGCGTCATTGATTTCAAAGGTAGTTGGGTTGATCACCTACCACTGGTTGAATTCGCTTACAATAATAGTTACCATGCCAGCATCAAGATGACTCTTTTTGAGGCATTGTACGAGAGGAGATGTAGATCTCCGATAGAATGGTATGAAATGGATGAGACTCAGTTGTATGGGCCTCATCTTGTTCATCAGGCGATGGAGAAAGTGAAGATCATTAGAGAATGAATCAAGATTGCTCAGAGTCGTCAGAAGTCCTATGCCGATGTTCGGAGAAGAGAACTAAAGTTTGAAGTTGGTGATTGGGTATTTCTCAAGTTTTCTCCTATGAAAGGAGTTATGCAGTTTGGAAAAAGGGGTAAATTGAGCCCTCGCTATAGAGGGCCATATCAGATTCTGAAAAAGATTGGTACAGTTGCTTATGAACTAGAATTGCCTGCAAGTTTGGGTTTCGTTCATTAGGTATTCCATGTATCCATGTTGAAGAAATGCATTGGAGATCATTCTCTGGTATTGCCAGTAGAGGGTATCAAAGTGATAGACTCCTTGTCTTACGAAGAATAGCTTGTTAAAATTTTAGATCGCCAAGTTCGAAAGCTGAGGAGCAAAGAGATAGCCTCAGTAAAGGTACTGTGGAGGAATTAGAAAGTTGAAGAAGCAACTTGGGAGTCAGAAGATGACATGAGAATTAGATATCTCAATTTGTTTGCTTCGATGGAGGATGAGACAAAAAGTACTATTCCTATCTTATCTTTCCTAGTTCTTTATTATGCTTGAAATTGTGTCTGTCTGCGTCCCGCATCATCATTCAGGGACGAATGATCCTAAGGAGGGCTAATATAATGCTCCGCATTTTGGACTGCAATATAGACCATGATTTCGATGTGTTGATAAATCCCAAAGCCATAAAATCCTATGCTAATACGGCATGTTAGTTATTTGTTTAGCATATGAATCCATTCAATCTTGAATTTAGACCATAGAGGTCTTTCAGCTCAAGGACGAGTTGAAACTATTTCGATCGACTAAGTTTTAGTGGACGTTGTAAAGTGTGTCAGCTTCCATCGACCATAACTCTCTGTATATGTCGAATTAGGGAGCCTACTATGTTTCAAATGATAGGTCTTCAAGTTAGCTTTCGAACGATACCAATTTTGTTAAAATCCGACACCCGAGCAAGATGTTATGGCCTTTCAAAGTGATATGCGTCGCCTAACCAATCGCCCATGGCCACTGGAAAGCATAGGCAATAGCCTAGGTGGCACCTATGTAAACATAGGCGATAGCCTAGGCAGTGCCTATGTAAACATAGGCGATAGAATGGGCGGCGCCTATGTAAATAATTCAAGTGACTTAAACACTCTGTTTTTGGGACAAAATGGTCCTTTTCCACCCTTACTTAGCCCTAAAACATGAAATTCAGTTCCAAGGACCCCAAAATAAACCTTTATTCATCAAAAGTGCTCAAGGATTCTCCTTAGGGTTTCAAACTAAAAACCCAAGCAACTCCAGATTCAATCGAGGGTTTTAGGAACTAATTGCATATTTGGAATCCTCTCAACGTAGGCTTCTGGAAATATCTAATATTTATGGTAATCTAGGTACGTAGGGTTATCCTAAAATCTCATGGGTGTAGTTTTTGTGAACATGCATGCTTTTAAATAGGGGTTTTCAATCAAATGCTAATAACTTGCTTTCAATATAATTTCTAAGTCATTTTTCTTTATGTCATGGGAATTGTTTGCCTATATACTTCAATGGTTGAAAACATGCATATGTGATTTGAGATTTTCCATGGAAGTTTGATAAATATGAATGATAAATTGCTTTCAAATTCCCATGATAATGTATTGATACCCCATATCATATTGTGACCAACAAAAGAGATCATGAATTTGAAATAATTATTGTTCTCTATTTGTAAATCATGAAGCACCTTGGTTTTTACATGATCATGCATATGTGGATGTGATATTGATGACTTGGAAGTCGGGTATGACGATACCCTACAGAATATGATACATGATTGAATTAAATAAATTTTGAATGCATTGATTTTACATGAGATAGGTGGATGCCCGAAGAAGGAGTTTGAGTGTAAGGGCTCATCACTGAAAATCGTGTTTGCCGACATGGAAATTTGGTACCAGGCTAAGTGATCTTGTGTACTTGATTTATGTCATTCCCAAATTGGGACTATAGGTAGGAGCCTGGGCTAAGTGATCTTGGGCACTACCATTGGGTCGAGATACCATGCTTTGTGGTCTTGTGTGTCTCTCCCTCACTTATACTCTAATCTTGGCGGCAACCGAGGTTTGACAGTTGGTGTAAATTATGTAGGGTATTCCACCTAGCTCAGTTGCATTTCATTGTTGTTGAGAAACTATTGCATTATGCCCATAAGTTTTCAAATGATTTGATATGAAATTGCTTTATAATGGCTCTCAACTATATTTTGTAAAAATATTATGTTTTGCTTTGATATCTCTGCGTGCCAGTACTTTTGTGCTGACCCCCTCCCCTCTCCAACCTCTCAGGTTCGAGGCCCAGTCTAGGGGTCAAAAGAATTAGTAGATCATTCAGACAGAGTTGCATAGACAAGTGGTGAGCCTTCTATGTTTTGGGAGGTCTTATGTCCTGCAGTCCTTTTATATTATATTTAGTTTTGGGGTCTACTGGGGGCCTTGTCCCAGTTTATATATAGTTACTTGACTTAGTCATTTGTTAGAGATTTTCGTTGACAGTTGTTTAGAGGTTGATTGATGTTGGGGGAAACTTTATTTCTTCGTTATTGTTTCTTTTCATATTTATGACCATGTTTCCGAATTATTATGTTTTTTCTGCATTACTTTGATCATATGAATTAGGTGCATGATTACCAGACAAATAGGGGTATTTTGGGCCTCTATGGTTCGAAATGCTCATCACGGTCAGGGCCTGGTTCAGGTCGTGACATGATGTTTCCGTGAAGCTTTTGATATTTGAAAATTATTTGATAAGCAAATATAGTTGATGTTGAGAAACATTGTTTGAATTTGAGTCGAGTAAGGAATCCACAGTCGTATATGATTTACCAATGAGATATACTGTTGTTTTGGTCATCATGATAGATCTATGAGTTGATATTGATTGAGGTAGATTACCTAACGTATTCTGAGCTAAGTCTGGGAGGAGTATTTAGCACCTAGTGGAAAATTTGGTATTTCTCCAGAACTACGTGCCAATATAGGATTGATGTTGATAATTGTGGGCCAAAGGACGAGTATGAGATTTTAATGATGAGATTGAGGTTGTACTCCCTGGCAAAAGTACGATACCCCTGCCAATATGGGGTTCTCTCCTTAGGAGGGTAAAATGTTGGTCTCTATGCGGCTCACATGGAGTAGTTATGTCGGTTATAAGAAACTCCCGAACCCATAATGATCTAAATACCTTGAGTTACCGAGTCACTCTAAGTTATGAGTCAAAGCTTTTGAGTTGAGTTGAATGATTTATGAGATTTATGAAGCATGTGTTATTACTGATGATTTATGGAAATAATGTTTCAGATAATTCAAGCGAGGAGAGTTATTACTGTCAGCACGCATGATTTTCTTATACACTTATGATATTATTTAAAATGTTGCATCCACCCCCACATACTCAATACATTCCGAAGTACTGACTCCGATACTTTTTTGTATTCTTTATTTCCTCATGGTATAGGTTTTGGTGCTCAGTCCCAACAGCGACAGTGATCTTTGAGTACCTTTATCTACATCTCTACGGTTGGTGAGTCCTTATGGTTCGAGGACCTGTGTCTCTGATTTTGTCTTGTTAATAGATGGTTGTTTACTTTTAGTTCAGTACGAGTCAGTTGGGGATCTGTCCCAATGGCTCCTCAGTCCTATGAGGTAGAGGCTTTGTCAGACTAGTGTGCCAGCATGTTCAGAGATTTCAGTATTTTGTTTGTACGAAACCATATTACTTCGTATCTCAGTATGTTCATGTCATGATTATTCTTCCCTACTTTGTAATGATTTATGTCGTAGAGAGTTCTAAAGGTAATGACAGGCTTAGAGGGTTAGCTTGAGGCCACGTGTGGCCTTGAGTACCATGTGATGTCTCGGGATAGGTTCTTGGGGTGTTTCACCGGTGATACTTATGCTTAGTCACCTCAGGGAGATATTTCTAATGCAGAGTTTTGTTGTTATGTTCATCTGCTTACTTAATTTATGGCATCTCAGTCTCTTCAGCCTAGTCCTGTTAGTTTTGTTGATAATTTATTTGAGTTAACCGAGTTGACCTGTTCATGAGGTTAGATCCCCAACCTTTATGGGCTCTAAGGTTGAGGAGGATCCTTAAGGTTTATCAATAAGATAGAAAAGATCTTTAGGGTGATGCATATGGCTTATCAGCGGCATGGTGAGAGATGCTATGGGGGCTGGTGATGCCGAGCTAGTAGTGTAGGATGAGTTTTTAGGTTCCTTTCTTGATCACTTATTTCCTTAGGAGTTAAGAAAAGCTAAGGCAGAGGAGTTTGTGAGCTTGAAGCAGGGTAAGAAGAGTGTGGAGGAGTATGCCTTAAGGTTTCAACAGTTTTCCTATTATTCTCCTAAGTTGGTATCAAGCAAGAGGTCTCGAATGAGGAAGTTTGCTTCTGGGATGTCTCTTGAATTGTTGTTGGAGTATAAGGATACGATGTTAAATAATAATATGGACATCTCCAGGTTTGTAGTTTATATATAGTAGGTAGATGATGAAAAGAAGAAGCAGGTAGAAATAGGAATAAGGTAGAATAAGAAATTTAGGTATTTAGAGCAGGGTGTGAATTAGCAGAACTGTGGAAGGGATGATAGGTAGTGGACTAAGAAGAAGAATTTTACGAGTTCTTATTCAGCAGCTTGTGCTCCTTACTCTAAGCTTTCAGGTGATTGTTGATTTTAGACTAGTAGTGGTCCTAAGGCGCAAAGTGCCTAGTCTCAAGTTGGTGGAGTTTATTCAGCCTCACCTTACCCTCATTGCTAATTTTGTGGTCAGCTTTACCGTGGTTATTGTGAGGATGGGAGGAACTTGTGATTCAATTATGGTCAGCCGGGTCATTTATAAAAAAATTATCCTATACCTAAAGTTTTCATGGGATCTAATAAGGTCCCGGTCGCCACTTCTTCTGCTTCGGCATTGAAGGGAGCTACTTTGGGTACCAACACTGGCCGAAATCATCTCTATACACTTGCTACTTGTATGGAGTTTGATGTATCTCTAAATATTGTTATCGATATGTTACATCTTTTCTCTTGGGATATTTATTGCTTGCTTGATCTGGGTTCTAGCCATTCTTATTTGACTCCTTATGTGGCTGTACACTTTGGTTTTGGTCCTCAAAATATTTCTGACCCTTTTTCTATTACTACTATGGTTAGTGATTCTATTGAGGCTAGAAAGATTTATAGAGGTTGTACGGTGTCCATCTTTCATAGGAAGATATTAATGGATTTGATAGAGCTAGGTAAGGTAGACTTTGACCTTATCTTGGGATGGATTGGCTTCATTTGTGCTATGCTTCTCTAATTTGTAGGACCCAAAAGGTCATTTTCAAATTCCCTAATAAACTGACGATCGAATAGGAGGAAAGTTCCTTAGTTCCCAAAGAGAGGTTTATTTCCTATCTCAGAGACCATTAGTTGATTTCCAAAGGGTGTCTATATCACCTAGTTTGTTTTAAGGATTCTAATTTTGAGGATGCCTCTTTACAATCTGTCCTTGTTGTTAATGAATTTCCTGAAGTATTTCCCGATGATCTTTCTAGAATTCCTCCTGATAGGGAAATAGATTTTAGAATTGATCTTTTACCGAATACCCATCCTATTTTCATTCCTCCTTACATGATAGATTCAACTAAAATAAAGGAGTTAAAGGAGGAATTGAAGGATCTCTTTGATAAGGGTTTCATTCATCCTAGTGTTTCTCCATTGAGTCTCCTGTGCTTTTCGTGCAGAAGAAAGATGGGTCCATTCAGATGTGTATAGACAATCGTTAGCTAAATAAGGTTATAGTGAAATGTAAGTATTCTATTCTTAGGATTAATGATCTTTTCAACCAGCTTCCGGGTTGCTAGGTGTTTCTCAAAGACTGATCTTCATTCGAGCTATTATCAACTAAAAATTAGGAAGGTGGACATTCCCAAGACTGCTTTCCAAACTTGGTATGACCATTATGAGTTTTGTTTATATCATTTGAATTGACTAATGCTCTGGCTGCTTTCATGGATCTTATGAATTGGGTGTTTAGGTTATTTTTGAATTTGTTCGTTATAGTTTTCATTGATGACATCCTGGTGTCTCTAAGAGTGAGGAGGATTATGCTAATTACCTCCTAATTGTGTTGCAGAGTCTCAAGGACCAGAAGTTGTAAGCAAAATTTTCCAAGTGTGAATTTTGGCTGAGTGTTGTGACTTTTCTTGGCCATGTCGTTTAGTGAGGGTATAAAGGTAGATCCACAGAAAGTTGAGGCAGTTAAAAGATGGCCAAGACCCATTACTCCAACCAATATTAGGAGCGTCTTAGGATTGGTTGGGTATTATAGGAGGTTTGTGGAGATCTTATCCTCTATTGTTGCCATGTTGACAAAGCTAACTCAGTAAAAAGTTAAGTTTTTGTTGATCGATGAGGGTAGTTTTGAGAAGTTAAAGGATAAGTTGAATTATGCACTAGTTTTGACCCTATTTGAGGGTACTGATGGATTTGCGGTGTATTGTTATTCGTCCCATGTAGGATTAGGCTATTTTATGATATAGCATGGTAAGGTGGTGGCCTATACTTCTGACTAGCTTAAGGTTCATGAGAGGAATTACCTGACTCACGATCTAAAGTTGGTGTTTGTGGTTTTTTCTTTGAAGATTTGGCTTCATTATTTGTATGGGGAGTATATGGACATTGATTCAGATAATAAGAACCTGCATAATGTGTTTGCTTAGAAAAAATTGAATCTTAGGCAGAAACGGTGACTCAAATTTCACAAGGATTATGAAATGAGTTTGCACTACTATCAAGGTAAAGCTAATGTTGTTGCTGATACCCTTAGCGGGTTGTCCATGGGAAGCTTATCTCATGTGGATGAGGAGAAGAGAGGGTTGATAAAGGATATCCACAAGTTGGCTAATTTGAGAGTTGTCTCTTGGACTCTGAGGAGAGTGTTTGTTCAAAAAATGGTTAAATCATCTCTTGAAGTTGAGGTGAAGGAGAAACAGGATTTGGATCCCATACTTATGCAGATTAAAGATGATGTTGGTTAGTAAAAGATTATGGTTTCCAATATTGGTAAAGATGGAATCTTGAGGTATCAAGGATAATTATGTGTTCCTATTATAGATGGGTTGTGGGAAAGGATCTTGGCATAAGATAATGAGTCCAGATATATAGTTCATCTGGGTTCGACCAAAATGTATCACGACTTGAAGAAAATCTATTGGTGGAATAATATGAAGATGGACTTAGCAAACTTTGTGACTAAGTATATAGTTTGTTAGCAAGTTAAGGTAGAACATCTAAGGCTTGGTGGCATGTTCTCGGTGTGAAAGTGGGAAGTGATCAATATAAATTTCATTATGGGTCTTGTCGCACAATCAGTATGGTTCTATTTGGGTCATTGTGGATAGAATGACCAAGTTTGCTGTCACTACCCAATTTCTTAGGTCATGATGGCGCCTACTATTACCCGCTAATAGGCAAGCCAACCTCTTATCGAAATGGCTTGTAACGGACTACCCACATATTAATAGAAAAGAATATGGAATAGATGAAATAAGAGAATCAAATACATAATAAAGTCCTAAAACCTAGTGGTATCAGTACAAGAGCTTCTAATATAATAAGAGTATGAAAGTGAAATACAAGGGAATTATACTGTTACAACTTATTTCCAATACAACATAGAGACAAATCTAGTACATAAGAAGGAGGTTAGTAATACTCCGAACATCAGGATCTCACTCTAAGTCTCCGAATCATGGCTGCTCTGCACGATGATATATCAACGACAATAACCCATACTATGATCTGCAGGTTGCAGAAGTGTAGTATGAGTACCGAGCAAATGATACTCAATAGGCAACTGCCAACTGTGCTTAAAGATAAGGCAAATATATACAACATATAAATAGAATGGAAACTACCCCAAGTGTCAAACAGCCACATAAATAGCCAATGAGATAGTAAGGATAGCCTATCCTATTCATATCCAAGAGACTAGCATAGTAAGGCTAAGAATGTATCAAGAATGAACTATCCTATTCTAGCCATACTAAAAAATCTCAACATTATACTGTATATCACTGCCCAATATATGAATAAGGAATGAATAATGATTATATAACAATATATAAGGCCAAGGAATGAGTATATAATATAAATAATTAAGAAAAGTATATAAGGTAGTACCATAGCTACATATAGCTAGATAGACATATATATAGATATACATTCAACTAAAAGCACAACCTAGATTATCATATCTTTAATTTTAAGTCCCCAATATAGTCCTATCATGTTATCATACTAAAATGGTTAGGGTTCTAACTCACATGTCTTATCATGAATTAATCATGAATACTAACGTAATCATAAGATAGAAGATGCCAGAATCATAACTTAGATCTCGATATGAATCAATGACCAATCTGTCATAAGCTATACATAACAATGGTCATAACTATGATAACAACAATATTCGGACAACCAAATATCTAACTTAGCCTATGTGTATCCCCACCTTTACAGGCTTAGAAGGTTCAATAAGAGAACAATAACATAAGGCATAGTCATTACCCATATTTATGCAACTATCCCATACTGGCTAATAGACATAGGCACATGTTGGAGATAGGCGACGCGCATACAAGTATGAATGCAACAGAATCCACAAACTCATAATTCAATCATCCTCATCATCATCATAATTATTCTCCGACCTTGACGGGTATCAATATCATTATCACAACATCCTCTGGCTTTGCCGGGTATCAATATCATCATCAAAATATCCTCCATCCTTATTGGATATCAATATCATTATGACAATATCCTTCGGCCTTATCGGGTATCAATATCATCATCAAAATATCAACATACAATATATATATATATATATATTAGGTGCACAAACTCAAGTCGTGTATATAAAGAGTATGAATCCATAAGTCCATTGCTCGAAGTGAACTTTAGCACTAAATTATTATAAAAGTGTAGAAAGGGTCAAAATATCTCAAGACCAGAGTAAATAATAGGTCAAATCATGGACCGAAATTGATCTCGGTCAATTCTTTAAAACATCATTATTAGTCTATTTTATGTATTAAATTTATCCATTAAGTTAGACAGTTATTATTGTAAAGAAATCTATTTTTAAGATGAAAAGTGAGTTTTAACTTTTATTTAGAAAGAATGGTCATAAGATCATATTTTAACTAGAATCATATCATTTCCAAGTATAATGATCATGAATATATCAAATCTATACATGCCATTACCAGTATCCAGATCACTAAAACCATAAACATCATACCGCATCTACTTTCATCCCATATCGGTGTAATACCCCATAAGATTCTAGCTCAATTCAGCTCATGATTACATGTTAAAGGGGGTCCAAGACTTAGAAATTTCACTAAGTTTTGGGACATAGTCATTTGCAAGGCCCTTAAATTTTGATGTTTTTATTTTTGATCTTTTTGACCTCGGATCATCAATTTTTAAGTTGATTCATGATCGGGGATGTTAAAAGTACATCTAGGGTGAGTTTCAAAATTTCTGGATGAGTATAAGGGCATGTTTGGAGAACAAAATAGTAGAAGAGCTGGGATAACCCCGCACCACACCGTCCAGTGTGCCGCTCCAGAGCCTATGCCGCACCCTACAATGCGCCACTCAAATGCCCATTCCAAGTGCGTCGGCCCCTCCCTTTTTTTCAAGCTTTTGTTCCTTGTTATTTAAGGGAATTTGGGTTAATTCCCCTCACCCAAACTCGTCCATAGCACGAAATTTAGGTCCTAAGGAGTATTATTTGTACCTTTATTCCTAATTTCTCTCAAGAAAACCATCTTCTACCTCAAGAAAAAACCCCAACCCATTTTCAAGGAATCAAGAAATTCAAGCTTCAAACCTTAAGAAATTCCCAAGAATCTTCATGAAATCATCTAGTGAGGTATGTGTGATATTCATCCAAGGATTCCTTTCCTTTCACCCATGGAATCCAAAAATTCCTTTTTGGTTTTAATTATGAGATTTTTTAATGTTTAAGTTGAAGTATCTCAATGAATCTCTTGTGAATTCAACTAAAAGTTATGTTTATAAGTGTTTTTCAAGTGGGATGAGCCATTACGTGTTTTAAATGTTATAATCTTCACGTTAAATCCCTAAATAATGATTTTAGTCTTGTAATCATATTATTCCCGCATGCTTTATCCATTCCTATGCTTAGGTTCATGACTTACATATATTTAGTAAAATACCTACGTGTTGGGTTTTGAACAATGATCCCTACTATGGTTTTAAAGCTTTTATATGACGTTATTGTTAATTCTATTTAGTGCTGGTGGATTATGAACACCCGATATCTATTCAATTTATATGAATTTAGTTTTTCAAGTACTCAGATAGTTAATCTATGACTCTTATCAGTATACTTACACGTTTATAAATATAATAAGCACTATTCGTTTTGTAATAATATTCAGTCTAGTTCAGTCTATCCCGGTATCAGTGTCAGTTCAGTTGGGAGTAGGAGTTAGCATCAATCAAACTCAGGGATGGACTCACTTGACAGTAGAGGGTATGACGCTTTGTAGCAATCCCCGAATTCCAGAACTACATAGCCAGCTTAGGTTAAAGATGTCTACCTATCAATTAAGGGTTGAAAAGTTTTTACCTAATAGTTGAGGGCGACACATATCTCATTAGACCACCTGCTAGTTGAGGGTGACTCATAGTCTTTTAGGACACCAGTTTAGTGGATCCACATAACCAATGTTAGCACCCATGACCCGTTACTGACACCCTTCCAATTGGGGTTACATGTTGGACCCCAATTAGCTTAGATTGAGGCATGTCGATTAGATAATACCTCTTATGGCCTTAGTACAGTACTTAATATAGTTTCAGTTCATTTTTTTCTTGACCAAGTATACAGGCTTTCAGTTGTTCAATTATATAGTTTACAGTCTTTCAGATTTTAAACTCATTCCCATTTACAGATTTATGCTTGGTCTTGCATTCTTAGATATTATAGTTTTCATGCATTTATGTTTAGTTATCTTATGCTATTCAGTTAGTCCTTATTTCATATACATAGTACCTTATGTATAACATCCTAACCTCATCTCATATACCAGTATATTTAGACTACTGACTGCATAATATTCTTTTAGCCATGATGTCTTATATCATAGGTTCGGATGCATAGTTTCTTAACCACAATTAGATAACTCAGCATAATCTAGTAGCTGTAGTGGTGAGTCCTTATCCATAGAGGACATCTAATATTTATTCAGTTATTTTAGTCAGTCGAAGTTAGTTGGGGATCTATCCCATCAACTCCTTAGTCAGTTTAAAGGATTTCAGACATTCATACAGAATAGTTAGATAGGTAGTTAGTTACTTTCAATTTTTATAAATTGTTTAAGATATTCAGTATTTCATTTTTTAATATTCAGAGATTTATTAACATTTTCACTTTATATTCTGCACAGATGTTATGTTCATATTTATATAGTACTCGCAGTAGGTACTGGCTCATGGGTTAACTTGTGGTCACTTGTAACTGTAAACACCATTATCATAACTAGGGGGTTGCCTTGGGTATTGACAAAACTTGGTATCAGATCCCAGAGCTTAAAGTGTCCTAGGGAGTCTGAAAACTGCTATGAGTAGAGTCTTGTGCATGTATGTATAGTGCACCACACTTACGTACAAGAGGATACAAGATGTTTTATGAAAATTTTCCCTTCTTTCAGTATTTATGTCATGCAAAAGAGCATAAGATCTACTTAAAATCTCTTTCTAACTCATTCTTCATTCTCTTTATAGACAATACCTCTAAAAAACAACAGAAGAAGGGATGGAATCAACCTACACCACCACTTGCTTAAGAAGATCCCTTGAATAAAAATGTCTCTCACGCCGAGTTTAGAGTTGCTTTTACTACATTAGCTGATTTAATAAATGCTCAAAAAAATCAGCGAGCTATTACTCGAGCCAATCTAGAAGGAAATAAAGCCATGATTAGGATTCAGGATTTTACGCGGATAAATCCTTCTTTGTTTCTAGGATCCAAGTCTGAGGAGGATCTATAGGGTTTTTTTGATATGGTCCAAAAAGTGACAGATGTTATTAGTGTTATGTTGAGTAAGAGTGCAAATTTGGCTGCATATCAATTGCAGGATGTAGATCACACCTGGTTTAAGTTGTGAGATAAGGATAGGGGTGCTGAGGTAGGGTCTATAGAGTGGGAGGTGTTTTCCATGGATTTTCTAGATAGGTTCTTCTTGTTATAGTTAAGGGAAGCTAAAATATAGGATTTCATTAAATTGAAGTAAGGTAATATAAATGTGAAGGATTACTCACTTAAGTTCACTACGTTAGTGAGGTATGCTCCTTTGATGGTGGCTGATAATAGGTCTAGAATGAGTAAGTTTGTATCTGGTGTATTTGATAATGTGGTCAAGAAGTATAGGATTGTAATGTTTATTAAAGAGATAGATTAATCTAGACTTATGGTTCATGCTCAAAAGATTGAGGAAGAGAAGCTTAAGAAGACGGAAAGAGAGAATAAAAGAGCCAGAACATTAGTTTTAACTTTTCTCAGCCAAGGCCAGAGGGTGGTAACGATTCTCAGTTCGGTCAGAAGTCTTCATCCCCAAGCCCATATTAAGTTAGTGCACCGGTGCCTAAGTTCAGGCAAGACAGTTGGGATAGAGCACCAGGCTCTAACTCCAAGGGTAGTATGAATTGTGTTCATACCAATCCACTTTATAGAAAATGTAAAAAAATCATTAGGGTGTATATAAAGCCGACAGTGGTGTATATTTTAGATATGGAAGGCCAATACACAATGTCAGAGATTTCTCGAAGTCCATCTAGAAGGGTCAGTCTAATCGTCCTCCAGTTTTAGCAAGAAGCTCGACTCAATAGGGTGCTGCTTTCAGTGTAACCGGTGGGTAGCGTCAGAACAGGTTGTATTCACTCTAGTCTCGACAGGATCAAGAAATTTCTCCTGATGTGGTTACAGATATATTATAGGTCTTTCATATTCATGTTTATGCTTTATTATACCCCAAAGATTCATTTTCTTTTGTGACTCTATATATAGCAGTTGATTTCGATATCAGTCTTGAATATTTAGTAGAATCCATCTTAGTATCTAATCCAGTAGGTGTCTTTATTGTAGCCAGGCAGGTATATAGGAACTGCCTGGACAGAGTATCCCAAAAAGTCACCTCAGTTGACTTCATGGAGTTAGAGATGATTGATTTTGATGTAATTCTCAGCATGTATTGGATCTACTCATGAAATGCCTCAGTTGATTGTATAAATAGAGTTGTTTAATTTCCTAACGAATCAATTATTGAATGAAAGAGTAGTACCTCTGTGCTTAAGGGTCAAATCGTTTCCTATTTTAAAGCAAGAAAAATGATTTCTAAGGGGTGTGTTTGCCATCTTGTTTGGGTCAAGGATTCTAGTTCTGAGACACCAAGTCTTGAGTTAGTTTTAGTAGCAGTGGAATTTCCAAATGTGTTTCCTGAAGATCTTCCCGGAGTTCTTCCTAAAAAAGAAATTGATTTCGAAATAGATCTCTTTCTAGAGACCCTGCCTATCTCTATTCCACCCTAAAGAATGGCTCTAGCTGAGCTAAAAGAGTTGAAAAAGCAGTTGAAAGATCTCTTAGATAAGGGATTCATTAGGCTCAGCGTTTCCCCATGGGGCGCTCCCGTCCTATTCGTGTATAAGAAAGATAGTTATCCCAAAATGTGCATTGATTAACGTCAGTTGAACAAGGTCACAATTAACAATAAATATCCCCTCCCCAGGATTAATGACTTATTCGACCAACTTCAGGGTGCCATTTGTTTCTCTAATATAAATCTCAGATTCGGCTATCATCATCTTAAAGTCAGAGAATGTGACATTTCAAAGACAGCCTTCAGAACTAGGTATTGTCACTTCAAATTCTTAGTTATGAACTTTTCACTAACAAATAACCCTACAACTTTCTTGGAATTGATGAATAGAATGTTCAATCAGTACTTGGACATGTTTATCATAGTCTTCATTAATGATATTCATGTCTATTCTCGTAGTGAGAATGATCATGCAGACCGTCTGAGAATTGTGTTGCAGAACCTTGGAGCTCACCAGTTGTTTGCTAAATTCAGTAAGTACAAATTTTGGCTAAGATTAATAGCTTTCCTTGATCATATTAATTTTGATAATAGCATTAGAGCTGACCCTTAAAAGACTAAAGCGGTGAGAAAATAGCCCAAACCTATCTCTCCATCAGATATCAGGAGTTTCTTAGGTTTGGATGGCTATTACAAATGGTTTATTAAAGGGTTTTATTCTATTGCATCCCATATATCTCGATTTACTTAGAAGAAAGTCAAGTTTCAGTGGCCAAATTCTTATGATAATAGTTTTCAGGAGTTGAAGACTTGAGTCACTTTAACCCTAATTTTGACTTTGTCAGATGGTTCAGATGGATTTGTGGTTTACTGTGATGCTTCCAGGGTTGGTCTTGGTTGTGTGTTGATGGAGAGAGGTAAGGTCATATCCTATGCCTCTAAACAACTTAAGCCCCATGAAAAGAATTATCCTACCTATGATCTTGAGTTGGCAGCTGTTGTATGTGCTTTAAAGATATGGAGACATTACCTTTATGGGGTTCATGTAGATGTGTTCACTAACCTTAAGAGTTTTTAGTTCGTTTTCTCATAGAAAGATCTAAATCTACATTAGAGAAGATGGCTTAAGTTGTTAAAAGATTATGATATAAGTGTGTTGTATCATCCGGGCAAGGCCAATGTAGTGGCAGATGCCCTTAGCAGGTTGTCTATGGGTCGTGCTATTCATGTTGAGGAGGATAAGAAGAATTTAGTTAGTGAGGTTCATCATCTTGCTATATTAGGTTTTTGGTTTGTTGATTCAGCAGAAGGTAGCATATAGGTTTAGAATGGTTCAAAATCTTTCTTTATTTCCAATATAAAAAAAAAAGCAAGACAGAGGCCCTATTTGGTTAAGTTGAAGGAGATAGTTAGAGACTAAAAGGTGGAGGTTTTCTCCTAATGGGGAGATGGTGTTCTTCATTATCAAGGTAGATTATGTGTTTCGTGTGTTAATGACTTAAAAAGCGAATACTTGAAGAAATGCATGGTGCACGATACTCTATCCATCTAGGACCCACTAAGATATACCGTGACTTATGGGAAATTTATTAGTGAAGTGGTATGAAGAGGGATATTTCAGAGTTTATAGCTAAGTATTCTAATATCCAATAGGCAAAGGTTGAACACCAAAGGCCTAGTGGCATATTACAGGAGTTTGTATCCTCACTTGGAAGTGAGAGGTGGTGAACATGGATTTTATAATAGGGTTGTCTCGCACGCATCATCATCATGATTCGATATACGTCATTATAGATAGAATGACCAAATCAGCTCATTTCCTGCTAGTTCATACTTCTTACTCAGATGAGGATTATAACAGGCTCTACCTTAGGTAGTTGGTTAGGTTTTATAAAATTCCATTGTCTATCATTTTAGATAGAGGTACTCAGTTTACCTCTTACTTTTGAATGACTTTTCATAAGGGTCTTGGTGCCCAAGTTCATTACAGTACAACTTTTCATCCTCATACAGATGGTCAGGTAGAGAGAACTATCCATACGTTAGAGGATATGTTGAGAGAATGCGTTATTGACTTAAGAGATATTTGGGATGATCATTTACCTTTGATTAAGTTTTTCTATAACAATAATTATCACTCTAGTATTCAGATGGCTTCGTTTGAGGCTCTTTATAGAAGGATATGTAGATCTCTCCTATTGGTTGGTTTTAGGTAAGGTAAAGCTGCTTTGATAGGGCTAGATACAGTGTTTTATATGATAGAGAAAGTTCAGTTGATTCTGGATAGGTTGAAGATAGCCTAAAGTTGTCAGAAATCTTATGTAGATGTGAGGAGAAGAAATTTTGAGTTTGAGGTTAGTGATTTGGTTTATCTAAAAATATCGGCCATGAAGGGAGTCAAGAGATTAATAAAGAAGGGAAACTCAGTCCCTGTTATGTTGGCCCATATATGTAACACCCCACAAAGTTCTCTCCTATTCTGAGACTTAGAGCGTGTTCAGTAAAGCGTAAATTTGGTCCTAAAAGATTGAGAAATGTCTTCCCAAATGTGAAATAGTTTGAACCATGTAGAATTTCCCTAATATCGACTTTTTTTCATGTAGATCATTGAATAAGCTTTCCATCGATAAAAAATTCACCAAAATCCGACACTCGGGTGAAGAGTTAGAGCCATTTTAGTAAGACAGTATGCCACCTGGCACTCTGGCGTGCCGCAGGGCTAGCCAAAATGGCAATTGTCAAATTCCAGCAAGCCTCCATAATTTCCACCACATTGTGGTGTAGTTCCAGTTTGGAACCAAGGTGGAAATGCGATTACCACTGCGTCGCGACGACATGTAGTTTCCCAATTATCTAATCTCCAGTGGGAAGGCGTGATTATGGTGCGTCGCACCAGCTTGTGAATTTGGGATTCTTTTTAGTTTAATTCCAAGGGCTTTTTGGTCTTTTCCCACTCCTTTTCAGCCCCTATTTATACCCAATAAAAGGCTCACAACCTCATTTTCTCCTCTTTAACATCAAAAATTAGGGTTTTTACAAAATCAAAACACTTATTCCTTCTTCAAGAAAGATCAAGATCAAGAGAATCAAGAGAAATGAAGAATCTTTCCAAGGGCTATAAAGAAAAGAGTTTTCCCAAGGTATGCGGATGTTGATTCTTGGATCCCTTTCATCCAAGAAGCTCAACTACCCT
>NC_061112.1:71695758-71707979 GCF_002878395.1 Capsicum annuum | reverse complement strand
AACCCATGCATGCCTAGTGTTTGATGAAATGCCTTAGTGAATAAATTATGGCATGATAGCATGATATTCCCAATTATGTGTAAACCCATGCATGCCTAGTGTTTGTTGAAAGGCCTTAGTGAACGAGTTGAGACATGATAGTATGAAATTCCCCAATTACATGCTCTTTGATACATGCTAAGCCTTTAATACATGCCAAATTCTTGATGAGTAAATTGTGACATAATAGTATCAAGTTTCCCCAATCATGTGTTATCTAATATATGCCAAGACTAACATACGTGCTAAGTACTTGATGCAAGACCTCATTGAATAGAGTATGATTCAATAGCATATTCTCCCTACGCTATTACATGTCTATGATTTCTAAATGCTTGAGGAGACGCCTTAGTAATTGTGATGGTGAATCTATGTTGGGATTCCTAAATGCTTGAAGTGATGCCTTTGTAATTGTGATGGTGAATATATGTGGTGAATCCTAAATGCTTGAAGTGATGCCTTAGTGATTGTGTTGGTGAATAGATGATTATGATTCCTAAATGCTTGAAGAGACGCCTTATTAATTGTGATGGTGAATATATATTGTGATTTCTAAATGCTTGGAGTGATGCCTTAGTGATTGTGATGGAGAATATATGGTTATGATTCCTAAATGCGTGAAGAGTTGCTTTAGTGATTGTGATGATGAAATAATGACCGTGGTTATGATTAGTCAAGAATGGTTATGTTTAACTTTTATGTTATCGAGTTCTGGGGGTATTTATACCCGATAATTTAGCTGCTGTCTAGAGCCTATGTCAGTTTTTACGATAATCCCAGTCAAGCTGTGATTCTCAGAACTCAGTGAATTATAGAACCCTGTATCCTCAGACAGATACAAAACCTAATAAATCTCAATAATATTTGTAATCCCTTTTATCGCTAGTAATCTAGCCTCAGTGTTGTACTCAGCTCATACCTAGTAGTATTCAGATGTTTAGTTTCGGTCTCAGTAGTGATCGAGTAAACTATTCAGACTCTATATCGTCAGTCAGATACCATGATTAAGTAGTATTCCATCAGATACTGGACCATGTGAATTCAACTTAACTCAGACAGATCATTTGAGAGATGTGATCAGTGTCAGATTTAGCCCAATTGTATTCAGTTGAGAATTAGTTCAGAGTCTTTCAGTTGGGAGTAGGAGCTAGCACCGAGCGAGGGAAGGGATGTCAGCTTCCCATCAGAGAGGCCGAGTTGTTAGGAGCAATCCCTAAACTCCAGAACTGCATAGCCAGCAAAGGATGTAGGGGTCCCCTTCAGTAGAGGCTATCACCGTTAGAGAGGTTTGATTATTATATAGCCTTAGGCCGACTTCCAGCGAGGGTCACTCGTTAGATAGGGTTGACCAGAGAGGTATTTACCCATGGCATGGTATTGACACCCTTCCAGCTATAGTTATAGGTTGGACCCTACCTATGGGAGGTCGGGGCATGTCGGTTAAGTAACTACTTCCTATAGTTGCAATTTCAGTATCAATCTTCAGAAAATAGGATTGTGTGGTACAGTCGTCTATCTCTATGAGGAACTCAGATAGTTCCATTGATTCATGGACCATCCCGTCAGATAGGCTTAGTCTCATATACTGTTATTTGTTATCATGTCTAGAGATCTCCCATCAGATAGGCTTGATCTCAGTTTCATATTCAGTTGAGTATTCATGTTATCATATCTAGAGATCTCCCATCAGATAGGCTTGATCTCAGTTTCAGATTTAGTTGTGTATTCATGTTATCATATCAAGAGATCTCCCATCGGATAGGCTTGATCTCAGTTTTAGATTCAGTTGAGTATTCATGTTATCATATCCAGAGATCTCCCGTCAGATAGGCTTGATCTCAGTTTCAGATTCAATTGAGTATTCATGTTATCATATCCAGAGATCTCCCATCATATAGACTTGATCTCAGTCTCAGATTATGTTGAATATACTTGTTGCCATATCTAGAGATCTCCCGTAAGATAGGCTTGATCTCAATCTCATATGTTGTTGAGTATTCCTGCTGTCAGATTCGGATATGATCATTTTCTTATCATTGATAATAGATTTCGAAATCATCCGTTAGAGAGGTTTATCTCTGATTTTGTTACTCGATAGCAGTGAGCTCAAAATTCAATCATTGATATGAGTATATTTAGTTGTCAGTATTAGATGATTCAGTGATTCAGTATCTCAGTGTTAGTAGTGAGTTCAGATGATAGTAAAGCAGTATTCGAGTTTCAGTATTTAGAGTTGTGATGATTATGATTGTGGTTTTTGCATTCATGTATGTGTTCTCGTTTGGTACTCTCATGATTATTCAGTTAAGTATTTGTTCATGCATGAGCCTTGCATTTAGCCTTACCTTATCTGAATACTCAGTACATTCCTACATACTGACGCATTTGCGCTATGGTATTTTTATTTGACACCATAGATTTAGAGGTATGAGATCCAGAGTTCCCTCAGTAGCTCAGTCCCGGTCAGCAACAATAGACGTAGATGTGAGTTCTCTTCATTCAAGGATGATCCTTAGTTTGCTATTATTGCATCAGGCTTTGTTTATTTTCCGTTGACAGAGTTAGTTGAGGACATGTCCCATCAACTCCACAGTTCAGATAGTTAGAGGCGTTTCGGACAAATGTATTAGTATTCAGTTTTAAGTTTTGAGTATTTTTAGATGTTTTGAACCTTATGGCCAGTTTTCGCATTTATTTCAGATATTATGCAGTGTTTAGGTATAGATATTAGAAAAAAGCTTAGCTTGTGGTGCTTCGGAGTCATAAGCACTGTGAAATGACTAGGGGTAGTCTCGGGTCGTTACAATATAAGATCTTGAGTTATTTTGGGAAGGTAGCTTATGATCTAGAGTTGCATACAGATTTAGCATCAATGCATCTACTGTTTCATGTTTCCCTATTAAAAAAGTGTATTGGTGATTCAGCTGTAGTAGTTCCATTAGAAAGAATGGATGTTCAGGATAACCTTTCTTACGAAGAAATCCCAGTTGAGATTGTTGATCGTCAGATTCATAGACAAAGGAACAAAGAAGTTCCCTTGGTCAAGGTTCTTTGGTGGAATCAGTCCGTTAAGGGAGCCACTTGGGATACAGAAGCAGAAATGTGAACCAAGTACCCTCATCTTTTCTCTGTGAAGTCAGATTCAGCTTAAGGTAACAATTTTCCTCAGATTGACTCTTTTCCATTCCCAGTTTTAGCTATGTAATCCATCTCATGTCATTGCATAAATTCAGTTCAGTTCATGTATCTTGTTTCACACTCAGTTATATAATCATGTTTCCAGTCATGCATGTTTAGTATATGATCTCAGTTTCTTCAGTACTCTCAACTGAACCACTCTCATTTAAGGATAAATGTTCCTAAGGGGAAGATATTGTAATACCCCGTAAGATTCTAGCTCAATTAATCTCACGATTGTATGTTAAAGGGTATATAAGACTTAGAGATTTTACTAAGTGTTGGGACTTACTCATTTCCAAGGCTCCTAAACTTTGGTAATTTTATTTTTGACCTTTCTGACCTCAGAATGTCAATTTTTAAGTTGATTCATGATCGGGGATGTTAAAAGTACATCTCGGATGAGTTTTAGAATTTTTGGAAGAGCGTAAGGGCATGTTTGGAGAACTAAAATAGTAGCAGCACCTGATAATCCCGCACCGCGCCCTCCTGTACACTGCTCCAGAGCTCGCGATGTGCCCTTTAGTGCGCCACTCTAGACCCGCGCCGCCCGCTCCATTCTGGTGCGCCGGAGTTTTTGTCGCCCCCTCTAATTTTTGTCCAGCTTTTGTTCCTCATTATTTAAGGGTATTTGGGTCGATTCCCCTCACCCAAACTCATCCATAACAAGATATTTAGGTCCCCAAGGAGCATTATTTGCAACTTTATTCATAAAAGCTCTCAAGAAAATCATCTTTCACTTCAAGAACAAACCCTAACCTATTCTCAAGGAATCAAGGAATTGAAGCTTCAAACCTCAAAAAATTCCCAAGAATCTTTACTAATTATCCAGTGAGGTATGTGTGAGGTTCATCCATGGGTTCCTTTCACCCATGGAGTCCAAGAATCCCTTTTTGGTTTTAATTATGAGTTTTTTCATGTTTAAGTTTAAATATCTCCTTGAATCTCTTGTGAATTCAATTACAAGTTATGTTTATAAGTGTTTTTCAAGTGGGATGAGCAATTACATGTTTTAAATGTTGTAAACTTCACGTTAAATCCCTAAGTAATGATTTTAGTCTTGTAATCATGTTATTCTCGCATGCTTCACTCATTCCCATGCTTAAGTTCACAACTCTCATGTGTTTGGTGAAATGTCAAAGTGTTGGGTTTTGAACAATGATCCTCTACTTTTGTTTTAAAGATTTTATAAGGCATTATTCTTAATTTCATTAAGTTCTAATGGGTTACGAACACCCAATACCTATGTGATTTACATGAATTCAGTTTTTCTAGTACTCAGACAGTTAATACATGACTCTTATCAGTATACTTATACGTTTATAACTATGATGAGAACTATCAGTTATGTAAAAATATTCAATCTATCCCAATATCAGTGTTAGTTCAGTTGGGAATAGGAGTTAGCTCCGAGAAAACTCAGGGATGTGGGATCACCTGACAGTAGAGGGTGTGACCCTTAGTACCAATCCTCGAGTTCCAAAACTACATAGACAGTGTAGGTTAGAGATATCTACCTGCCAGTTGAGGGTTGACAAAGTGTTTACCTACCAGTTGAGGATGACACATATCTCATTAGAGCACCTGCCAGTTGAGGGTGACTCATTAGTTCTTTGGGACACTATTTTAGTGGATCCACACAGCCAGTGTTAATACCCGTGGCATGGTACTGACACCCTTCCAACTAGGATTACAAGTTGGACCCCAATTAGCTCATATTAAAGCATATCTATTAGATGATACCTCTCACGATCTCATTACAACACCAGTATAGGTTCAGTTCAGGTTTTGCTTGACCAAGTGTACAGACTTTTGGTTGTTCACTTATAAAGTTTATAGTCTTTCAGATTCCAGACTCATTCCCATTTATAGATTTATGCTTGGTCTTGCATTCTTAGATGTTACAATTTTCATACATTCATGTTCAATTATCTCATATTATTCAGTTATTCCTTATTTCATATGCACAGTGCCCCATGTATATCTGCCTAACCTTATCTCATATACTAGTACATTCAAAGTACCGATCACATTCTCTTCTTTGTGCTATGATGTCTTATATTATATGTTCAGAGGCACAGTTTCTCGACCGTAGTTAGACAACTCAGTGTAATGCATTAGCTATTGTGGTGAGTTCTTATCCATCGAGGACATGTTATGTTTATTTAGTTATTTCAGTAGTTCAGTTTATTCAGTCAGTCGGAGTTAGTTGGGGGTCTGTCCCATCAACTCCTCAATCAGTTTAGAGGCTTTTAGACATTCAGATAAACAGTTAGACAATTAGTTAGTTATTTTCAATTTTTATCTGTTGTTTCAGACACTCGGTATTTCTTATTTCAGTATTCAAATATACATTACCTTCTCATTTTATCTTCCACACAGGTGTTATGTTTATATTTTACTCAATGCTTACTGCAGGTACTAGCTCATAGGATAGCTTGTGGTCATTTGTGACCGTAAGCACCATTGCTGCGACTAGGGGGTTGCCTCGAGTCATGACAACAGGAGAGATGGGTATATAAATATATATAATCTAAAGCATCACAAAATACAATAAAGCCCAAACCCTCCTTAGGAAAAGTCTAGATAGGATATGAAATCAACAAATCCTTGAGCTTTTGAAAGCTCGCCCACAGGCATTAGACTACTGAAAGGAAATCTTCTTCTGAGTCAACTTAGTCAAAGAAGCTATAATAGAAGAGAAGCCCTCAACAAAATAACGATAATAACCTGCCAAGCCTACAAAACTTTGAATCTTGATTGGGGAAGTCGGTCTATCTCAATCACAAAGTACTGTAAACTTGGTTGGATTAACCATAATACCTTTCTTTAGTCACCACATGACCCAAGAAAGAAACAGACTCCAACCAAAACTCGCACTTAGAGAACCTGGCATACAACTTCTCATCCCTCAATCTCTAAAGCACAATCTGCAAATGTTTTTCATGCTCAACCTTACTCTTGGAATAAACCACGATATCTCAATAAATATAATAACAATGGAGTTAAGATATGGTCGAAACACTCGATCATCAACTCTATGAATGTAGCAGAGGCATTGGTCAACCCAAATGACATGACAAAGAATTCATAATTACCATATTGAGTCCGGATAGCTATCTTAAAAATATACGAAGCTTTAATCCTCAACTGGTGATAACTGGACCTCAAATAAATCTTTGAAAACACCGTATCACCCTAAAACTAATCAAATAAATCAAGAATGCAATGTAGAGGATAGTCATTCTTAGTTGTAACCTTAATACACATATGCATAGACCCATCCTTCTTCTTCTAAAACAAGATAGGCGCACCCCAATACGATACACAAGGTTGGATAAATTTATTATCTAATAACTCCTACAACTGATCCTTTAATTTTTTCAATTCACCTGGGGCCATCCTATAAAGAGAAATAGAGATGGGCTTGGTACCCAGATAAATATCAATAGTAAAATTAATATCACGATATGTGTAAATCCCTAGGAAACACATCCATAAACTCATGAACAAAATGGAAAGAATCCAATAAAGAAGGAAAAACAACACTATTATCATAAATATGAGCCAAATAAGACAAATATCCCCTCTAGACCAATCAATGAACCTGATAATTCGATACGACCCTCTTGGGTACTGAATAAAGTGCACTCTTCCAAGCTATCCTTGGCACACCCAATGAAGCTAAACTCACAGTCTTAGCAAAACAATCTGGGGCAACATGATATGGAGCCAACCAATTCATACCCAAAATAACATCGAAATCAACCATATCTAACACAAGCAAATCTAACCAAGTCACAAGACCAGAGAATGTCACAACACAAGATTAGTGTACTCAATTTACCACTAAAAAATCACCTACCAGGGTAGATACACGAATAGGCATGGCAATAGGCTAACTAACAAAATCAAAACCCAAAGAAAAATACACTGACACATAGGAGAAAGTTAATCCGGGATCAAACAGGGATGATACATGTGATCACAACATCTGAAGCCTCTACCTTAGGTTTGGATGGTATAACATAGAACTGCCCACAACCACCAGTTGCCTGAGTGATCCCATACCACCCTCATGAGCTCTACTACCTCTTTTCCACACACCTTTGGTAGTACCCCTATCCCTCACAGCTAAAATAGAAGTAGCCCGAATCACACAACAGGGACAATCCCAGACTACATAGCCAAACTTATTACACACATAGCAACCTCTACGGTGTGCCTCAATAAGAAAAGATACAAAAGGGCCCAAATATTTACCCCGAACTATTGTACCAAAAGATTCACCACCAAAACTCTGCAAGGCCGCCTTCACTATCCTACCTTGATATCCATGAGAATTCCATAAGAAGTCTGGCTTCTAAACACACCAAAACAACACACCTTCTTGGTGCTAGAAAAATACCCTATTTCATCTTGGCATAATCCACAAAACTCTGAAAAGATACCCCAAATACAAACTTCTAAGATGTAGGCAACTGAAGAGAGACATCCATACCCTTTATAAACTTTTAAATCTTCTCATACAAGGCTAAAATACTAGCATAATAATATTTGGACAAGTCATGCCTCAAACTCTGCTACAGTCCTGGATCCCTACTCCAAGTGATCAAACTCATAACACATCTAATCCCTCAGACTATAAGGTACAAACCTCTTTAAAAAGTCATCGACAAATTGATACCATAATATCTCAGGAGAATCAACAAGTCTACAACCAACAACTGGTCTTTGCTAATCTCTAGTCACATCTCTCAACTGATAGGTAGTATAAGCAACCCTATGCAACTTCAACAAAAATAAATTATGCAACTTCTATCAGTAACCAATCAAAAACTCATAGGTATCCTCATCCAGAACACCACTGAATCTAGGAGGACCTAAATAAGTAAATCTCCCAAACCTTTTCTTATACTCTGAAGACATCATAGTACTCGTAGCAAGAGGAGGCATAGTGGATCTGAAGACTGAGATCCTATTTGAGGAGGTAATATAGATGAAGGTTGAACTCTCAATATCAAAACACCATGCTTATATGTCAGTGCTAAAATAGGGATAGAACTAGCGGTCTGAGGAGTACCCAAAATAAAAACATTTGCAATAAGAGGATCCACACTCTAAATTGGAGGAATACCCAACATAACTAAAGGACAACCCTCTAAATGGGTCAGCAAATGCACCAATAATCCCTCTAATAATGGGGTAGACAAAATCTAAGGAAATAGAGTAGAACCCATACCTCTAACCTACTCAATACGAGGCTTAAGTGAGAGTCCCCTAACACTCCTCCTATACGGGGCTGAACCACAAGCCCGTACCCTCTTTCTAGTTTATCCATGATTTGAAGCTTGCCCTATCGACTGAACTCTCTCTTTAGAAAAAGGATCCACATCTCTAACCATGCAAAACCTAGTCAACATCATTTGTGCAAAAAGAGTGAAACACAACTCAAAACACAAGGTATGAAAAAATTTGCACGATAAAAAATGAGATGAAAAAAGTTTCCTAAAGATATCCTATAGCCTATCAAAGATAGATATAGACGTCTAAGTACCAATTCGTGAGAATCTATTAGATATCTTATTCTTAAACCATTGAGACAAATGAAACTTGGATGCTCTGATACCAATTTGTCATGACCAAAAAATAAGGGTCATGGTGGCACTTGTCGTGGCGTACCTTGACAAGTAACCCTATCACCCAAACTGATACAAAAAGAGGAGGGGACAAAAATACCCTAAGGTAAGGCTTATAGAACAAAGTCAAACAATGCAAGTAATTGTAACAATGTAGAAAGAACATATCTAAATACCATATATTTCTAAAATCAAGTGTCTATAGTGTAAGAACTACTAATACAAACCATGAGTAAAATACATCAAATAATAGCCACAAAGTAACAATATCTATCTCCGACTACTAATAAAGACACATCTACTATAGAAAGATAGGGATGAACTCTAAATGCATGAATGTCCAACCGCTACCTTAAGTAATTTGAAAGTGCTCGAAATCAACCAATTTGAAGTGTACCCAAACCTGAATCTGCACTGAAAGGGTAAAGTAGGAATGCATACGGTCCACTTATACTCAGTAGGTATCTTAGGTTAACCAAGAAAAATAGAAGATAAAACATACAAATACACACAAAGGGCGCATCACCTACAATCAGAAAATGTCCCATAATGGTAGACCACATCGCTCGCACTAACAATTCTAATATATAGCATAGATATATATTTTACAACAAAAAACCAAGGTAGACTACAATTATACTTATATCGCATATGATAAGGCAAGAGAGACTGATTTTATAGAAGTTTATCAACTACACATAAGGAAAATTAGGATAATTAGGTAGATAGCAAGATCATATGGAAATACAAGCATGACATAAACATAATAAAGTAAGTTCAATGTATATAATGATGATGATAATACATTAGGTAGTTGCACCACCTCTAGGATCATCGCATAATCCCCGTATATACCCACAGAGGTAAGCCTCCCGACCTGGGAACCATGGAGGGTTTGTCAACCCATATGCAATCCATAATTCATATCCGTATCTCCTTCCCGACACATTACCCAGAAAGGGTTTTATATGGTATTGCTATATCTCCTCTCCGATACATCCATCGAAGAGGGTTTTATAAAAGTTGTTGCCATGGTGGTACTATTTTTTTCATGAATAAGTATGATATAAGGATGCAATACTCACAACCAATCATAATGAGTATTTCCATAACAAACCACATGATATATTTCCACAACCAATCACAATGATACATTTTCACAACCACGTGATACAATATCCACTTATTATTTCCATTCATCCATGAATTTACACATGTTTCATATGCCAAAAATATGAATATATATATATATATATATATATCATAATGCACCAAAGGTATCAAAATAGACATTTACAACAACACAATATAAATATTCACTTGTATTCAAGGCTATGAATATCATATAAGACCCCACAAGACCATACATATCAAATAATATCTAAATTTTAACACTTACATAACATATAGTGTAACACCACAAAATTTAGTTCTCGGGATGCCACACGGTGGTTTGAACTATAAGTAGTCCTGAGCTAACCCTAGCTGCTTTATACTTACTCAACAGTTCAAAAATGGGTACATATAAATATGAAATCATGATAAATATGGGAAACTATCTGAAAAGTTTGAATATATCTGAAATTGAATATGTAATCTGAATCTCATGAATCTTATAACAATAATACTACAAGGTTTGAATATGACAACTGAAAACTAAGACTGAAACTAGTAGTCCGACAAGCCTCTAATGTCTAAATTTGGAGAGTCAGTGGGACAGACCCCAGCTGACTTAACTGTCTGAATTAAATATGAAAACATCTACTAATGAAGCTAGAAACCTGAATAGCATAAGTCCCCAAACTATAAGGACAAACCAATTGCAGAGATGTAGATGAGGTACTCAAAAATCATGGTCATTGCTGACACTGAGCACTTGAACCTACATTATGAAACAATGTAGCACATAGACATATATGTGGATCAGTACTTTGAGGATGTACTTAGTATATGGGTGTGCATGCAATAAGTAAAAATGTATCTCATAATCATCATTTATAAAAGAATGCATGCTAAATGTAAATAACTCACACATCTTGAGTAAAATTTGAAATCTAAATCTCATAAAGTATGAATAGTAAAACATGTAGTATGAATCTCGTGAGTCATTACACTTAGTTCTAAGATTTGTATTCTCTTCTTGTTCTCAAATATTGTAAGGTAGATGAAATCTGAAACTCATTCTGCATAGTAAATACTTCATCTCAAGACTTAAAATAATTAAACTATTTTAAGAGTGGGGGATATTTTGGGAGGTTATTCTAACTGATATGTACACTATGTGAGCATCCATAGTGTCCCACGACTAGCCCTCATAAGGTTAGAGCTGCTCTAACCTTGCCATTGAAATAGAACAATCTATCTCAGTGATCACTATCGCTGTCATTCACATAAAGTGGGAATAATCTCAAATCCTATAGTGGCACGTAGTTTTGGGGTATGAAATCATAGTAATGTACCCAACTCGGTGCTAAATACTACTCCCAATATCATGCTCAAGATCTCCAGAAAATCTACTTTAAAAATAATCTCATGGTTTATAATGAAACCAGCTGTAAAATCTATAATCTCAATCTGTAAAGTGGATTTCAATTCTAGTGTGACCGAAAGGTCAAATATTTTTTAAAATCTAAGGATAATCTCATCAGTGGGTGCTTATAGAACAAAAATTCTCAAAATAACAATCTCAAAGAGGGATTAATGGCCCATATATCAATCTCATAATAAAACATCTCAAAATCCATGCTTTATAACATAAATATTCTTAAATCATCTTAAATTCTGGAAATTTCAGCAATAAGCATAATAATATCAACATACTCATGTAATTATTCTTCTAAAACATTGAAAATCTAATAATCTCATGAATATCAACATAGGGTATAAACCCAACTTCAAATTCATAGGGAAACACATAAAAATCAAGTATCATTGAAATTAAAAAGAAGCTTTGGGCATAAGGACGAAAGCATTGTCCTTGTTCATAACCCCACATACCTTGGATGATGATCTTAGATGAATAACTTGCTCTTAAGACTCTATTTGCACTCTTGAAGGAAGATTCTTGAAGCTCTTGGTCTGGGAATCTTAAATCTCAAATCAATTTGGAAAAATAATAGTGGAAATTTTGAGTTTCTTGAATGTTGGGTTGAAACCCTAAGCTTTGTTCTTGAGAGAAATTGAGTATAATTTGGTTCTAGGGGCATGAATCCCGTGATTTGGGGCTAATAGATGGTACAAATGGCCTTTTTGCCCTTAATGATATGAAGTTGGAAAGTAGAAATTTCCCCAACCAGATTAGCCAGGGCGCCGCAGGACCTAGCCCATCGAACTGGGCGAGGCACCGCCCTACCCATCACGATGAAC
>NC_061112.1:71676788-71695658 GCF_002878395.1 Capsicum annuum | reverse complement strand
AAATTACTGTATAACTGAATAGGTGGAAATAATGATGGCTTTCCAATGTCTTATCGTAAAATTACTGTATAACTGAATAGGTGGAAATAGTGATGGCTTTAGAAGAGAAGTTTGGAGTGTCGATTGGAGAAGAGGGAGCTCAGAACATTGCCACCGTCCAAGATGCTGCTGATCTCATCGAGAAAGTCAAGGCAGCATAAAATTGATTTGTTTCAGTTCAGTTTGATACAAGACATACACACTTGGCCAGAAGTCAAGTTGTAATCTTTTGCTTTGCTTCCATGACCAATCCTTAAAGTGGAAGTTAATTGATTTAATTCTGTCCACCCTTTTAAATTTTGCTTCATCATTTATCAATAACAACAACAACAAACCCAGTGTATTCCCACCTAGTGGGGTCTTGGGGTAAGATGTACGCAGTCCATACCTCTACCTCTAAAGAAGTAGAAAAACTGTTTCATCATTGAGGGGTAATTTGAGACCAAAGCTCAACTTATTTCACATTGAGGGGTAATTTGTTTGAATTAGTATGAACAGAATGCAAGATAAGCACCTCCACCTCTAATTGGAAAATTAGGTATTCAACCGGAGATTGATTATGATAATCTCATGTGATAACCAGAGAAAAATCATAATTCGAGCAAAGTTTGTCTTTTCTTGTTTTGTCATGGTCATTTCTTTCAGTTCGTTCTCTCATTTCGGTGGCAGCCAGCACAAAGATGTTAATAACTACAAGAGATCTGTTCATGAAAATAGAAATCTCTTCGGTAGTCTTCAGATTATGACACCAATTTGATCACCCTTTCCCCATTAATCTGGAATACAATTAGCAAGGAGACCTAAACTCCCCAATTCCCCTTTCTTTCAATGTTTGTAAACTTCCACGAGGAAATTTTTGATGTTAACGGCAGGGTATTAGTGCCTGAACTGGTAACGCTTTTGATTGGTGTGGTGGCTAAATCCTCACACCAGAAAGGTGAAAAGTAAAAAGGCAAATAGCATACTTAAAATTCATGCAATTTTTATATAGTGTTCCTCTCCTTACATAAGTTTCTCTGCTCTACTTAAGCAAATACAAAATTGTTCCGGTGGCGGAAAATTTCTGGGATACCCCTCCTAAGATGCTATGTACAAACCTTCATACTATCTATACATCTAAGTATAATGATCCCAGAAAGGCATGCAAACTCACATTCAATCCCACCCGAATAGAGAAGGAAAGGCGATCAACTGCACGAATGTTTGATTTAATAATGTTCTGAACCATGCAGCCAACAAATTAAATCGAAATACTAGTTGAGTTTCTTAGGATTCCTTTCCGCTTGCGCTCACATCCATACAGAGGCAACAGAACTAGGAAATTGGGTCTAGTACAATCTTGCCGCCTTCCCATATTATGGAAATGCTCCGTCACTGTGTCTAGTGGCATACATTCATCAATGGATGTTACACCATAAATCAGGTAACCGAAGCAATCAACTGTGTTAATTAAAACTAATAGCAGACTTTTCTTTCAGGAAGCTTTAGCTCACTTGACAAACGATCTACAATAGAGCATAGTATCACTTTCAACTTGTCAGAGAATGGCCGCTCAACTGACCAAGAAAACTGAAATCAAAGAATCCTTGCTAATATAGATGATCTGCGATCAGCAAGTTAACCAGCATTAAATTTCCAAGCATAAACCAAACGCTATGTACTGAGTTTATTTCTCAGACATGTCAGACTGAAAGCAATAAATTTCCATCCAACCTTGTTCCCTTAGACTTTAGTAACTTGCACTCTTATGAATCAAGATAAAATGTTTAGATATTAGCATGTAAAATAGGTCATAGCACCTCAACAATTAATTAACGAAAAAAACGAATAAAAACTTGTCATAGTGTTCAAACTGAACCATCTACAAGTTATCACATTGTGTCTCCATATGTTACCATCTCAACTTATTTAATTTGTTAAGACATGATAAAGGCAAAAAAGTTTCTCAATTCCCTTAAATCCAAATCCAATGGTAGTAAACTACACAAATTTAAATATACAGTTAGGAAGTATTTTTTAAATTCTTTTCTCCAACAAGTACTTTGTCTAAACTGTTCCTCGTCCTCCGCATTATACTTGAGCAATAAGCACCAAAAGGGTCACAAAAGAAAGAGCTCAAACCACCTAAGAGGATAAAGATGACATTGAATGCAATACAACTAAAACTGAAACATAAGGGAAAGAAGATGGGAGAGAAAAAACCGTAAAATGTCGAGTTGTGCTTTAAAGAAACCAACAAAAGAACAGTAGTCTCACATGACAAAAACCAAAAGGATACTAACATATGATGTTTCTATGTGTACAGATATACATCTATTCTACTTTTTTTAATTAATTTACCTTAAGTCAATATTAATTTTTAAAAATAAAAATAAAATATTAATTTTTAATCCATTTTTAATTATGGTATTTTAATTCTTATTTTTAAGAATGGCACTTGTTGGGTTCGAAATTGAGGAGGCGTCATGCGAAAGCTTATAATTGCAAATCATGTAGACCATAATTTTGACAACACAAAACAATATTAAAAAGGCATATTATTGATATGTTTTGGTCAATTGGCCTACATAGTAAAAACTAATATTATTGAGAAAACATAAAATATGCTGGGAGAAATTTCCACCTAAACAAGACTTTTTAAGAAGAATACTCAATTTATAAAAGTACAAAACATTTCCTCCAAGAAAGAAATTAACCAAATATAAAAGTGTTTTATATTTTCCTTTTAGAAAAAAAAAAATACTTAAAGTATTACTTTTATAATCCTTCCAAGAAAAGTAAAAGACAAAAACCCTAACAAATAATGTGCCTCACATATATCTTGACCTAATTAAGGTCAAACACATATGTGAAAATAAATAAATAAACCAAAGAACACTTTGTTTTCAAAACTATCCATGGTCGACAACACAACTCATAGTATGTAATGTTCCTAGTTAGATGCGATGGAGCAGGCGTACAAGATTGTGTTTGATAAGTGTTGATGGATCATAATAAGGAACTACCAAACTCGTACCAAATTTTTTTGGTAGAACCTAAGCAACATAGAGGTGAAAAACTGAAGATGCCACATTCAAGTGTTAACATATGCAATCTGTTCAGATGTCATTTCCAAGAAAACACAAAATTCTAGCAAATGGCCCCATCATTACCTAAAATTATGCATTTTGCTGGACTTGCCGGTGAAGTTGCATAATCCAATCCAAATAGCCATTTGCACCAACTGAATCTTCAATTAGATTTGTAAGCACGGTTTATTCTTCTCTAGGCTGTTCACCTTGTCTCACAAGCATGTGAGCAAGCCCATCAATTTTATTGACATTTCATGATCTAGTTCTCGGAGAGAAACCTGATTCTCAATGACAAAGAAGAATGCACACATCAGAGAATGCTAGACAAGCAGAAATCACGAGATTTATCTCAAATAACCAACGGAATGAAAGCCATTAAGAAAAATGACAAAAACAGAGGCCATTTGGTTTAGATAGCCCAGGTTATCAAGCTATGTCAAAGCTATAAACAAACACATCTCAAATTTTTCTAGGCAATAAATAGTAATCAGATTCTTTGCAAACTCTTTGAGTAAGCAAACATATTAACTGTAAACAGACATCAGTTAAAACAAAAGTCAACTCCCAAACAGATAGATAAGAGCATCTCCATAAGTGCCTGTCGTTTTTTATGAAGTAAGAAGATTTCATCGATGGCATCACAAAGATGAAAAAGTAATAAGAGAGCAAAATATTAATGATGGTCTGCTCCAGTACAGATACAAGGGCTAGGGAACTGACAAAATCCAAAAAATTGATATGAGAATTTTTTTTTTAGCAATAAACTGTGAAACTTTATTACCACAGACAAACCACCAGCTCAAACTTTACAACGTAGCTAACAAAACAAATAAAACTTAGAATATCTACAAAGCATAATCAAGAAAAAGAACTAAGAACATAACTGCTGGATAAGACCTCTACACTTTCAGAGCTTTTTGGAACTCTGTATACTAGTTAATCTTTCACATATAACCTCTGTATCTGTTGTAGTATACTAGCCTTCTGTGCATCAGCCTGCTGAAGATTTTCCAGTTTCTTGCTTGCCAAACTGAGTAAACCAATGCTCCCAGAACTGCAGTCACAACCTCCTCCTTTGATCTAGTCCATCTCCTCTTTTGAAGCCATATAAGACATTCATTCACCCCTATACAAGGTATTTGAATCCCCAGCCATGCAGAAACATCACTCCATAAAGCTTTAGTCCATGGACATTGTGTATACAGAAGAGTGAAATCCTCTAAACTATGTTGGTCACGTAAGACACACATAGCAGAATCACAATGCACCCCCATAGCTATCAGCCTGCTCTTTGTTAACAAATTTTTCATATTAAATAACCATAGTATAAACCTGTGTTTTGGCAGCACTACTCTTGTCCAAATAAGTGGAGTAATATCCAGCTGTCTTCCCATAACAAGCAGCCTGTTGTAGCTCTTTCGGATAGAGTATTTGCCAGAGGTAGTTAGTATATAAGAATCATTCCTATACCAGTCCTCCATTCCTATTTTCAACTTATTAAGGGCTTTCCGGTACCAGCTGCAGTCATGTGGAAGTCTGTGTTGCCAGAAATTAATCCCATTCCTCATATACACCCCATGTATCCACCCCACCATAGCATTTCCTTGCGCTGACAGATCATCAAATCAACTTACCAACAGCTGCAACAGTCCACAGGTTGCAACATTTGATGTTTCAACCCACCCTGAGCCTTAGGTTGACAGACTTCCCTCCAAGCAACTAGTGATACTTTCCTCTTATTTTCTGTTCTTCCCCAAAGAAAATCTCTACATCTCCTGTCTACCTCCTTGAGTATACTTTTAGGCAAGATGAACACAGAACCCCAAAAGTTATAGAATGAGAAAAGTATGGAATTGATCACCTGGATTTTCCTGCATAAGTCGGGCGCCTAGTTGAAACAGCTCTTGTCTTTTCTGTTATCTTCATGCACAACTGATGGCAATCAAGTTTGTTCCATTTCTTAGGAGATAAGGTAATCCCAAATACCTCATTGGAAATGATCCCACAGTAAAGCCTGTACTTGCTAGTATAGCTTTCTTAACTTCATCCGTAACTCCTGCAGTGTATAGACTAGACTTATCTGTGTTGACTGACAGTAATGTAGTAATAGAAAAGCGAGTAAGAGCCTCCGCAATTCTCCTAACTGATGCTTCCTGACCCTTACAAAATATCATCAAGTCAATACCTAAAACAAGGTGAGTAAGCTTTAACTCTTTGCACAAACGATTGTATCTAAAGTCTGGCAGGTTACTCATCATACTCAACACTCTAGACAGGTATTCCATCACCAGTAAAAAGAGGAGAGGTGAGATAGGGGAACCTTCCCTCAAACCTCTCTTTCCTTCAAGGAAACCCTGACCTTCTTCATTTACTTTCAGTGAGAAGCTAGTTATAACGATACAAGCCATGATCAGAATATAGAATTTAGGAGGAAAACCATACCCTACTAGCATTTCCTTTATAAATTCCCATTGAACCATATCATATGCCTTCCTCAAATCTATCTTCGTGAGGCATCTTGGACTAGTCTTCCTATTGTAGTGCCTCAACAAGTCATGGCACATTAACACATTGTGGATTAAAGACCTGTCTTTAACAAAGGCTGCTAATTGCAATTGGCAATACTAGGTAGCGCCCTACCAATTCTGTTGCATAAGAGTTTGGAAATACACTGATATATCACATTACAACATGCTATAGGTCTAAACTGGCCAGCACTCATAGGACTCTGCACTTGAGGGATAATAGTGATCACGGTGGCATTGACTTGTTTGAGCAATTTACCTGTACTGAAGAAATCCTTTACAACCTTGCATACATCAGCCCCCATTATGCTCCAAGCAGCTTTATAAAAGCCGCTACTGTAACCATCTGGACCTGGCTTCTTAGTATCTTTGATGCTACACATAGCAATCTTAATTTTTTGTCTGAACATGGCTTGAATAATTCACATTGCTGATCAATAGTAAGAGTTTCTCCTTGAGCAAATATACTATCACTGGCCTTCACCCTATGGTCACCTGCTTCACCAAGAATAGATTGGAAATACTGCACAAAAACTTTAGCAATGGCTTCAGGTTCATGATGCAAATTCCCTTGTATGTCTTGTATTTGAACAACTGACTGTATGAGTTTCCTCTGTTTGATGATTGAGAAAAAATACTTGGTGCATTCATCCCTTCGTCTAATCCAAGTTGCTTTACTCCTTTGAAGAATTGAACCAGCTAGTCTCATTAATCTTCTGAATGCAATGCTACACAACTAGGATCTTGGTGAAGTAGGGATTGAACCCTGTTCATGTCTTCTCTAGCCATATCTGCATCATCCACCACATTACTAAAGTTCTGTTTATGAAGCTTCTTCAGATGTTGCTTCAGTAACTTTAACTTCCTTACCACCTGATACATTCTATATCCAGTAATTGGTGTATCCCAAATATTCGGAACTAGCTGCAGGAAATTTGGATGAGTGCTCCACATAATACAATACTTGAAGGAACGATTCTTCCTCTTATTAGCCTGAATCATGTGTACCATAAACGGATAGTGATCACTGATGCCCACAGGGTGAAATTGAGCTATGCAAGCTGATCTGCTACCTATCCATTCCCCATTCACTAGAGTCCAATCTATTTTAGAGAAAATCCTATCCTCTTGATTGTCAGACCAGGTATTCTTGCATCCAATACTTTGAAGTTCAGTTAAACCACATGCATCAATACACTGTTGAAAATCACACACTTTTGCACAAGTCAAAGGTGACCCTCCAATCCTATCATCATTATGTAGTACATTATTAAAGTCTACAAGCATAATCCATGGACTGTGACAACTGCCTCCCTTGGCTGTGAGCTGATCCCACAAACCTTTTCTTTCCTCTTTTGTGTTGAATGTATACACAAAGGTAACCAGAAGTTAAGCTGCATTGGAACATATTCCACCCTACAAGTAATGTGTTGAGCTGATTCATTTTCAAATACTACCTTGAACCAATCTAAACTCCAAATAACAAGAATCCTACCAGATAGGAAAATTTACAGGAGGTAAATATGCCAACTATATAACCATAAAAGACATTTAGCACTGAGCGTGTAGTTTGTAGTTGATTGTCCATCATTACACCTGCAATTTCTTTCTATCCATAAACACAAGAAAAGTACAAGTTTAGTATCATTTTCCAAATTCTCCTGCTAGTTTTATCAACTTTTCACATACACTAGCACTCACAGTATCCTGGATTCTAAGAATTTTTTCAAGATTTAACATACTAAGGCTCAGGTAATCATAGTTTACAGAGAGCTTAAAATTCGTCTGCTATGGACATAGATTGTCAGTGAGCTTAGAACTCCATCGCAAATTTCTGAAATATAGCTGTTTGAGAAAGTAGCAACTACCAGATATCAATCCTTAGGATGCTAAGAAAGCATGTGCCCTCAACACACAATATACTCTTATGATAAGATGGTAACTCATTGGTCAACTTACACAGCTCAAAGTGTATAATTAAAATCGAAATAGTACAGGAAGTTTCTAAACCACGGGAGAAAAGGAAATGACTTGGGAATATTTCAAACCTTCAAAGGCTTCAGGATAAAGTTGCTCAAAGGGAAATAAATCCTGTAATGAGGCTCTCCACAAACCTTTTGTAACAAAAAAGTGGCCCATTATACAAAACCAATGAAAAGGTTCAACAAAAAACAATCTGCTCCGGCCCAAAGTGGCCCAAATCAGACAAAACAAATACAAAAAGAAGAAAAGGGGAGGCTTTCCAAAAAGCAAAAATTGAAACAAAGTGGAAATTCACCTGTAAAGTGACTACTTATCTAAATCCAGGAAAAGAATAAAGAGTCGAAGCTCAAAATCAAAGTGCCAGAAGACAAGCCTTAAGGTGATGAATGCACAATCAGCCATTCAAAATTTGCAAAAAGGTGACCTCCTAAGTTCAATAATCCTTTCAGTAGGATTGTAGAAGAGAAACAAGAAGAATATAAACCATAGGGCCTTAAGATACTAATCCGAAACTTATGGATGATAAAGAATGGATGATGCTATAGTTGTTTATTAGAGTAAAGAAAACTGAAGACTATGCTAATAAAGAAACTGAACGAGAATATGGACATGTGAAAACAGAAGAACAACATGCATGCATGATGATGCATCCTCTATATGGGCTTCATAGAAGAAACCACAAACAAATAGAAGGAAATATTCTTTTCATTTTCAGCATTATATACTGATAATCAGTTATTGCAAAGTTGCCTAGATTCTAACATTTAACCTACCAAATTTAATTTTGAAGTTGCCACTGGGAGTTGATAGAAATTCCAAAGCTTGCTTTTTGGACCATTCTGTACTATGAGGAACCTTGAGAACATGGTATTACGAAGACAAAAAACCGTCTTTCTTGCACTGCTGGATACCTGATTGACTCTGGCAATTATTTTTAAACATGAAAGGGACTAGAGTAGACATGCTAGGAAAAACTAGGGACTTATGGATTTTTGTTGGAACAGTCTGGGAAGCCTTACTGGGCAGAAGAACAGCTGGAGAATAGTCCCTGCTTGCATTAGGTGAACTATTTGGAAGGAAAGAAATCCAAGATGTTTTGGAGACAAATGCTGCTCAATCCAAAGATTAAGATGAATTGCCTTCTCTTATTTATTTTTGGTGTAAAGCGGAATTCTTACTTGATTCAGATTCACCGTTGGACAGTGGGAAGCAGCCTCTCTATTTAATCTGAGGTAGTGGGATGGACTACGTACACTTTACCCTCCCCAGATCCCACTTTATGGGAATACACTAGGTATGTTGTTGGTGTTGGTGTTGCCTCGCAAGATGAACAAGGAAATGTTTCTTTTTTTCTTTTTGATATTGTAGAATATTGTTCTAGCACAGCCTTTATGCTGATGATATGTATATTTCGTCACCTTTCTAAGGAAAAAGACCTAGTTATTTTCATGGTTCAAGAATGTATTCTCATAGAAATATGTCGCGTTTTTGATTTCAACCATCAAAATCATATATAGTATTCAAAAAGTTGTACATAATAACTTCTACATTTTCAACAGCAATGGTGGTCAATAAACTAACCTTAATGTAGTCAGCAACAAAGTTTTCCCCAAGAAAATTTTTAACTCTATCAGGTGAAAGCATACTACCAAACCACAGGACAAACTGAACACCATCATCATATAGATAGAGACCTTGAGGATCTAAACTCCCTGAAGCAAGTGGAAGCCCTTTCCAGGTGTCTTCAGAATCCTCAGCCAGAGATGTTTTCTGGAAAAAGATGATACAGAGTAGGTTTTAGAAATTCTTCAATATGCGCTAGAGATATGCAAAAACGTAAACAGACGCATATAGACTTTTAGAAGATATTCATCTATACAAATCAAATGACGATAACGAAGTTTCAACAAGTTTTTCAGGCAAAGCCATCATGGTATATCCAGCAGCGCAGATCCACCACAGATGGCTATTGATTTACACAACGCCAACCCATACAAGGGCAAGCACTTCAAAGATTCTGGATATATCATCCTTCCTCCTAAACGGTGTTGAACAGCAGGGAGATTTCGATATTCTCTAAGAGCTTTCACAATCCTAAGTTGAACAGAATTTCGAGCCTCTTCCAATTGAGAGGTCAAAGTTTTCTCTATAGCTACAAATAATATAACCTCATACCTAAAAACACAAATCTCAAAGTAAAAGAACCGAATGCAGGAAAATATTAACTTTATCCGTACCCAGCCTAGTAAAAAGAGAAACAATGGCACCCATATCAGCCAGGCGATACATTTCTCCTAAATCTGTGACCACAGGTGATGCTGCTGTGTGTACACTATTATGTCTTTCTCGCAAAGATGGAGTGTATCTTTTGAATTTGTTAAGAATTGTTTCAAGGAACCAAGAAAGAGAAATACTGTAACTTACTTTGTTATCTAAAGGAAAAGTATGCTTTCACTATTTACATATTTTAAAAGGGGCTAACAGGGAATCTAGAATAGGGTTCAACCTTTCTGAAGAATGATTTACGAGCTGCTATTATGTTAAAAGGATACAACAGGACAACTTGGAAATAGACTGTCTGAGATGTAAGCAGTGTTTCTTCAAGTGAAAAATGCATGGTATATGCTTTATCACAGTCAACGGCTGGAAGTGCTATTAGCTTAGTAGATCTCAACATGAAGTTCCCATGATACGTAGTGAAACGAACACCTAAGTACAAGGAAAGAACATCTTGGACTTGTGAGTCTAGTAGACGGAGTACTATAGCAAGATAACCCTTTCCACATCTTACACGGATGACAGACTCCCAAGCAATCATCCTTGTAAGATGTCTGGCTAACTCATGACACAATTTATCTTTGTGAACGGCAGCTTGGAAATTTGGATAGTAGTATACTTGACCACCTGTATACTTCGCAAGTGTCCTAGACAATGTAATTGAAAATGAAAAATATCTAACCAAGAGCACACATATGACATCAAAGACAAAGAGTATAAACCACTAAAAACTACAGACGTGTAAGTTATGGTAAAGAAGTTCATGACACCACAACAATCACAAAAAACAGGAGAGGTTTCAGTAAATTAAAAAGTAAGAGATGACATTTAGAGAACATAGCAGTATTACAATTTCTTTGTTATTGAGAAACTATCTTGATACATATACTTCTATAGAACGTAATAGGAAAATTCATAAACTATCAAGGCCGTTTCCAAATTAGCCTTCTGCACTGGACTTCTCATTGAGGTCTCTTTATAGAGATCAGATTTAAGTTGACTAGTTAAAGGACTCACATAGTTCAGCAAGTGAATCTTAAACATTTGAAAAATCATAAGTTGACATAAAAGCAATGATTCACAGGTTAAAACTATGTACTGTTTGTGCCTGGAATAGATGGTATATCTGGGTCTTGGAAGTGAAACAAAAAAGCGATCACAAAAGTAGAGACAACGCAGAGAGAGAAAGCTAGCGGACTACATCATATAAAACAGACCGCAACAAGCTTTGTCTTTCCGTTCATTTTTTTATGTCTGTTATCACTGCTATAGTGGAAGTTCAATAACCCAATACTGATATACACCTACTTTCATAATAAATGAATTAAGGAAAAAGTATTAAAGATATAAATTTAAAATAATTTTTTATTTTTATACAAAAATAAAAATATTGACTTTGTAATACCTTTTTAAAAGTTAATTGATTGTCAAATCATAAGGACAAATTTGAAAAAAAAACTCAATGATTCACTATGATTCACTTATTTTGAAACACTAACAAATACTCAACAATTCACTTATTGTGAAATGAAGGGAGTATCAATTTGATTGTTTCAGTGAAAGATCAATTACCTAAAGTAGCTAGATCTGTAAATTTTTGTCGCTGAAACCGTATACATTAACTGATACTTAATTCTTGGTGAAATCAGCGGCCATCTGTTTACAAATAGGATCTTCTAGTCAGCGGTGGATCTATTCATTGCCGTGGTGGCCTTCAATGGAAACTCTACGTAGGTATATATATATACACTGATGTAGTCAAATATTAAATCTGTCATTCATAGTTACCGCGTTCTATCTAGTGCAAGTGGCAAAATGTCATTTTTATTGCTTATAGATTGTGTGTTCGATCCCAGTTTGCAGTATTTGTTTACTGACTAATCTAGAGTACGTGCGTTGCACGTGTATATTATGTCAAGTCGTTAATCACCATAACATGGATACAATAATAATAAATGATCGAAAAATAGCAACTGACTTTAAATAAAATATTATTTTTTTTGTTGTTGACATTAAATTTCACTTTAAGATATGTACACTTTAATTGACTAAAAAGAAATAGAAAGAAGAAGTTGATGATGTGAGACTTATAAAATCTTCCTCTTTCACAATACAAGAAATTTCATTTCTTGCTCCTTTAATTTTTCTTCCAATCTTCAGTTGATTCTATATTGTGCTTGAAAATTTGGATTTATAGAGTCAAAGTACTTCACTTTCTATGTAAATTAAGGATCAATACTGTGATGCCCCGGAAAAAATTTTCCGTTAAGATCTCGGACGAAAATGTGTTGAATTCTGTTCTTTATCGTGATTAATAATTTTTCTGTGTAGAATTTCTGGATATGCGACCCTTCATCGCGTAGATCATCGAATAAGCTTTCCAACGATATGTGGATCATCCAAAACGGACACTCGAGCGATGAGTTATGATCATTCTGATCTAACCGTGAATAGTAGTGAACAGTAAATGTGCAGGAAAAAAATATTGAGGCCAGGAAAATTTTAAGGTCAACTTCAAACGATCATAACTCCTTGTACATAATGATCTGGGTGAGCTACTATATATCAATAGAAAGCTCTGAAAGTCCTTTTTCCGATGAAATTGGTTTCATCCAATTTTTCCATCGGAGCAAAACGTTATGGTCCATCTACTTCAGCCTATCAAAACAGTCCACCAAAGGACAGATTTGACATTATTTTATTTTAAGGGTATTTTGGTCATTCCCACTCCAATCCATCCGGGTAAACCATGGATTTAAGTCCATTAAGAGCATTCAATAGTTCATTTTTCTCCAAAGATTCCTAAGGCTCAAACCCCAACCCTACTATTCCAAATTTCATTCTTCTATGTCTCTTGATTGAACCGTAGAAATTTCAAATTGATTTGGGATTCGAGTTGATCATGTTAAGGGCTTCGAGAATCACCCTTTATTTTCGTGAATAAAGTTCCAGAGTCGGAAGTTCGTATTCATCTTCCATTTTTAGGTATGTGGGGCTTTGAACAAGATTATCCTTTCGATCTTGTGCCCGGTATTTTTATTGAATTACATTGACATGAGATTTTACATGTTTTACTATGAATTGGAAATATGATTTTATATCTTATATTATTGTCCATGAGCTATAGGATTATGTCATCCGATATGTGTATAATGATTTAATTTGTTAAGCCTTGATTTATACTATCATTCCACTATTTCCTTATTATGAATTTATAATTGATATTGGAAATTCTATATCCCTACTATGGGTTGATGTCTCAAGTACCTTTAAATGAGAGTTGGATGGCAAATTGAGAAATGTTGATATTGAAGTTGCAATGAGTCTTGGTATTTTTCGGGTAGTTTTGATGAGTTAAATTGTTGCAAATATTATGTATTGAGTCTTCATATCTTTGTCTAAATGTCGAGTCGGTTATGGTTCAATGCATTGATACTTTGTTGATGTTGAGGAAGATTAAAATGTTTTGAGCTAAAATGTGTTGAGTTAGGAATCCACAAATTGATATGATTTGATAAATGAGAAAGAGATTTGATTTGGTCTTTATGATAGACCCTTGTGATGTTGTGGTGGATTTTCTAACGCGTTCTGAGCTTGTCGGGGAGTAGTACTTAGCACCGAGAGAGAAATTTGGTATTTCCCCAAACCTATGTGCCACAGTAGAGTTGTTTGATGATGATATTATTGGCCAGAGAGCCCGATTATGATTATTGCAGTTTTAAGGTCGTACTCCCTGGCAAAGAGTATGACGCTCCTGCCAATGGGGGTTTCAAACGTTGGTATTCCACATAGCTCACGTGGGGTTGTTGGTTATAGGAAACTCCCCTATCCATAAGAGTTATGTTTATTGAAATACCGAGTCACTCTGAGTTTTCATGTGGTAAGTCAAGTTGCCTATGATGATCTATAATGATTTATGAGGTTTTTTTCCTACATTTCCTATCTAAGATGTTATGAGTTGCATGATTCAATGTCATTCAAGCCAGGTATATCACTATGGTCCGTATGTACGTTTTCACAAAATTTATGATATTATTTATATTTTGCATGCGCCCCCACATACTTAGTGCGTATCTTATGCTGACCCATATATTTCTCTATGGGCTACATTCTTACCATGATGTAGGTTCAAGTACTCAGCCGTAGCCGCGACAGTGACATCCGAGTGCCGCATCTACGTTCCTTCAGTGGTGAGTCCTCATGGTTCGAGGACCAAGTTGCTAGTTTTGGTGCTGTTGTTTTGTGATCCCTTTGGTTTGTTGAGTCAGTTGGGGGTTTGTCCCAATGGCTCGTTGATTTTGCTGTATAGAGGTTATGTCAAACTAGTGTATTGTTGGGTTGTTTTGTGTATAGACATTCCATATATGTACAGTCTAACAATATTCCGTTCCATGTGCGATGTGGTATGATATGTACTTATATATATATCCTTAGCGTAGTGTGTATGTTGTTGTGTTGGAACCCAAGGGTAGTGTTTTGGCTTAAAGGGTTAGCTTGAGGCTACGTGTAACCTTGGGTACCGTGTGGCGTCTCGGGATGATATTTTGAGGCGTTACAAATACTTATTTGTTGATATCTTTGAAAAATAATAATTTCAAAGTGTCGTGAAAAAGTTAATACACATTACATCAAATGCATAGACGTATGAGTACTGAATAAGTATAATAATCTCGGAATAGACTTTGTAATTAACTTTATTCGTGAGATATTAACTAATTTTGAGACTATTTATTCCACCACTTTAGTTAAAATGGTGGGACATTATTTCATATTAAAGGTGGGATAATATAGTCGCATGTCATATTTCAAGTTTCAACCCATGAAATATTCCTACATATCAATCTCACGTACCAAGTGACCGTTAAAGCATACACAATCACTAAAAATACATACAATAAAAGAGTCGTATTACCGCTAAGCTATCCCTCATTCATCCATGTTGGTGAATTATTTTATACAACTTTTCTTTCATAATCTTATAATGTCTAATATCTATAGTCCTAATTAATAGTAGCGAGAGGAAGCCTTGAATTACTCAACCGATGAGCGTCCTTTGCAATATGTGTTACATCTCCATTTGCTTGCTTAAGTGATTTTTTTATCCCAAAACAATTTCTACAACTCTTTGAAAGAAGTCTTAAGCTCTTCAAAGGAATCAAAGCTTGGTATACTGAAAACTCTCTTTTTCAAAGTACAGCAAGTCGGTTCGTCATCCTAATACTAGTGATAAAGATTTGAACACGAACATAATATCATAAGTACATGAATAATGTCAGTCTAAACAGAATATGTTGCGACGCCCAGTGGTGTAACTACATGTAATTTAGGGTGATCACTCGAACTACTTTCGTCAAAAAATTATACTATGTAAATTAAGAATTATAACAAAATTATTTTCATACCTATATATTAAATCTTGAACACCCTAAACGAAATTTCTAGATTTGCTATTGATAATGCCCTACCATGTACTCTTGTGAAAGACATTGTCCTACGTGATATGTAGTCTCAACAACCTTGTGGTAGTGTCCGCTCTTCAATTCTCTCAACTCTCAGAATGTGAAACTTACAAGGTTCCCACAACCATCATGATCAAGTTCTAAAGAATCTCCAACATTTAATGTAGTTAATTGGATGATACCAAGCACTCAACGTAAGTCATCAATGTGTGTGTAAATAACTTGATAACATATCGTTAATGAAGCGGAAAAGATTTTTGCTGGCAACATTGATAGATGTTTGCAAGAGTAAATGACATGACAGACAAAAATTGTGCATGCAATGTTGCATTGGCATTTATATTCACCAAATATAAAGGAAATTTTTTTCATTAAGTAAACTTTTTTGCCACCAAAAAAAGTAATTATAATTATGATAAAAACTCAAAGCAAACCCTATAACAAAAGACTCAGAAACTTTTTTTTTAAAAAAAAAGTTAAATAGCCAAAAAATAAGTAACACCAAAATCTTAATAAAGAAAATATTACATAATCACTAATAATAAAGCATTGTATATAAAATAGTCCTAACTCCTAAATCGAGGATATCTAAATTTAAAAAAAAGAAGAAGACATTGGAGGTAATAATTAGTGTAAAGAAATTCTAATTCAAAAGTAAATCATAAAATTACAACAACAACAACAAAAAACCCTATGTATTCCCGCAAAGTGGGGTCTGAGAAAAATCCTAAAATTAAATAAACAATAAATAATAAAAAGGCATAACTTTTACTTACTACTCTAACATTAAATTGTTGTTCTTTTTCTTTTCATGGAGGGTTTTTTTTCTTTTTTTTTTTTATAAATAAATTTGCTTTTCTAATTCTAGTAAAATCCTTTTTTCATACTGCAACTTGTTACAGAAAAAATAAAAAGACAAACTTCCTACTCAATTTATTTTTTCGGGGAATTTTATTTTATCATATATTTAGGATTTCATAATTTTAAAATCATATTTTTTCCTCTTACCATATATTTTAGAATTTTATAATTTAAATATTGTGAAGAACTAAAAAATTAATCAAGAAAATAGTAAATAATTTTATCAGTTGTGGAGTGTTTACTTTTTGAATTTCTAACCCAGTTTATTTTGAAATAAGTGTTTCCAATAGTAAATTCAATTTTATTTAGAAAAAGAAAAAATTTTTGTAAGAAAAAACTTGTGTTTGATCAATAATATTATTTTTTTAAAAAAATGATTAGCACCCATGAGAAGTGAATAAACTTATCATCTTTCATTTCCTATGAGAAGTGGATAAACTTATCATCTTATTTCCTAGGAAAGTGATAAACTTTAGCTAAGCCACCAAGGATAATTAAACAAAACTACAAACAAAACCCATAAAGTGTTAACCATCCAGCATACCCATAAGAAGTGAATACAACTCCCATTTTTAACTTTCTTCTCAACTATGTAACTTAAATACAACATCAAATATAGATGGACAAAGTTACAATCTCACAAGTTGGAATTATTTTGTAATGGTAAATTTTGAGTTTGAGAGTACGCTACAATGCTTAAAAGAAATTGTTTCTTAATAGAACAAACTCTTCTGTAGGGCTATTTTCCCTTAACTTTCAAAAAGTTATTAGATCTTTTTCCTTCTGGTAAAATACTTTTTCCCCATATATCCATGTTTATGTTTCTACAATTTCTAAATTAACATTATTATTGTTTGACAAATTAAAAGAACTTGATGGCATTACTTGCAAGAGAGAAGAATTTCTTATGCTTATACATATAAATCTATTAACAGAACCTGCAATCAAACTTGAAGAAATAAAGAACTTGTTAACTATCATACTACGATAAAGATATATGCTTACAGAGTTTTTCATGGTAACCAATTATAAAGAATTATGAAAACTAAAAAAACAAATAAAAGTTAAATAATCTAGGGAGAACAAAAGTCATTTTGTTAAGTTAAATCAACATATTTCACCAAAAATCTTAGGGAGCAAGCTGCATAATTGTGATTGATAAGAAAGAAAGTGCGCCAACAATCACCTGAACAGAGAGATTTTGAACCAAATATCGATTATCAAAAGGAAGGTGAACACTAGCTTCGATGGCAATGATATTCAAATGCTAACAGGACATTACTACTGAAAATCAAACACTAAATGGACAAAGGAGAAGGAAAATACAGAATTACCATCATTTTTCATGCCAACTAACAACTCAATCTCCTCACCAGCTGCCACCACTGCATCGACAATGAAAAACATGACTTAAGAGAGGCAAACCATTAACATGTACCTTTTTCAAAGCAAAGAAAAAAAGGTTTTTTTTTTTAAATTAACACAAAATTATTAGATGTTAAAATAGAAGGAAAAGGGAGATTTCAAAATAAAAAGTGAGCGTAACAACCTTCAGAGACACACAAGTATCATGGAACGTCAAAACCTATGTATCATGCGCTAACCCAAGTATTATGGGTAATTTCTCATGGAATATGTATTTGCCCAAACACATTTTTCTTTTGACAATTCAACATCATCATTAACAATTTCTGATTTAATATTCATTGTTAACTTCTCGGATAAACCTTTTGGACGAAGATGTCAACCCTTTTGACAATTCAACATCATCATCAATGATTCCTGAATTAGTTGTTGTTTTTAACTTCTTTGATAAATCTTTGGGCTGAAGATGTCAACATCAAAGATGCCGAGGTTAGGGTGTATTTGGATCTTATTCCTATTTTGTGTAGTAAATATATTATTTTTGATAGACCCTCAGCTTAAAAAAATATTATCAAAGAATTGTAAGAAAAATATAACAATCAAACAGCATGATACAAAAATATTAATTTTATAATAAACCATAAATAAACAAAGAATTTGATTTTATATTTACCTATCTTGAACAAATCTAACCACATAATTCTAGCATAGGATCTAAGTCTCAGCTCTTGCATTATCCAAAGTCTTCTTTACTGCAAAAGAAGATGAAAATCATCAAAGATAGAAAATTAGGTTGAGAAATAATTTTTGTTGAAGGAGCTCCTATATCATATATACTCATACGTATCATGTTTCAATAACTAAAACATACTAAAAATATAACTAAATCAACTACCTCGTTTATGAATCAAGTAAAAATATAAACTCAACAAAAAATATGCAAAACTCTATTGATAACAATATATGTCTGCACATAAAATTAAAAAATATATATATATTCACGTATTTTTATGTTATTGTTGATATGCACCGAATATAATTTTTATACGAATAACTTCAAAACAAATCATCCTAACCCACTTTCAATGGGAAAAGGATCACATACGAGATCGCTTGTGAAATTCGTGAACTTTGTGAACTTCATGAACTTTCATCTTACGCTACGCCCCAAGTGATGGCGTCGGGCGTATTTCTTCCTCTAAATATAAGACAGAATGGTGTATTTATTTTAGAATTATAATTATGGTATATTTAGGATTCATATATTTTTATTTCTTTTCATATATTTAT
>NC_061112.1:71671677-71676688 GCF_002878395.1 Capsicum annuum | reverse complement strand
TCTTTCCATATATTTTAGGAGTCCTTAATTTAATAACATAATAATTAAAGGAAAATAGTGAAAAGGACAATTTTGTCTAAAGTAAGGACTTTTAATGAAGGGCAAAAAGTTCAATTCATTTTTCTAAGGGTTTTCACACTTTTAATATATTATAGTTATAGTTATAGATATAGATATAGATATAGATATAGATATAGATATAGATATAGTCAAATATTAAATCTGCCAGTATTTATTTTTTTTATACTGATATAATCAAATATTAAATCTGTCCCTCATTATACCAAGGCACTATCTAGTGCAAGTGGCAAAGAGGTATTTTTGTTGTTCATAGGTCTTGTGTTTGATCCCGATTTGTAGTATTTATTTTTTAAAATTATTTTCTGTGAAGCACTGTAGACTGCAAGTGGAAAAGCGACATTTTTATTGTCCATAGATTGTGTGTTCGATCCCAGTTTGTAGTATTTATTTTTTAAAATTATTTTCTGTGAAGCATTGTTGACTACGATTTGTAGTATTTGTTTTTTAAAATTATTTTCTGTGAAGCATTGTTGACTGCAAGTGGCAAAGCGACACTTTTGTTGTCCATAGATCCTATGTTCGATCCCGATTTGTAGTATTTATTTTTTAAAATTATTTTCTGTGAAGCATTGTTGACTAAAACAGGGCAGCATCTGCTTTTTAAAATTATTTTCTGTGAAGCATTGTTTCCAACAAACCAAATACATCATTTTGGTATTTCAAAGTATTACTATACATGGGGGACTAAAACAGGGCAACAGGCGTACATTCTACCATTTAAATGAATTATGAATATTATATTATGGTATTAGTAATATTATTGAAAGATCAAGTTTTGTCATTTTATTATTATTTTTTAAAATTAATTGATTGGTTAATTATCCTATATATCAAAAAATAAATAATTTGATTAATTTAATCGATAAGTTGTGGCGGAGCCAGAAATTCAGCGAAGGATGTGCAAATTTTATTCTCAGCTATGTTAAGATTGTGCAAAATTAAATATACACTCATTATGATTAACATTTAACCTCTATTCACCACATAATTTTTCAACGAAGGGTGTGCATCTGACCACCCTTCATAGAAGGTGACTCCACCCCTGTCGACAATTTTACTTGGCACCCAGAGAGTCCAGATTCTGGATCAACCTCTGCTTCTAGTATTCTCAATATATGCTCTTTGTTAGTTCCATAAACACGGAGATCATCTCCTCGCAGTCTTAAGTGGCCAACACCTAATGATGGAAAAGTGTACTGAAAGATCAGTAATTTACCACCAAGTTGACTCTGGAAGCAGAGAAGCATTATTAGTCCGAGCCCGTTTGAGATATATGTTACAAAACTGTTTATTTGAGAATCACTTTTTTAAAATAACTTTTCAGAAAAGTTCTTTTAGAAAAAGTAATTTATGTTTCGCAAATTCATTCAAAAAATGCTTATGATAAACAAATTGTGTTTGGATAATTTTTTCAAGAAGTGTTTTTTTTAGACAAATGACCATGTATTAATAGAATTTTACTATTAAAATTAATTTATATAAAAAATTTATTTTAAATATCTATTATAATAATTTTAATTGAAATTTTATTTTTATTTAGTTAAAAAGTAAGTACTCTAAAATTTTCAATCAATATGTATATAAATAAATTCATTAAAAAATATTAAATAATTATATATCGCTTAAATAATTTAAATATTAGTTAAAAATAGCAAAAAAAATGAATAAGCAATCATCATATTCATATATGTACAGTACATGGTAACAAATATGTCATTTTTCATGAATTCGTTATTTAAAATTAAATATTCAAATTTTTTTTACAAATACTATCAAAATATCATTTAATCTTCTAACATAATTCATTTGTCATTTGTTATCATTAATAATAAAAAATAAAAAGTTATATATTCTTTGGTCATCATCATCAATGATATTTTCAAATTTATTTAAACCAAATGAGTGAAAATAATAATAATAATAATAATAATAATATATAAATCATAAAGTAAAATATAGAATTGTAATGTAAATATGAAGTATAAAATTTTAAAATCAAACTTTAATCAAACCTGTAAGATATGTTAATTAATTAATAAGGGATATATATATATATGTGTGTGTGTGTGTGTGCACGCGTGTTTGAGGGTGAGTGATAAGGATATTTTTGTCATAAAAAAAATTCTACTTCGGTTTTTTTTTTAGAAGCAGAAAATTTCTGCTTCTTTTCAGAAGTAGAAAAACTGTTTCTGCTTCTTTTTAAAAGCACTTTTAAAAGTTTACCAAACATTATTCTTTTAAAAAAAAAGTGTTTGTTTCTCAAAATAAGTGCTTATTTTAGAAAATAAGCAATCCCAAACAAGCACGTGTGTAGTCACAATAAGCCAAAAAGGAGAGTTTAGTTCACTAAATTTGGACAACAGACTTCTTTGATGCCAAGCACATGACTCAATTAACAAATCATGTACAGAGATGGTAGAAAAAAGTTCGCACACCATAACCATGATGGTTGCTTTAACAGTAGGACCAAAAGTTGATTCCACATTAATATTCTCCTGAAACACTGAAGGCAAGCTATCTAGAAATGAATTTACCACATTTCTTGATTTCGACTAGTTGACAAGGAGATCATCTGGCAATGGAACAAATATATCCACCAGATCTAACATGACCATCATTTGCGACTGAGTAAAAGATATCTGGTAGAAAAACAAGAGAACCTGATTATTTATAGAATAGAAGTATTAAAAAAACGTCCAAATCAAATCGCTTGCCTTCATATTATAAAAGTGTAATGTATTGTCATAAGTTATATACCCGATTTGTGTTCTAGGGAATCCAGCAAATTCTCCAAACAACCCTTGATCGTTTGTGCTATAATCTGGAAAAAATTTGTAAGCTGGTAAACAAATAGGATAAAGTAGATATTTCTCTAAAGCTTTTACGCTTTAATCTGGAGAAATTGCATCTAGTAGCCATTACAAAAGAAACTTGTATCACATACGTATGTGATTCTTTTTTTTAATCTTTTGGATAAGGACTTAGTTATAGGGTTCTAATCACACAAAGGAACTTTCTTCATCTACTTTCCCTCACTAATTATTCAAAGGTTCAAATTACCCCCTAAAATATTAAGAAAAAAACAAAACTGTAAGGGGTAGTTTGGTGTGAGGTATAAGGGATAAATAGTTCTGGGATAAAATGAAGTATTATTTTATCCCATGTTTGGTTTGAAGGATTAATTAGTACCAGAATTACTTATCCCGCCATAAACACCATAGTGATGGGATAAGTTATTGCATACCAGGATAACTCTTTCCCAACCAAACGACCCCTAAAGAGTTAGCTGACCTCAAGAATAACTACGCAGTAGGTCGTTGAAAATTAAGCCAAAAAATTACTTAACTGGGAAAAGAACAGAGAAGTTCCTATGACTAAAACCATAAGGTTTAGGTTTATAAATTCCTCTATTTCTGGAAAAGCATTCCAATATTTAGTGGGTAAATGCAAAAGTTAAATCAAGAACCCCTTATTGTTGGATTACGGATCATGGGTTATCTATGTGGACCGACCTGAGTCAACTCAACCCAAACTTTTCTTTTTATTCGAAGAAACAAGATTAGACTATAATTTTGAAATTTGGGGGGGGAGGGGGGGAACAATTACGAAATGAAACTGCTCAACAAGCCCTTATAAACTTCAATATATGCTTCTTCTTCAGTAGTAAGAGAGTGACAAAAACAAAAAATAAAAAACAAGAAAACTGTTGTGACCAATACAGGCATTTAGTTTGTGATTCTAAGGCTTTGTTTCCAAGAGATTCAAAGTGGACTTTGGGAAATTTTTCAGTAGCAAAATCATTTTCTTCCGCTGTAACATATAAGATAAACACTGATTTTGCTCCATATTTTTGTTTCAAATGGCATTAGAGACTAGGTTGAATTTCCCTATTTTAATGTTATTTCTCGAGTTCAGTGTGCAAAAACTCTTGAAAAGATAGTATATTAACAATGCCTGTAAGAATTTTGTCTCTGGTCAGACGTGCCGCCAGTCTCCGATCAGATGCGCCGCTAGTCCGGTCAGAAGTTGCTTATCTATTCAAACACATCACTAGTCCGATCAGACGCTGCTTATCTGGTCAAACGCGTCACTACTCCGATCAAACGTGTTATTGATCCGGGTCAGACACACCGCTAATCTCGTAAGATGCGTTACTGGTTAGTTTTACTTCTCTTAAGAGAGAAGTATTATTAACAAAAATTGGTAAAAAGTTGATCTGTAACGACCCAGAAATACACCTTGGTCGTAACACGGTGCTTACGATCCCGAAAGAACACAAGCTAACCTATGACTGGTACTTGTTGTGAGCATCGAATAAAATCTTAAAGAAAATATGTGCAAAATTTAACTAAAATGCCATAAGGTTTTAAAAAACTGTAATTAATACTGATAAATGATGTTAACGTCTGAAAAATATACTAAAAATTGACTAACTGTCTGTATTAGTCTGAAAGCCTCTAACTGAATAACTGAGGAGTTGATGGGACAAACCCCCAACTAACTCCAACTAACTCTGACTGTCAGCTAAAACAGAGAAGCTGAAATAACAAAACTGGTTCTCGGAACATGAGGACTCACCGTTGCTGCTGCTACTAGTGAGCTGGGATAACTAGGTACGGTCAGGAACCTGAGCATCTGAACCTATGATATGAAATATCATAGTGCAACAAATGGGTATGCGATCAGTAATTTGAATGTACTGGTATGCTAAATGAGGTAAGGCTGAGATGTAATGTGCATAAATGATAATCGACTAAATGAATAACATGAGATAACTGAACCTGAAGTAATAACTAGCTGAATGATATGAAGTAACTAAGTAAACATGCATGGAGCAAGGATTGTATGGTTAGCATGAGAATACTGGATATAAATGTGTGAAAGCTGTACAATCTGAGAATGCATGACCAATCATAAATATATTTATGAT
>NC_061112.1:71609638-71671577 GCF_002878395.1 Capsicum annuum | reverse complement strand
ATTTAAGTCGACTAATCTTTATGGCTATACTCACCCACCTGAATTTTCTCTTAATACTGAGAAGCCTGTTATACCAGAAGAACAAGAGAAAATGACCAGAAAATTGAGAAATTTGGAACTAGCTATGAAAGACCTCCAGGGACTTGGGGGTACAAAAGTATCTCATATAAAGATCTATGCATGTTTCCATGGGTTCATCTTCCTTTTGGTTTTAAAATGCCGAAGTTTAAGAAGTATGATGGACATGGAGATCCTATAGCACATTTGAAATGTTATTACAAATTTGGGGGGAAGAAAGAATTACTCATGGCATATTTCGGTGAGAGTCTTTCAGGCCTAGCTTCGGAATGGTTTATTGACCATGACATCGACAAGTGGATTAGTTATGATGACCTAGCTAATGAATTTGTGGAACAATTCCAATACAATGTGGAGTTGATTTCTGATGAGAAATCCCTATCTAACATGAAGAAAAAGAGTACTAAAACTTTCAGAGAGTATGCAATTAGATGGCGTGAATAAGCTGCTAGGGTGAAATCGCCAATGAAAGAAAGTAAGATAGTGGAGGTATTTATTTAAGCGCAGGATGAAACATATTATCAGCACTTGTTACCTGCATTAGGCAAGCCATTTATTGAGGTCCTCAAAATGGGAGAGATAGTAAAGGATGGAATTAAGACCGATCGTATTATGAGTTTTACAATATTGAAAGCGACTACTCAAGCAATTCAAAAAGGTTTGGGAAGTGTCAGAGGGAAGAAGTATGAGAAATATACATCTGCCATTGTAGTTGGACAACTAGCACGGGAAAAAGGACCACACCATCGTTACCCACAGGTTCAAACCCAAGTTTATGCCAAAGCTCCACAGAATCTTTCCCAAAATCCCCCAATTCCATATCAAATATACAATGCACAACCCTATGGTTAATTCCTTTCTTACCCAAAATGGCGTGCACCAACTCTTCAGAGTCATCCTCAAACTCCACAAATATATCGAAGCCCTTCTAGGCCAGATTTTTGGTCCAAACTAAATAATGAAACAAAACAGAAGTCGAGGGATAGCTTCACACCAATTGGAGAGTCATATGCCAGTTTATTCCAGAGAGTGGTATAGTGGGGCATGATCACTCCTCTCCTTGGGTATACTCCTAACCTGCATTCAAGAAGCTTTGATGCTAATGTACGATGTGCCTATCATTCTGATGTTCAGGGTCACAGTATTGAAGATTGTCGTGCTTTGAAAAGAGAAATTGAAAAGATAATTCAAGATAAATTAATTATGGTGCAGAACATTGACAGTAAGGAAAGCTCTAGTCATGCCGATATGCAAACCAGTGGCTAAGATATCAGGCTGAGCAATTGAGAAGTCACCCCTCTTCCTACTAGGAAGAGGTCTGGTAGCTTATTTTATTTTATTTTCTGTTGTCTGAATTATTTCAGGGTTGTAGTTCGGGATCTATCTTATTTTGTCCTTTTGTCGTTTATGTTCAAACCCTTCTATCTTTTGTTTTAACTAAATGAAGTGTTCCATTTTTCTTTGTGTTTTAAATATGTGTTTTTTTACATAGTACATTTTATGTTGACTCTAGTGATATGACATGCTAGTGAAATTTTCAGCCAGATCTTAAAATCCAGTTTAAGCATGAACATTGAATCATAGGGTTAAAGTTAGAAAAGAGAGCATCTGAGAAAATAAGTAAAGTGCTGAAACATTTGCTGACAAGTTCAAGCCTTCTTTGAAAATTAAGGCAATTCTTTTGAGAATCACAAGAATAACTTGTTCATAAATTAAAAAACATAGCTTAATTAGGTCAAATAGAGGATGTGTGATTCCAAGAAATAGAAAAATCAGCTCCACGAAAGCATGGGTCAGTCGATGTGAGGGATTTATAACATAAGTAGAGTTGTATACTAGAAAAATGCAGAAGAAGTAGTGACGCACATGCTCAGTTAAAGTTAGTATTGTGAAAGTGTCACAAATCATCTTCATCTTTCACTTTCATAGTACATGATGTGTGCTGACATTTTCAAGTATTGATATGACGAAGGCATTTCATTCTGCTATCTATACATAGTGCTATCCTTTATGTACCCATTTGATCCTTAGTGTTATTTTCTTTCATACACCTCTTTTGGAATCAAGATAGAGTCAGCAAAGCTAAAAAAAAAGTTTCGAGCAAAAAATAGTGTCAGAAAAAAGAAAAAGAGAAAAATGTGTACAAAAAAAAAAGAAGAATGTCAAGAAAAATAGAGTCAGAAAAAAAAGAAAAAGAGTCAATACAAGAAAAAAACAAAGAAATCAGAATCAATCAAAATAACAAGTTGCCAGAACTACACGTGACCTGATTCTCCTCTTTCGGAGGTGAGATACGTAGGCTGCCCTATTCTAGACTCGGTCCAACCAAATAAACAATTTAGAATTGCCCAGTCAAAAGAAACTGGGGCATGAGTTAATCTTCATTATTTGAGTCGATTCCAAAAGTTGTATGTACCACCCCACTTCAAGTGTCGTTTGGGCCTCATGTCATCCCTTCTTTCTAACCTTATCCAAAAGTCAAGTTACAACTAAAGAAACACCTTTAGATCAATCTCTGAGAACGTTAAGGCTTAAGCATGCAATGGATATGATGATGCATTTTGGGTACTACTTGTCTTCCTCAGCATAAAAAAATCATGAGAGAAATAAAAATAAGAGAGTCTTATTGGTGAAAACCCTTTCGGGCACCGTAAGACGATGGTAAGTAGAGAGAAATAAAAATAAGCGAGCCTTATTGGTAAAAACCCTCAAGGGCACCATTAGGAGATGTTGAGCTGAGAGAAAGAGAATAAGAGAGGCTTGTTGGCGAAAATCCTCCAGGGCGCCACAAGCCGAATGAGGTCTCCGAATGCAATTGGCCCAATGAAGCAACTCTAGTTCAGGGTCAATAACTCAATAACAATTTGTGAGAGTTTTGGATGGAAATATCAGGCAGTTTAATCCGATATGCATGGCCTAATCATTGGAGTTGACTATTATTTCAAGATAAAATTTTTATTTCTTTGTTTCAAATGGGGACATTCATTGTCTTTTCTTTCTTCTCTTTATTTTTATTTTGTTTTTTTTAGTCCGTTGTCCAAATAAAAATCATTTTTATTTTTCTCTTGTCTTTGAGTCAAGTCCATGTCAAAACAAGTGAGAAATAATGTCAAAACACAATTGCACAAAGCAAGACAAAAGTCTAACACATAAAAGAGACATGATTGTGAGCCGAAATAAGGCATGCAGAATGTTTTGTCAACCGAAAAGTCTGGGAACTCATGGAAATACCAAGGTTCAAAGGGTTTATCTGAGAAGCATGACAAAGCAGAGATACTGTATCTATTTCAGAGTCACTCTTAATAATCTGAGATCGGGGCCAATGATGCAGTAACTCAGTGACACATGCCGATGGATTAAAGCAAGATTAAATATGACAGGGACAAGAGCGATTTCCACGAAATCCAAAGCCACAAACTAGCCACCATGTTTTAGAACTAACAAGTTTTCTTTGTATGAAACAGGAACACATGCTACCTTCAAATCAAGGATTTCAAAGCCTAAGCATCAAAGGTTGTAATATTCTCACTTCTACAAATGTAAGAGGCAATATTGCTGCACAAATTTGGTATTCAAAACCATGGTAAAGCTCATAATCCAATATCTCTAGGAGACACATTTTCTTATTTGGGTAATTCAAGCAATATTCATAAGGAGACACACTTCCTTATTTGGGTAATTCAAGAAACATTTGTAAGGGGACGCACTTTCTTGTTTGGGTAATTCAAGAAACATTTGTAAGGGGACGAACTTCCTTGTTTAGACAATTCAAGCAGCATTTGTACGGAGACACACTTCCTTATTTTGGTAATTCAAGCGACATTTGTAAGGAGATGCACTTCCTTGTTTAGGTAATTCAAGTGATATTTGTAAGAAGATGCACTTCCCTGTTTGGGAAATTTAAGCGACATTTATGAGGAGACACACTTCCTTTTTTGTTTAATTCAAGCGGCATTGATAAGGAGACAAACTTTCTTATTTAGGTAATTCAAGTGACATTTGTGAGGAGACGCACTTCCTTGTTTGGGTAATTCAAGCGGAATTTATGAGGAGATGCACTTCTTTGTTTGTTTAATTCAAGCGGCATTGATAAGGAGACGTATTTCCTTGTTTGGGTAATTCAAGAGACATTTGTTAGGAGACATACTTCCTTGTTTTGGTAATTCAGGCGGCATTAGTAAGGAGGTGCACTTCCTTGTTTGGTAATTCAAGAAACATTTATAAGGAGATGCACTTTCTTATCTGGGTAATTTAAGCAACATTGGTAAGGAGACGCACTTCCTTGTTTGGTAATTCAAGTGGTATTTGTAAGGAGATGCACTTCCTTGTTTGGGTAATTCAAGCATTTGTAAGGAGACGCATTTCCTTGCGTAATTCAAGTGGCATTTGTTGGGATAGCGAATAAATGAAAAATCAAGCAACATGGTGAAGAAGTTGAAAGTCAAACAACAAGGTGGAGAAATTGAAAGTTAAGCTATAAGTCGGGAGCTCGCCCAGAAAATAGAGTGATGAAATTGCAAGTCAGAATCCCGCCTAAAGAACAGGGTGAAGAAATTGAAAGACAAGCAACAAGTTGAAGAAGTTGCAAGTCAGGAGCCAGCCTGAAGAATAGGGTGATAAAACTCAAGTCAAGAGTCCACAAGAAGCTGCATAGATAGGATTTTGTAATTTCATTTATGTTTTTAGAATATAATTTTCATTTTTGATGTAATGATAGAGCCGCGGACCGAAACCTCGATGGGACCTCACTCGACTCTCCAACTAGGTTGTCCTTCTTCTTTTTGTTTCTTTCTTTGAATAACGATCGGGTCAAAATTCTATCTCGTTGTCTACTTCTTTGTATGAAAACACTTCGTGTTTAAATGCAAATAGGGGCATGATGTAGACACGAAATTTTTTCCCTCCCCGAAAGCATTTTTACCATTTTTACCCCGTCTTACGGCGTGCCCTCACCCATGTGATTATATCCCACAAAAATACAAAAATAACAACCCTTAACAAATTTTATTTTGTTTTAATCCTATCCTAACAACCTTTCCAATGAAAAGTGGACACCTATCACCCCACACCCCTATACCCATGCGTCACCACCCCTCTCACGTTCTTGGGATTCTTTTTAACTAAATCACAACAAAATAGAGAGGGGACCCACTGAATTTGCCTTTGACAATATATATACACATACTGCCATCAGAAAAGGGGGTATTCACTGAGATTGGGGAAGAAGACAATACAAGGTAATTTTTATTTCTTCTCTAAGGGAACAATTCACCATCACACACCACAAAAACACATACTCAATTCTCTCTTTTCTTCGTTATAAACACACACACACTCTCTTTACTGATTGGGAAAATTCACACACATACAAGATAACAAATAGAGGGGGGACAACATTATCTTCTCCATTCATACACCTTCACGAGAACATACACCATGAGAGAATGAAAGATTTGAAAGAGAGGGAGAAAAGAATACATACACAGAGACCCGACTCTCCTCTTCTTCTCCACAAAATTGACACACTTCATTGAAGTACAACCTATAGTTTATACGTACACCATCGAAAAGGGGGAGAATCGCACATACACCTATAAGAAAGACGGAGAACTGAGAAGTAAGTGAAGGGCAAGACAGATCGAAGAAATAAAGAGTGAAAATAAGAAGAGAGAGAGAGAGAACTGGTGGTGGTAGATTGTTTCAGTGATTCACCACGGAAAAAAGCATCATCGTTGCCCTAAATTTGATGTGATTTTCTAGTTCTATTCCTTCTGAGATCGTCGGAGTTCATCAGCTCCATCCCATTTCGGGTAACACTAAAACGGACGACCCAGCTCCTAAATCCCCAAATTTTTTCGTTTTTGGTGGTTTCTAGGCTAACCCAATTGAAAAATACTAAAAGTCACCAGAATCAACCTTGCTCATTGATATTCGCGACTGTCCGAGTTCACCGGAGCTCCGGGCATGTAGTTTTCTTGTGATTCTCAATTTTTGGGTTCACTGATTGTCGTGGTTTTGGGGTTTCGAATTGGATTTTGAAGACTATCATGTTGGAGTTGGATCATAGTCAGGATTGTGGTATTCTTTGAGGCTCTGGAACGGTTCTTATTTCTCTTCTTAAGTTAATCAAAATATTTTGAGGTCCAATTCTACTCTTTTCTTCTTCCATTTCATTGTTTACTATATTTGGTGTGTTGGATTGAATATCGTGTGTTGGTTTGATTCCTGTTGATGATGAATGCATATTTGTTTTGATTTGTGGTTGGTCCCTTGATTATGGTTTGTATGGTGAAATGGTATCTCGTTTGAGAAATAAAATTTGTTGTTTGGGGCGGAATTGAAATTGATAAAGTGAATTTGTATTAATTTTGAATCTTTGATTATATTGAATTTGTTGGAATTGTGATAAATCAAATCTAGTAGGCAAATGCTAAGTTGGGTAGACAAATTTTAGGAATGATGTTTTGTTGAATGTGTGAATGTGCGTGTGAATATTTCTTTCTACTTTATCGCACAAGATTTAAGTGTATTCATTTGGCTGGGGAATGCACCGAGGTTTCATGTACTGACTCATGGGGGAATGCCCCGACGTATTATGTCTTCGAAGAAGGTTTATGATTAAGGCCCGAGACATCGGGTAAATCATGGGAGCATAGTTCGGGATTAGTGTAGGTTAGATATAATTTATTTTCGCATTTTTATTTATTTTGGACTGTATAATTGGACTGAACACTATATTTTGGATTTATTTTGTTTCGTGTGTTTGGATGCTTGTTTATGTGTTTTATGTGGTTTATACATTCTTAGTGCTAAAACTAGCCGATACGCTTCATCAACCGACCGTGGTCAAACCACGGGACCGAGGGGTGCCTAACACCTTTCCCTCGATCAACAGAATTCCTTAGTCAGAATCTCTGTTCGCGGATCAGTTTTACAGAGTCAAAATCGTTTTGAAAAGGATTTTCCAGAGGTGACTTGGCACATACGATTATGCCAAGTGGCGACTCTGAATAAAAAATGTAAATAATTTTTTTTTGAAATAAATTTTTAATCTTTTGTCACTTTAATAATAAAAACCCTTAAAAAATCTTTCTTTTTTTTGGAGTTAAAAAAAGGGTGTGACAAACACAATTTTGTAGCTATTTAATTTAAATAACTAAAATACTAAAAAGGTGAAAAGTTATGACTTTTCACCTTTTTTTTGTATTTAAATCTATTTTTTTAATTTAAATAATCGAAAAGTCACCAAGTTTGATTTAATTAAGAGATATAATTATTAAAAAAGAGGTGAACGGTCTTGATTTTTTCCTAACACACTGCACTACTCACTCATTCAATCTTTTATAAATAGGTCTCCTCAGCTCTATCTCTTGCATCTTGTCTTGCATAAAATCGTCATTATATCTTCAATCACTTCTCTTTCAAAAATAAATTTATTGTTCGTTCGTTGACCTATGTTTTATTTTCTTGTTCTAATATGAAAATTATTAACATGCATCTATTTTCTAGTTAAGTTTTACATTTTTTTGTTAAACCACCAGTTGGTAGTATATGTGGTTTAGTGGTTTATGTTATTTGTTCATGCATGTTCTAAATATGACTGATCTGATTTGGTACATAACGATTTTGCTTGACACCGTGTAGGAACTTGAAAGGCTGGTTCATGAACTCGAGTGAGAGTTGGGCGCCGCGAGAGCAAGGGTGTTTTGTGGGATTCGAAGGCTGAGGGGTCTGCTGCCCAATAGATTTCTGATTGACAATAATAATAATAATTAGGCTATATATTTTTTTTTTATCATATGTAATTTATTTTATCGGATCTACCTAATGTTGTAAATATTTTTTATGTAATGAATGAGAAAATCTATATTTGATTGATTGAGTTTATTCTTATTTTTTTCATCCTGCCTATATTTTTTAAGATGTTGAGAGAAGTAGGTTTTTTAGCGTTCGTGAGTGGAAAGAATCAATTACAAGAAGAATGTGTTTGGTTGAGAGCAAGGTCATAGACTAAAATTAAATAACACCACAAGATTATTTACTATTACAACAAAATTAAAGATAGACTGATAACAGATGACCCATATGTTGCAACAGATGAGTAATCTATTGGAAATGACCAAGTAGATAAAGACATCTATTACAACAGATTGATCGTCTGTCGCAACAAATTAGTAATATGTTGAAAATGACCAAACAGATAAAGACATCTATTGCAACAGATTAGTCATCTGTTGTAACAGATTAGTAATCTACTGGAAATGGCAAATAGATAAAGTCATATGTTGCAACAGATTGGTCATCTATTGGAAATGACCAACAGATAAAGACATTTGTTAAAACAGATAACCAATCTGTTGCAATAGGTTATACACTTAAATGATCATGTAATACTATGAGATTAATTGAAATTATAATTATTAAATCAATTTAGCTATTACTAATAATGACTTAATTTGAATCATTTCAAATAAAATTAGTCAATTGATCACTCTACTCGGAACGAACACACTAAGATGATCGTGTAATTAATATGAAAATAATTGAAATCTTAATTGAAATTATTAATTCATCTTTAATTTTAGTTAAATCAATGTAGTTATTACCGATAATGTCTTAATTTGAATCATTTCAAATAAAATTGGTCAATTAACACTTTACTGAGGACGAATACACTTAGATGATTATGTAATTACTATGAGACTAATTGAAATCATAATAAAAATTGTCAATTGATCTTTAATTTTAGTTTACTCAATTTATTTATTACTAATAATTGCTTAATTTTAATTATTTCAAATAAAATTGGTTAATTGATTATTCTACTTAAGACGAAACACTTAGTTGATCATGTAATTACTATAAAATTAATTGAAATTGTAAGTGAACTTACTAATTCATCTTTAATTTTAGTTAAATCAATATAGTTATTTCTAATTATGGCTTGGTTTGAATCATTTCAAATAAAATTGGTCAATTGATCACTCTACTCAAGACGAATACACTTAGTTGATCATGTAATTATCATGAGATTAATTGAAACTGTAATTGATCTTATTAATTCATGTTTAATTCTAGTTAAATCAATTTAATTATTACTAATATAATGGCTTAATATGAATCAATAGATGACTAACATGTTGCAAAAGATGAGTAATCTGTTGAAAATAACCAAACCGATAAAGAAATATGTTGGAAATGACCAAACAGATAAAGACATTTATTGCAAATGACCAAACAAATATAGAAATATGTTGCAACAGATGACTAACCTGTTGCAATAAATAACTCATCTATTAAAAAATATCAAACAAATATAGACATCTGTTGCAACAAATGGCTAAGTTATCTGTTGAATATTATCAAACATATAGGATATATGTTGAAAATTAATTTAAAATACTAAAGCTCAGATGTTTTTAAGAGAACTCAAATGTTTGCCCCCTTGTCTAAGGTCTTGTCTTTAATTTTAATTAAATCAATTTAGTTATTACTAATAATTGTTTAATTTGAATCATTTCAAATAAAATTTATCAATTGATCATTCTATTAAGGACGAATACATTAATTGAAATTGTAAGTGGACTTATCAATTCATCTTTAGACTTAATTTGAATCATTTCAAATAAAATTGGTCGATTGATCACTCTCCTCGAGATGAATACACATAATTGATTATGTAATTACTATGAGATTAATTGAAATTGTAACTGAACTTATCAATTCATCTTTAATTTTAGTTATATCAATTTAGTTAATACGAATAATGGCCTAATTTGATGCATTTCAAAGAAAATTGGTCAATTGATCACTCTACTCATGACGAATACACTTAGTTATCATTTAATTACTATGAGATTAATTGAATTGTAAGTTTATCTTTAATTTTAGTTAAATCAATTTAGTTATTACTAATAATAACTTAATTTGAATCATTTCAAATAAAATTGATCGATTAATCACTCTACTCGGGATGAATACACATAGTTAATCATGTAATTACTATGAGATTAATTGAAATCATAATTGAACTTACTAATCCATCTTTAATTTTAGTTAAATCAATATAGTTATTTCTAATAATGGTTTAATTTAAATTATTTCAAATAAAATTGATCAATTAACCATTCTACTCAGTACGAAACACTTAATTGATCATGTAATTACTATGAGATTAATTGAAATCGTAATTGAACTTACTAATTCATCTTTAATTTTAGTTAAATCAATATAGTTATTTCTAATGATGACTTAGTTTGAATCATTTCAAATAAAATTGGTCAATTGATCACTCTACTCAGGACGAACATACTTAGTTAATCGTGTAATTACCTTGAGATTAATTGAAACTGTAATTGAACTTATTAATTCATATTTTATTTTAGTAATCATTCTAGTTATTACTAATAATGGATTAATTTAAATCAATAGATGACGAACATGTTACAACAAATGAGTAATCTGTTGGAAATGGTCAAACAGATATAGACATCTTTGTAATAGATGACTCACTTGTTGCAACAACTAATTCATCTATTGAAAATTATCAAACAGATATAGACATCTGTTGTAACATATGACTAAGTTGTTGCAACATATGACTCATCTGTTGGAAATTATTAAATAGACAAAATATGTGTTGAAAACAATTTAAAATACTAAAGCTCAAACGTTTTTTAGGAGAACTCAAACGTTTTTCCTCTTGTCTAATGTTTTGTCTTCAATTTTAATTAAATCAATTTAATTATTAATAATAATTGCTTAATTTGAATCAACAAATGATTAATCTACTATAAGTATTTGTTGCAACAGATGACTAACTTGTTGCAATAAATAGGTCATCTGTTGGAAAAAAATTAAAATACTAGAGAACTCAAACATTTTTAGGAGAACTCAAATGTTTGTCCCATTGTCTTAAAGGTTTGTCTTTAATTTTAAGTAAATCAATTTAGTTATTACTAATAATTGCTTAATTTGAATCAACAGATAACTAACATATTGCAACAGATGATTCATCTGTTGGAAATTATCAAACAAATAGAAAATTTGTTATAACAGATGAGTCATCTATTAGAAAGAAATTAAAATAATAGGGAACTTAAACATTTTGAGGAGAACCCAAACGTTTGTCCTCTTGATCCTTTTGCATTTGATGTATGATATACTATTTTGTCTTTTTTACCTGTTTCATAAAAATTTTCATGTGTTTCACTTATTCGTTGTGCCCCTGTTGAAATTTTTGGAATTTTTTTTAGGTTAAATTTTGTTCATATATCACTTGAACATTACTTCACAGGTAAATTTGTAAGTATAATTATGATTTTTGTTGAATTTTTAATTTGGTATATTTTCTACTGCTACAATGGATAGAACTTGCAATATGAATTCAACATATGAGTCATTTGTTGTAACAAGTGAGTAATTTGTTGCAACAGATAACTCATATGTTGGATTCATGTTACAACACTATAATACGAATCCAACAGATGAGTAATCTGTTGCAATAGATTAGTCATATATGTTGCAACAGTTTAGTCATATATGTTGCGACAGATTACTCATCTGTTGGATTCACATTACATGTTTTATCCATTGTTGAAAAAATAGCAGTAGCAGATACACCCAGATGAGAAATTCAACTAAAAATTATAATTTTACTTACTAAAATCACCTATAAGTAATGCCCAAGTGATAAATAAATAAAATTGACCTAAAAAAAATTAATCAAGTAGCAACAGTAGCGGTAACAACAACAATGTTCAACAACAAGAAGATGATGATGATGAACAAGAAGAGATGATAATGAAGAACAAGATGATGGTAATGAAGAAGATGATGAATAAAGAAACAACAACAATGAACAACAAAAATGGCGAAGAGAGAGAAAACTCCAATAAATGAGAAGAGAGAGAAATGTTTCTTTTTCTCCACCATTTCTAGTTATATTAGGTTTTACATTGGATCAAAGTGTAAACTACAAAACTTGTGGGTTATTTTCAAAAAAAATTACTTTCTTAATCCTTAATAAAGTAATTGTCACCTACACTCAATTATTAAAACTTGAGTCACCTACACTTCATTTTAAAACTCTTTTGTCACTTTTAGCTGAAAGCCCCAAGTGTGAAGACTCTTAGAAAAGTGATTTGAACTTTTCGCCCTTCATTAAAAGTCTCTACTTTAGATAAAATCGTCTTTTCACTTTTTAAAATTATTTTAATGATATTAAAAATTAAATAGGGAAGGGTTTTTTTAATTATAATTAAATTCATAAATAGGTAAAAGAAAAAACTTTACCAACTACTTGACCCTAAAAATAGGCAAAAAGCTATAGCAAATCAAAAAAAACAAAAAATATCATGGCAAACCTGCGAAAAAAAAGGCAAAAAAGTATTTTCTAACTAAAATAAACTTGGTCCCAAAAAAAAGTAAAAATCTCCTTTTTCAAATAGGCTTGACCCCTAAAAAATGGCAAAAATCCATAACAAACTTCTTAAAAAAAACTTGAACGAAAAAATAGGCCAAAACCCATATCAAACGTCCTAAAAAAATTTAAAAATATTTTTTCATTAAAATAGGCTTGGTCCATAACTTTTCTTAACTTCTATAAAAGTAATGCTAATTTTATATTTTTCTTTGTCTATAATTTTAAATTGTTGTTTAACTTTTTACTCTTCATTAAAATAATTTGTAATAGACAAAATAGTTTTTTTTTTCTAACTTTTTCCCTCATATTAATTTTTCTTCAAAAAAAATTGCTGAATTTTTTTTTGTTATTGTGACTTTCCACGTTTCCTAAAATAATGAGCGTCTATATGGTAAAAGAAAAAGAAGTCCAATTTACAAGGACTAATTCATTCATTAATTTTTCTCCCAAAAAAATTACTCCTACTGAAATTCTTTTTTGTTATGGTGACTTTCCACTTTTCCTAAAATATTGGGCATATATATGATAAAAGAAAAAGAAGTTCAATTTACTAGGACTAATTCGTTTGAAAAATACTACTTGAATATTCGGTAAGGAAATTTTTTTTCGTTAAAAAGACAAAACAAAAAAGTTTTACAAGAAATGGCACAATTCAAAGAAAAGTCAACAATTTATGTCTTTTAAAAACAGGCATAAAAAAAGAGGAAAGAAAAAGCATACTGCTTTTGCTTTTACAAAAAATTTGTCTTTCAGAAACTATATATGGGTGTATTGAAGAGGTATATCGGTGATAAAAAATGTGATCATATTATAGTGTTATGTTCTTTTTAATTTGATGTTCTTCGCATTCGTTATGTTAATTTAATTATATTATTATAAAGAAGAGTCATGGTGGTTCGTGTGTGCTTCATTATTGTACTATAAAGAAGATAGAGTCATGGTGGTTCGTGCATGCTTTAGCCTCAAATACGTATAGTTGTATGCAATATACAATCGTCCGCATCTTTTGCTCAATTAAATTTAAACTTCTCAAATATTTTATCTCAACTATCGTGGATATTAGAGATCGTTTCAATTTCAAAGACCATCACACGCTTTGAGGGACATCTTTTACCATACGTAAGATTTCATTGTTTCTATTCTTTAATAAGGTTTTGTTGCAAGCACATAATGTTAGCTTTATATATGTGTCTATCTGAATCAATAATACATTATGTGATATTATATCTATTTATCTTTTTCCTTTTATATTAATCATTCAATTCAATTTTTTCAAAAATAAGAGATTGTGATTATTACTATTTTAGGTTATTATGTTGTTTTCAACGTGGATTTATATGATTGTCTATATGAACTTGACAATCTTTTATTTAAATTTAAAAAGATGCAAAAAAACATGGTGCTTTATTTTAATGACTTAAATAAGTAATAGATTCAACAATAGTAGTTTTGCTATAAACCAAAATTTAAGTACAAACATGGTGCTTTATTTTAATGACTTAAATAAGTAATAGATTGAACAATAGTAGTTTTGCTGTAAACCAAAATTTAAGTACAATCATGCAGTGAACCAATTTAGCTTTTCTTATAATTTATTCAATATCAAATAATATTTATTTGATAAATAATTTAATTTTTAGGATATAAATTTCTTAATCTATTATTTACGTAATATTTACATTTTTAAATAAACTAAATAAATAATTATGAAATTTTAATTTTAAAATAATTGAATGCTACACATGTGAGGTCCGTGAGCAATAGACAAAATATCTTTTCACTATTTTTCAAAAACTATAATTATATATAAACACTAATAATAAATATTTTTTAAAACTAAAACTCACCTAATTTATTTTCAAAATATTGTTCATTGCAGAATGTGTAGGGATCTGCTGCATGGCATTTTATGAAAGATTTTACTACTTATCAGTTCTAAATTTCTTATGTAAGTTAGCAAATCTGTGGTGCCTTTAGGTTTTCACTTTGAGAAATATTCTAAGGAACTCATTTATGTTTATAGTATTACTTTTAGATATAACTTTTGTCAATCAAGCTGCACATGAACTATCAAAACATATAAATTCATTAAAATGTAGTTATCAAACAATTCCTTATTTGAATTAAGTATCTAGAATTTAGGACTATAAAACAATTAAACTTTTTACCTCATATAAATCATTTAAAAAATCAATTAATTGGCATGTCCGTAGCTAACAATTTTGTTGCTAATTATTAGTTTTTGCTTTTGGTAATCAAAAAAATACTAATTTGATCTATTTTTCTATAATTTATTCTCTTTTTGATTGACGACTTGACATGAAGTACACGTACAACACACGTGCACTAAACTAGTAATAATATATATCCCAATAAATTCCATATCCCTCGTTAGAAAAAGTGCCCTCCGAACTCCATCAGAAAGAATTAACTTTTTTTTTTTTCATATTTGCGCTTATTTACATATTCCAAAGTAATTTCGAAAATTACTTTAATTTTCTATATTATGTTTAAGTAAGGTTAGTTTAGTCAAAATATTTTTTTTCTTGGAGTTTAGTTTTTCTTTTAAGGTGAGCTAAAGACCAAGTGGATGAATATATAAGAATAAGTTTAAAAGATATAATCTAAAGGATGAATATGATAAATGGACACCAAAACAAATAGTTAATAAAAATTATAACTTTTTAGACTTAGATTGTGTAATAGATACAGAAAAAATAATACAATTATGGATAGGACATACGACAAAACAATTATTAGATAATAATATAAATGTAACAGATGCACCAGAATATATAGAAAGAACACTAATAAGAACAATGAAATTATGGTTTTCAAATCTAACTGAAAATAGTAAAAGGGTATTAAGAACTGACAAACCTACAGAAGAAACATCATCAACAATACAACTAAATTAACACCTATAGAATTATTAAAAAAATATGAAATAGCTATAAAAGACAAATTTAGCAGCATGACAACAATAAAAGAAGAACAAAATGAAGAGAAAGATACAAATAGAAATTTAATGTTAAAATTAGCAATATGTAATATGTGTTACATAGATGAATATATACTTGCGCATTTAAAGAATATTATTATAAAGGAACATATAATACAGAAGAAAGTAAAGAAATAAGAAAATTATATTTTAGTAAATTACCTCAACCATTTAGTTCAAAAATAATAAAAAGTTGGGATGAAGCAAAAATAGTAGATACTCTAGGAGCAAGAATAAAATTTTTATAACAATGGTATAGAAACCTATGTGAAAAATATAGAGAAGAAATAAAAATGAAAAAAATATTAATAAGAAATTTAGCATGTTGCAAAGATAAAATAGCACCTCAATTTGGATATGAAGAAAGATATTATAAGAAAAGAAAAAGACATAAGAAATACAAAAAATCAAAATATAAATATAAGAAACCAAGAAAAAGATATTATGTAAAAAATTATAAACATAAAAGACCATATATGAAAAAGAAATCTATAAAAGAATATACTTGTTATAGTTGCAGAAAATTAGGACATTTAGCTAGAGATTGTAAATTACCTAAAAACTCAAAAAATAAACAAATATTAGAAATAAAAATAGAAAATACAGAATATATGCAGATAGATTATATAGATTACGAATTAGAAAGTGAAGATAGTATATATGAAATTTCAGAGAATGAAACAGATAATGAAATAGATAGTGAATTAGAAGAATTAAATGATTGAAGAATATATAAGAATAAACCAAATAACTGAAGAGGATATAAAAATAATAACAAAGGAAGAATATTTAAATGAAGAAGGAATAGATCAAAAAATAATATTTGATGAAATAAAAAGAAAAGAATTAGATTTAAGTGTAGAAAAAATATTTAAAATACCAACAATAAAAAATATATTTAGTAGAAGAAAAGAAGAATACTACGTAGTAAGCCAAAAAGAACATGTAATAGATTGTAGATATGTAAAAGGAAGAGCTAGTATACCACTAGTAACAAAAAGAATAATTAATAAAGAAATAAACGATATAAAAAGTAAAGATCCAATAAAATATGTACACCTTGGAAGAATAGGGATATTGATAAAAGCATGTTTTAGAGAAGGAATAGATACACCAATAGAATTATACCTAGCAGATGACAGAATTGTAAAACCTATAGAAAAAAGTATAATAACTGCCATAAAAGGAAATTTAATATACCAAAAATTTAAATTTATAATAAGTGTGAATTATTAAGTAGCAATAACAGATAAAAATATAGATAAATCATTAGTATTATATTGGAAAATATCAGGAATAGAACTAACCCGAGGAAGTAAAATATTTACAGCAACATGTAAAAATCTATATGTATTAACAACAAAACATAAAATAATGGAAACAAATAAAGTTAACAAAATACAAATAGAAAGTCCTTTCGAACAATTAAAAACAATTGACAATAATGATTATAGTTATAGAGACATAGATATAGAAGAAAATTTAGAAATAATAAATGATAGAATAAGTACAACAAAAAGAATAGCTTATGAAAAACCAGAATCATCAAATTCATCAAAAAGAACAAGTTAGGAAACAAGTTCAACAACTAATTTCAACCAATATTACATAACAGGAACAATAAATGAAAAAGAATATGTAATACTCTTAAATACAGGACAAGAAGAAAATTATATAGCAAGATATCTAGTCAAAAATGAGGAAATAAAATCTGACAATAATATATGCCCGGATCTACCAAGAAGCTTAATAAAAAGATGTAGAATATAATTAGCAGAAAATCTAAAGCCTTTATAGAAAAAATTAAAAAAAGATGTAGAATATAATTATAACGAAGAAGATAAAAAACAAGTCCAGAAAATAAAAACACTTTGTACAGAATTACCAAAATTACAATTTCCAAACGAAAATAAAAAATTTATATATATAGTAGAAGCATCTCTATTGAATGTAGTTATGGAGGAATACCTAAATATAGGTACGAAAATGAAAAAATAGAACATCATTGTAGATATTATTCAGGAACGTTTAATGAAACAGAAATAAAATGGGAAATAAATAAAAAAGAATTATGTTCATTATATAAATGTTTATTAGCATTTGAGTCATATATTGTATATAACAAATTTATTGTACGAATAGATAATACACAGGTACGTTGGTGGCTAACAAAGAAAATACAAAATTCAGTCACAACAAAAGAGATTCGGAGACTAGTATTGAATGTATTAAATTTTACATTGACAATTGAAGTAATTAGTACTAACAAAAATGTTATTGCAGATTACATATCAAGACAAAGCTACACAGACAGATATAATAGAAGATGATGCTTTAGAAAAGATATTCAAAACCCTAACTACGCTTTCAATGAAAGTGGACAGTATGAGTAATGAAATAGAAAAGATAAAGACTAATGAAGATAAACTGAAGTCTGTAGCTACAAATCAGCTAACTCATCAGTGTGCAGAGCTATGTTGATCGGAAGAAATTAAAATTCCAGAGCTAGAAGGAGACGTTGGGACACTCCGTAAAACCCATAACGTTTATCAATCTACAATTGCAGGTACAAACAAAGGAGTTATTGGACAAAGATACCAGAATATGAACTTAAAGAAGACATTTGAAAAATCATTTACACCAAAAATACAAAAAGACCTTTTGAACATACCCCCACAAATTACCATATATCAAGATAGTCTGAACCAAGATAAAAAAGTTTATAACTATACAGCCCAAAAATACATAGAAAATATCTACCGATTACAAACTTTTCTAAACCTTAACCCTAGAGCTACAGATATCAAAGAACCCACACAAACTATATAACTCAAACATTACAAGGTCACAACAAGCTAATTGCATTATCCAAAACCAACCCAAGCTTAATAAAAACTTATTTTGATTATGGATTATTAAATACCATATACACCCAAGATGGAAAAGAACTATCAGCTATGGAAGAATTACAAAAAATATTCAACACCTATAAAAGAGTAACCAAAGGAAATCTATTTTATATAAAGTGTTATACTGCACCAGTAGAGATATTATACGACGAGATAAAACCAGTTATACAAGTTGTAAAAATAGGATTAACCAGAGATATGATTATACCAGAAGATATTATGCAGTAGCCAGAGATACCCAGAATCGAGATACCTAATTTTTATGCAAATAAACGACTTATTGGACTAGCTACAATTATTCAAGAACTAGCAAACAATTATACCAATGGAAACCGAATATGGAGCTATTATTCAAGAGACCATCAGATGATTTATTCAAATTCAAAAGAACTACGACAAGCAGATATGGAAGATGTTAGACAATGGATAATGACATTACTTAACCCAGAAAAACAATCTACTGCAGGGGTAATTAAGAGGGGATTTATTTCAGATGGATTATTGACAAGATATTGCAAGATAATTGGACACAAATATCCAGACCATCAATATTCAAGATGTAATGGAGAAGATAATATTGTCCCAGATGTACAGTTAGAATAAAGATAAGCATGCCAGCTGGAAAGAAGATAAAAAAAAACAGCAAATACGATAGAGACAGCAAACGAAGAAAAATCAACTACGGATAAAGAAAAGAAGACAAAAGTTATCAAAGTTATAAAAGATATGAAAAGGACATATGACTTATAGTTTTCAACATGTGAATTATTATAGCTTTTGATTTCTTTTACGTAAAAGACATTGTATAGTTAGTCTTTACTAGGTTAGGTAGGTACCATTATTAGCCTACTCTAGACTTTTTGACTTTTTTAAGTTTGTAAGACTTTGTGTAAAAGATTAGTCTTTTCTAGGAATAGTATGTAGATACGTGTAAAGTTTTTAGGAACGTGTAAAACATTAGTATGAAAAACTATGTAAATCATCCATTATAAATGAAGGCATCGAAGACAGAAAGAGGCAAGCTTTCATACGTTGAAGCAAAAAACTCTTTCTTGTTTACAACAAATAATTTGATTATTTAAAAAATAGGTATATTTCAATGAAAAAATCTATGGAGGAACAAAGCTTAGAATTATCAAAACTACCAGAACATGTATATTCATTTACTATTATGAATAGCTAAATTCATAAATTCCTAACAATCATAATATGATAAAATAAGTTCATGTTAGTTGCTTTATAGTAGAATTGTTTGAAAAATAGCATGTTAATAAGTTTATTAGCAAAGTGGAAAAGGAGAAAAATCCCTAAGAACTATGCCATCCTAAAGGTGAAATCGGTGAGGCAAGAAAGTCGTGATAGGGGAGTAACCAGAGTAGAGGCGTTGTTTAAGGGAAAAATGTCCAGATTACCATGCTAATAGTGACCGAAGAATAAGTTATTTAAGAATAATCTAGTATATAGCAATCTAAAGTGATCATATTTTGTTATGTGCATGATTGAAGGGAATATTTTGAAAAAGCATCATATGAAAAATGAATACTAATTTATCTGACAAAATGGTAGATAAATTTAAAATACTCATTTTATATGTATTTAAGGATATAGAAATAGTAGATATAAGAAAAATCATATTGAAAAAAATATTTGATAGATATTTTATGACTAAAATTAATTATATACCACACCTACCGAACTACTCGTATAAATACTTACATACCAAACTCACACACTAACTATGATAAATTATGTGTATTTAGAATTTTGAAAAATAGATATAAAATATATACAATTTCTTAGTGAAAATATAGAAGAATTAATGAGATTAAAACAAACAACTAAAAAATATTATAATAAAGTATTTAACCAATTTTAAATGATAGATAATCTTAAAATATTAATCTTATATATACTTAGAGATATAGAAATTATATATATTAAGAGAATAATATTAGAAAAAGTATTAGACTGTGAAATTGAAACTATAAATTGGATAGAACAGTTATACCTGGATAATTATCCAGATGGATATTATTCAGATTAAGAAATGTTAGCATATATTAGAAAAACTAGAGAAAATTAAGATAATCTAAATGAAGAAATTAATTATAGAAACCGAATTAGAAAAATAATGGAGAATTTAAAAGAAAAAATAATATGGATAGAAGAAACCCTAGAAAATTTAGGAAAAAGTACATGTGATAGTTTATATAATTTAAAAACTCGCTACGAGAAGAACAACACAAGATAATAAATAGCATTGAAAATCTAGAATTAGATATACATTACAGTACAATTAGGATAAATTATTACACAGAAATTTGTAAATCTACAATTACTACAGGATAAAATGATAGACTATGAATATTTAAAATATTGGAGAAAAATATGGAAGAAATAATATTATTAGAAAAACTTATGAAAGACAATCTAATTGGATAGTTTGAAACAAAAGATATAGAATATTTAGAATACCTTAAAAATAATATAAAAGAATTACAAAAACTAAGAGAAAAAAATAAAAAAATACTATAGTAAAACATTTAACCAATTATCATATAATCACCCCCAAGATATGAATCTCGATAAAACTAACATAAATAAACTCAAAATAAAAATAAAAATAAAAATAAAAATAAAAATATTTAGAGAAGTTAAGAAATATCCACGAACAAATAAAAATAGATTCATTATATTTATAATAGATCTATTTTACCACATAAGTTATCGGGCACCCCTACAATTGGTATCTCCCTTGTTCTAGCCCAGGTAGCACAGTAATTTTCCCCTCGAACAAGTTTCCCTCCCCACTTCTACGTGCAATTGGCTTTCCCCAACCAACATCATATTTATAAACATTTAATCTTGGAGAGTTGTGCAACATAAGATAATTGCTTGGTAAATCACCCAATTTTGTTACCTCAGGGTCCTTCATCCAATTCTCGAGTTAATAGCTTAAATGGTCACTCAACTTTAAATTTTTATCCTGAAAAATTACCTAACTTTGAACTTTACTCAAAAAATCACTCAACTTTAGATGTTTTACTCAGAAAGTCACTCAATCTATTTTATTATTTTTAAAATTAATTTTTTCTTACATAAATTTTTTTTAATAACAAAATTCTGAAAAAATACAAAATATACATTTAATGACCCTTTTACACTTTTTTTCATTCCCCTTTCTTTCATCTTATACCTACATTTAAATGTTTGAGAGTCTATAATCTCAATAATTATGGCTATCTTTTACTTTCAGAACATTGCATCAGCTAGCCAACAAAGAACGGTGCCAATGTCATGGCTGTAGACACGTAATTTCGTCCCTTCACAACTTAATTTTATCATTTATCCCATCTTACCACGTATTCTATCCGCGTGATAATTATTTTACAAGAAAAATAAATAAATAACCACCTCATCATCTTATTTATTTATTTATTTATTTATTTTATCTTTATTCAAATAACAAATTCTAACAAATTTTATTGTGTTTTAAATATTCCAACAATCTCTCCAATTAAAAGAGGACACTCACACCTCACCAACCCTACTCCTACCCCCTCACCCGTTCACGTGTCCCTCCTACACTCACCTTTCTCACATTCTTTTGAACTAATTCACAAAAGACCAAAAAGGAAATATTATACCAATACAAAAAAAAAAGAACTTTCCAGGGGATTTTTCTATACACCACAAATGCAACAAAAGGAAGGGGTCCCACGTGTTTTTTTTCCTTTTTTTCCAATTGATAAAGAGATAACATTGAAAGGGGAGGCCCACACACAATACCTCACACCAGAACACATGTCATTTATATATACACATTCTCTTCCATATAGGCTCCATCATCAATATACTCAAAAAGCAGACACAAAAGCTTTCTTCTTCATTGGAAAATAGATAAAAGAAAAACCCCCACGCCATTGATAGATGCTGGCCATTTTTTGGCTTCTTCTCCGTAATACCCATCACAAAAAGAAACACTCATATCGTCACACACAGAATATATAAAAGGAGCACAATTTTCACGGGTGGGTCACGGTTTCATCGACGTTCAGCTAGAGATAAGCTTTTCCGACGATCGGAGCTCTGGTTATCAGAAGTGGCGACCTTGCTCTAATTCCGTCACTACCCATTTAAGCTTAAGTTAAAATCTGCGATTTAAGTTCGGGTTCAGGTTTTCGATCAGATTTTAGATCTATTCGAGGTTGAATTCAACTGGAATTGGGAGGTTCGATGTTCTGAGATCGGTTCGAGGCATTCCGGTTAGAGCTCTAATCAAAATACTTCAACAGATTGAAATAAAAAATTGAGGTGCAATTCTCTCATCTCTCTTTTAATTTCTATGTGATTTTGAATGTAATTCGGTGTCATTGTTCTCGTGGTTGGATGATTTTGTGGATGTTTGATGTTGTTTGCTTTTGAATAGTCGATTTTGTCAGTATGAATGCGATGAAAATATGAGTTTGGGATTGTTGGAATGGTGATTCGTGAATTGTGGAAGTTTTAGTGTTAAAAAGTAATTTGGGGGTGGAATTGAGAAATTGATAAAAATGGTGACTTTAGATTTCTTTTGGTTTATTGTTGTTTTGTTTAAACAGGAATGAATGTCGTTGAACGTGATAGAATTACGATATGTTGAAATTGATTGGCAAACATAGGTCAGGTAGGCGAATTTAGGGACTGTGGATTGATGGGATATTTGAACTGTGTGATTGAATAGTTTTTGGCTTTATCGCTTTGGGGTCACTTGTATCATTTGGCCGGGGAATGCCCCGAAGTACTTGTATTATTTTATTCGGGAAATATCTCGAAATATTTTGTACTCGAAGGACGTTCGTGATGAAGGCCCAAGGCATTGGGTGAGACATTGGAGCTTAGTCTAGGATTAGTTTAGAATAAAATTTATATTTTTTGTATTTTTCTATTTTTGGAACTGTATAACTCAAATTGGACACTATTTTTGATTCGTTTTGTTTTGTTTGTTGGTTTGATTATTTTACGTATTTTTTTGTGGGGTTTATACATTTGTACTATCAAATTAGCTGATACACTTCATCAAGCGATCATGGTCGAACCACAGGATCGAGGGGTGCCTAACATTTTTCCTGCGGTCAATAGAATTTCGTAGTCGGAATCTCTGTTCGCGGATCAGTTATAGAGTCAAAATCGTTTTGAAAAGGATTTTCAAAGGTGACTTGGCACACCGAATTATGGCAAGTGGCAACTCTGAGTTTTGAATATAAAAAGCCATTTTTGAAACAAATATCTATTTTGTCACTTAATAATAAAAATTCTTTCGAACTTAAAATTTAAATCTTTTTGGAGTTAAAAAAGGGGTGTGACAGTTCTGGCGATTCTGTTGGGGATTATTTTCAGAATTTGAGCTTATTTTTTGGAGTCGTATCGGCTTTGTTTGGCATTATGAGTGTATAAACATTGTTTGTGATTATTATTTATATTATTGTTGTTGTTTGTCTACGTGCTCTTTGTTTACAGTTTTTCTTTATGTGTTACCGCTTCATATCTAGCATCATGTGCATAACCTGAGTCTGCAACAAGTTCGTAGTACACGTTGTGTACACGATCTATAGTTGAGTCACCCTTATTTTAGGAGGGGGAGTCGTCGGCTGGTATGGAGTAGGTTGAAAGCAAAGCAGCCACTATTGACCATACGCTTCCTTGAACAACCTTGTTAGTGAACCACAGCGTAGGTCAGCCTTTAGATCATGCTTATGTGCATCATATCGAGACCTAGCGGGGCCCACTTGATCCTTTGTAAGAGACTCACCTCTAAAGCATCCTTACGTGCTAAATGTTGCATCTTTGAGGGTAATGTGGTCATGTGACGGACTGATTTGGAAAAAATATGTGGTAGAAGTGAAGTGTGTGGGCAATGAAAAATTGAAAAAAAAAGAAAAGAAAAGTGAGTCGAAGAGGAAAAATAAGAGTTTCGTAGTTTTTAGAGTTCTTTATGGCTTTTATTTTTCACAATCCAAAAATTCAAAAAGATTTTTTACCTTTCATACTCATTGTCTCAAAAACATTAAAAAGATTTTCCTTCTGTCACTATGCATTCATGATTCGAAAATTTTAAAAAGATTTTTTTTTTAATTGAAGATTTTTATAAAAAAATATAAAAAAGATGGTAAAAGTTTTGTACATTTCATAAAAATGAAAATACCAAAAAGATTTTAATTTCAGTTATTGGTGTCATTTTTATGTGAAGTGTCTATTAAAAACCTCAAAAGATTTTATTTTCATCATCTGTCTATAATCCCATCTCTAAGGTCAAGTCTTAGTTCGTTTTAATCCTTAATTGTCAATCTGGACGAACTACGCACCCATGATTCTCCTCTTTTGGGAGTGAGATACGTAGGTAGCCTATTGTTGGTTCGGAAATCTTATTTGAAAAATTAAAAAAGATTTTCTTCATTCTTTATTAGAGCAGGTGTCATATACTTCTTTAAAAGAAAACTACAAAAGAATTTTCCTTTAATAATTTTAAGTTTCATTTTCATATGAAATTCAAATTTGAAAATCCCAAAAGACTTTTCTTTGATAATCATAGGTTTCATTTTGTATATAGATCTGAAAAATTCAAAAAGATTTTCTTCACTCTTCATTTATAGTAGGTGTTTATATGCATAAAGAAAACCACAAAAAAGATTTTTTTTCTTTAGTAGTTTCAAGTTTTATTTTTATATGAAATTTAAAATTGAAAATCCAAAAAGATTTTTCTTTGGTAGTCATATGTTTCATTTTTTATATAGAGATTTAAACTTGAAAAATGCAAAAAATATTTTTTTTGTCAATTCTTTTGACAAATTGTTATTTTATTTTCTTTTTAAAGTTTCGAGAAAAAGATAAAAAAATAAAGAGTTTAATGGCCATTTTGGCAAGATTTCACGAACTACGCACACCTAATTCTCCTTTCTCAGGAGTGAGATATGTAGGCTCCCTTCTTGGGTTCGGTGATCTTTTCAAAAAAAAAAGAAGGAAAAAGAGGTTTTGAAAAAGTGTTGAACTCTAACACATTTGTTGTTTTTTGTTGAGTCAGTTTAAGATGGTTTGTGGCATTCTGGTTGGTCCTTCACATCACACCAAATCCAAATGGTTAGTTGTGTCCAACAAAGATATAGAGAGTGACATCATGGATCAAACAAAGAATCAGGAAAATGAGAGTTTGAAGTAAGAGATTAGGAGGCTAAGACAACAAATGACAAAAATGCATCAAGCTTGGGCCAGTGGGTTGTCTCCTCCTCCATTTCCCTTTATTGATCCTATAAATACCTCAAGTTTTCCACCAAAATCTCAAAGTCAGTTTTCTACTGTTGTTGATGCACTGCAACATGACTCAGAATTCATTCCAAACCAAAAACATCTCAATACTTCCACCACTTTTCCTCTAGCTCCTCAGCATAAGCCTGCTACATTCACAACACCACATGTCGTCTATGATCTTGTTGCTCAATCCTCTACTGGGACTTCTACACTGGCTTGCCCAACGGTTGTGCGTCCCCATGCTGTTAGTGAATCTATATTTAATACTCTTGGTGATCATTGTTATATTTCTAATCCTGCTTTTAAGTTAACTGGACCACCAAAATTTCTTAACAAGAAGTCCAGTGTGCCAGAAGAGTCTAAGAAAATGGTTGGAAAAATGAATAGTGCAGAAAATGCTATGAAAAAGTCTCTAGGACCTGCGGGTAAAGAAGATATTTCATGCAAAGACTGGGGCATGCCTTTAAGTGCCAACCTTCCTCCAATCTTTGAGATATAGAAATTTGAGGAGCAAGATAGGCATGAGGAATCCGTGAAATATTTGGGATAATATTGCAATCAACTAAGGGAACCTGAAGGGAAGAAGAATGAGAAAGATGACATTGCTATTGTAGAACGGGCACATCTAAGAAGACGACGTCGTCGTTGCTGTCAGTCTCAAGCCCAAGTTCATACCCAAGCTCTCCATAATCACTCCCAAAATTCATTATACTCTGTTTCCCTACCTCCATATCTAGTATATTACGTACAACCATACGTTTAACTCCCTCCTTACCCATAATGGTGCATACCAACTCTTTAAAGCCATCCTCCAATTCCACAAACATACCAAAGCCCTTCTAGGCCCAATGTTCAATCCAAGTTAAACAATGAAATGATGCAGAAATTGAGGGATAGTTTCACAATAATTGGAGAGTCGTATGTCAGTTTATTTTAGATATTGGCACAGCGAGGCATGATCACTCCTCTCCTTGGGTATACTCCTAACCTGCATTCAAGAAGTTTTGATCCTAATATACGATGTGCATATCATTCTGATGTTCAGGGTCACAGTATTGAAGATTGTCGTGCTTTGAAAAAAGAAATTGGAAAGATGATTCAAGACAAATTGATTATGGTGCAGAACATTGACAGTGAGGAAAACTTTAGTCATGCTGATATGCAAACCAGTGGCTAAGATGTCAGGCTGAGCAATTGAGAAGTCACCCCTCTTCCTACTAGGAAGAGGTCTAGTAGTTTGTTTTGTTTTATTTTCTGTTATTCGAATTATTTTAGGGTTGTAGTTCGGGATCTATCTTGTTTTGTCCGTTTGTCGTTATGTTCAAACCCTTCTATCTGTTACTTTAATTAAATGAAGTGTTCTTTTTTCTTTTGTGTTTTAAATATGTGTTGTTTGTTTGTTTTCTATACACAGTACATTTTAGGTTAATTCAAGTGATATGACATGCTAGCGGAATTTTCAATCAGATCTTAAAATTTAATTTAAGCATGGACATTGAATCAGAGGATTAAAGTTAGAAAAAGAGAGCATGTGAGAAAATAGGTAGAGTGCTGAGATATTTGGTGACAAGTTTAAGCCTTCTTTGAAAACTAAGGCAATTATTTTGAGAATCACAAGAATAATTTGGTCATCAATTGAAAAACATTGCTCAATTAGGTCAAATAGCGGATGTGTGATTCCGAGGGACAGAAAAATCAACTCCACGAAAACATGAGTCATTCAATATGAGGAATGTACAACAAAAGTGGAGTGATATGTTAAACAAAGTGTAAGAAGAGTGACGCGTAGGCTCGGTTAAAGTTATTGCTTAAAAAATATCACAAATGATCTTCATCTCTCACTTTCATATTGCATGATATGTACTCGCATTTTCAAGGATTGATATGACGAAGGCATTTTATTCTGCTGTCCAAACATCGTGTAATCCTTTGTTTTCCCCATTTGAGCTTTAGTTTTATTTTCTTTCATACCCCTCTTTTGGAATCAAGATATTGTCAGCAAAGCTCAAAAGAAAAGTGTCGAGCAAAACAATAGAGTCAGAAAAAGTTCAAAAAAAAAAAAGAAGAAAAAAATGTCCAAAAAAAAAAAGTGTTAAGATAAATAGAGTCAGAAAAATTTAAAGAGAAAATAGTGTCAATAAAAGAAAAAGAATCAAAAGTCTAAATCATGCAAAACAAGGTGCCGGAACTACATGTGACCTAATTTTTCTCTCTTGGGGATGAGATACGTAGGCTGCCCTACCCGGGGCTCGGTCCAACCAAATAAATAATTTAGAGTCACCCAGTCAAAAAAAATTGGGGCATGAGGTAATCCTCATTGTTTGAGTGGATTTTAAAGTTGTAAGTCCCACCCCACTTCAAGTGTCGTTTGGGCCCCATGACATTCTTTCTTTCTAACCTTATCCAAAAGTCAAGTTACAATCAAAGAAAGACCTTCTGATCAATCTTTGAGAATGTTAAGGCTAAGCACGCAATGGATGTGATGACGCATTTTGGGAACTACTTGTCTTCCTCAACGTAAGGAATTAGGAGAGAAATGAAAATAAGAGAGTCTTATCGGTGAAAATCCTCACGGGCACCGTAAGGCGATGGTAAGATGAGAGAGATAACAATGAGTCTTATCGACGAAAACCCTCACGGGCACTGTAAGACGCTAGTGAGTTGAGACAAATGAAAATAAAAGAGTCTAATTGGTGAAAACCCCTCACAGACACCATAAAGCAAGGTGAGCTGAGAAAAGGAAAATAAGAGAGGCTTGTTGGAAAAAACCATTCAAGGCGCCACTAGCCAAATGAGGTCTTAAATGCAATTGACCTAACGAAGCAACTCAATTTCGAGGTCATTAACTCAACAATAATTGGTAGAGGATTTTGGATAGAAAGATCAGGCAGTTTAATTCGATATGCATATCATAATGATTAGAGTTGACTGTCATTTTCAGATAAACTTTTCTTTCATCTTTTTCAACGGGGACATTCATTATCGTTTCTTTCTTCTCTTTAGTTATATTTTTATTTTCTTGAGTTATCCAAAAAAAATAAAAATTATTATCATTTTTCTCTTGTCTTTGAGTCAAATCTATGTCAAAACAAGTGAGAAAAGCTTTCAAAACTGGCTACCAGCTTCTTCAATTACACAAAGCAGGATAAAGGGCCAGCATATGAAAGAAACAAGATTGCAAGTCGGAACAAGGCATGCAAAAAGTTTTGTCAATAGACGAGTTTTTTGTCAATAGACAAGTCTGGAAACTCATGAAAATACCAAGGTTCAAAGGGTTTATCTGAAAAGCATGGCAAAACAGAGATATTGTGTTTATTTCAGAGTCATTTCCACGATAAAGCAGAGGCAAGTGCCAGCAATCTTAAATAAAATAAAGGGAATGAACACTGGAGCAGGTGCCAGGAAAGCCAAGTGCTGCAAACCACCACTAAGTTTTTAATTGATAAATTTTCTTTGTTAAAACAGGGGCAAATTCGTTTCACTTCATTCACCTACCATTGGAAATGTACATCCATGGATTTTACTTTCTGTTTAGAACCCTCCTGGAAAATAGGATTTTACTTTCTGTTCAGGACCCTTCTGAAAAATGAAATTTTACTTTATGTTCAGGACCCTCCTGGAAAATGGGAATTTATTTTATGTTCAGGACCCTCCTAGAAAATGAGATTTTACTTTTTGTTCAGGACCCTCCTGGAAAATAGGAATTTACTTTATGTTCAGAACCCTCCTGAAAAATGGGAATGTACTTTATGTCCAGGACCCTCCTGGAAAATGAAAATTTACTTTATGTCCAGGACCCTCCTGAAAAATGAGAATTTAATTTATGTTCAGTACCCTCCTGGAAAATGGGATTTTACTTTCTATTCAGGACCCTCCTGAAAAATGAAACTTTATTTTTTGTTCAGGACCCTCCTGAAAAATGGGATTTTACTTTCTGTTCAGGATCCTCCTGAAAAATAAGACTTTATTTTTTGTTCAGGACCCTCCTGAAAAATGGGATTTTACTTTCTGTTCAAGACCCTCCTGAAAAATAGGATTTTACTTTATGTTCAGGACCCTCCTGAAAAATGGGACATTACTTTCAACAAAAAATGAATGAATGAAATCTTTCTTTATCATAATCTTCGTTTGGGATAATTTTCATTTTAGTTTTGATGAAAGTCAGGAGCCTGCCTGAAGAACAGGGTGATGAAATTACAAGTCAGGAGACCGCCTGAAGAACAGGGTGATAAATATTGAAAGTCAGGAGTCCGTCTAAAGAACAGGGTAAGGAAAATGCAAGTCAGGAACCTGCATGAAGAACAAGGTGATGAAATGGCAAGACAGGAGCCCACCTGAAGAATAGGGTGATGAAATTGAAAGTCAAGTAACAAGGTTAAAATATTGAAAGTCAAACAACAAGGTCAAGAAGTTTAAAGTCAAACAACAAGGTGAAGAAGTTGAAAACCAAGCAACAAGTTGAAAAAATTGCAAGTCAGGAGCCCGCCTGGAGAACAGGGTGTTGAAATGGAAAATCAAGCAAAAGTTGAAGAAACTGCAAGTCAGGAGCCCGCCTGAAGAATAGGGTGATAAAACTCTAAAAAGAAGCTGCATAGATAGGATTTTGTAATTTCATTTATGTTTTAACTTGTAATTTTTATTTTCGATGTAATAACAAAGTCGCAGACCAAAACCTCGACAGGACCTCACTCCACTCTCCAACTCGGTATAGTCCATCCCCTTCTAATTCATTGAGATACCTGGCACTTGATTCCCTCATAACTTCGGTATTTAGGATGTCCTTGTCACACCCCTATTTTTTACCGCATCCAACCCCTCTAGGGAGTTGGTTTTTGAGAAAATGGGTTTTTCCAATTAAAGTGACGTTTTGAATAGTGATTATTTTATTTATAGAATCGCCACTTGGAATTGAGTTTGGGTGTTTCAAGTCACCTTATTGAATCCTTATTCAAAAGGAAATGACTCTTTATTTTTGGTCTGCGAACCAGAAATCCGGATAAGAAATTCTGTTGACCGAGGGGAAGGTGTTAGGCACCCCTCGAGTCCCAAGGTTCTAGCACGGTCGCTTTAATGACTTACGTCTGGCTTAACTTAATCTTTTGGATATATAATATTTGTTAGCCTAAAGTTATTTACCTTCCGCCTTTAATTTCTTTTTGCATATATTTAAAACTGTATTGATGTGTGGCTTACCGATAGTAGTACTTTTCGGCCTTACTACTAGTTTTGATACATTTCTCGTGCCTTTGAGGCATTTATGAATCGTCTCATTTTTCCAAGTCTAGATAAGCACCTAATAGATTTAGAATCTACCCAACTCAATTAGATCGGCTTTAAAATTGTATGTTGATTTTATTATAAGAATGGTCAGTAGCAGGGCTTTCCAACTTCATCGTTAACTTTCACTTGTATATAAATCTTAACTTTGTTTTAATAATTATTATCCCATTTCCTAAAGAAACGACTATACAATAACATACAGTTTTATATTTCTTAAGCCAACAGTATTTTTTTTATTACTATTGTTGATCTACTCATACTCCTAATGATTCAATTAGATTTCAAAGTAAGGAAAATCTTAAGGATAAAATCCAACTTCCTTCATCATAAATTTTCATATGTTCATCACCCCATTAGTACGGCAAATATTATCAAGGGTACACAAACTTTAAATAAATACATCCAATAAAATGGTAAGGAAAATTGAATGAAATATTATAAAACAATAGCACACACAGATTCAAAGGATCACTAATTTAATAATTAATTTATAAACCCACTTGGAATTTCATACATACTATATTACCGTATTTTTCTTGATTTTCAAAAAAAACTTTTCTTTCTTTTTCTAGTCTCTCTCTCAGGTCTCTTTTTGTTCCACCCCAATTTTTCTAACCTCTTTTATTCTTACATCAGTATAATTATATGAATTAAGAACTAGCATGACAGTTAAAGTAAACTTTCTTTTAGCATGCTTACGAGATTGGATTAATTAAGAATGCTAATTTTCTCTAATCAAGGAGTGTCGTTATTTATGTACTTCAAATCAAATTCCTCAAGGTTCCACTATCTATCGCCATGCACCCAACCTTTATATAAAAGAAGATTATTTTTCTTAAAAGTAATTTCTCAATTAAGGGAAAAAAAAAACTTCAATATGTTACATTCATGATGCAAGCAAAAAAAAAACAAGTCCATGACCAAAGGTTTGGTGAGTTCACAATTGACAGAGTTTGGCAAGAAGGCAATATGCAAATATGCGCTGCACTATGTTCATGTACTAAACCCATAAAGTCAATCCTTGCTAACTTTCATCCACTACGTAAATCTCTTCAAGTCTATACTTAAATTTTTTTATTTTTAATGTAATACACTTGCACCTTAATGGATGTTTGATGCTTTACTTTAGCTCAATTTGCTGGGGGGAAAAAACATCTTCATTGTATCCATAATATGCAAACCCAAAATATTAGTTATCATGACCACTACTAGTCTTAATATACAGCAATAATGAAGAATGGAACCATATTTTAATCCTATTTTGCCGAATAGAAAAGGTGATCATAGTAAAGTGATCAATTCAAAACATTAAATGGTTAAACCCCAACATGTAAATGACAGAGAAAGAAAAAGATTGCAAATGGGAACAATTGCCACTGTTGATGCATTCTCTTGTGAAGTAAACCATATAAAATAACAAGTTACAATAAGCAATATAAAATCATGAAAATAACCTTATTCATGATTCAATTCACATAGCAAACTTATAAAATAAATCATATGAATTCGACGAGAACCTGTATGACGAATTGAAGCGGGTAAAGAAATAGAACACCGTCACCGAAAACTCAATGAGACCCCAAACTTTTCTTTTCTGTCACAACTGTTTCTTCTTCTTCTTCTTTTCTCTTTGTTTTCTTATTTTTTTTTGTATTGTAGGTTGTATTTGTCTCCCTCTTTCTTTTCTTTGGTTCTCTGAAGAATGTCCTCCCCCTCTTTCTGTGTTGTGTGTGTTATATGTAAAGTGTATGTGGGTGTGTGTCGTGTGTTTGTGTGGAGAAAGTGGGGGAGAGGTTGAGTGAAAATGGAAGGTGGGAAGAGGTTAGGGTAGATTAGGATAAATTTTTTTCCTTTTTTTAATTAATATTTTAAATAAAATAAAAATAATAAAATCTATTTAAAACTAACAAAATAAGTTAAATAACTAGTCCTATAAATATGAATAAGAAATATTAATATCACTAAGTTCTTTATTAAAAATTAAAAGAAGAAGACAAATATTTTTTTAAAAATAAATAAATAAAAAATAAAAATAAAAGCTTATTTAAAATGTCATTCTATTTTTTTGTTTTCAGAACTATTAAACCAAACCTTGTAAAATAGGATGAACTTAAAATATCTAATTTAGACCTAAAAAAAAATAAATTGAATACTAAAATGATATAAAAACATTAGGTTTGGTCAAAAATTAGGTGTTTATAGAATGTCCCTCTAAGCTTGGAAATATGGAGAATTTTCAAGCAAAGAAGTAAACATGACTAATTTTTAGCCCAACCATTTATTCAAAAGTAATACATAAATAAGTAGTAAAGAGGTGTGACCGAGCCCTGGCTTTGGGCATCCTACATATCTCGGGTTATAAGAGAATCAGGTCACGTGTAGTTCAAATAGGTGTTGGAATGAATGGATGAGTTGGAGAGTCGAGGTGAGGTCCGATTGAGTTTTCGGTCCGTGGCTCCTTTTATTACATCAGAAAAAGTGAAACTAAAAATGAAAGATACAATTCTAATTGTTGATTCTCTTGCTTCAGATCTTTCTCCTGGATCTCCAGTTATCGTCTGACCTTCTTTTGGTGGGTACCTTGATCTCAAAATTTGATCCTGAAGTTAGGATTTGAGACTTGAACTTGAAACTTGGATTGAGTCGTTGGCGCTCCTCCTAAGGATCGTTCATAGAATATTATTGGGTGTTTGTTCTCTTAATCAAAAGATATGAAGTTGACTCTTGAGATGTTGGGCTGCTACAGATGCAAAGCTGACTCTGTATTTTCAAGCTAATCATTTTTCTCTACTCAAATCAGAGATAGAATGCCATTCTCGGCATTAAATCTGTGTTTTGCAGAAAACCTGCAAGCCATCAAAGAAAACAAAACAAAACAAAACAAACAAAATTTTCTGCCCCATTTTACACTAGGAAAGTTTTGTGAGTTATTAGAAAAAACTATAAACTAGTTTAAAAATAAATAAATAAATAAATAAATAAATGAAAATGATAGAAATCTAGGCTACGTGCCCAATAGAAATTAGAACCTTGTTCTCAATAATGCAACTAAATGATGTTATGCCTTGTGAATGCATGAAAAAGAATTAGGATTTTTGCTTCTTAAAATGCGACTAGAGATTGTCATACCTATGAAAACATAAATACAAAAATAGGAAGGTTTATTTCCTAAAATATCAACTAGAGGATGGCGCCCTATGAAGACAAAGTAAGATGTCCACTAAGGGATGGCACCCTATGAAGACGAATAAGATGTCAACTAGGGGATGGCGCCCTATGGAGACGAATAAGATGTCAACTAGCGGATGACGCCCTATGAAGACGAATTAAGATGTCCACTAGGGAATCGCGCCCTATGAGGATGAAATGAGATGTTAACTAGGGGATGACGCCCTATGAAGATAAATAAGATGTCAACTAGGGGATGGCGCCCAATGAAGACGAGATAAGATGTCAACTAGGGGATGGCGCCATATGAGGACGAAATAAAATGTCAACCAGGGGATGGTGCCCTATGAAGACGAATAAGATGTCAACTAGGGGATGGCGCCCTATGAAGACGATATAAAATGTCAACTAGGGAATGACGCCCTATGAAGCCGAAAAAAGTTATCAACAAAGGGATGGCGCCCTATTAAGATGAATAAGATGTCAACTAGGGGATGACGCCCTATTAAGATGAGATAAGATGTCAACTAGGGGATGACGCCTAATGAAGACAAAAAAAGATGTCAACTAGGGGATGGCGCCCTATGAAGACAAAAAAAATGTCAACTAGGGGATGACGCCCTATGAAGACGAGATAAGATGTCAACTAGGGGATGGCGTCCTATGAAGAGGAGAAAAGATGTCAACTAGGGGATGGCGCCCTATGAAAACGGGATAAGATGTCAACTAGGGTATGACGCCCTATGAAGATGAGATAAGATGTTAACTAGGGGATTGCGCCCTATGAAGATGAAATAAGATGTCAACTAGGAGATTGCGCCCTATGAAGACGAATAAGATGTCAACTAGGGGATGGAACCCTATGAAGACGAGATAAGATATCCACTAGGGGATGGCGCCCTATGAAGACAAGTAAGATGTCAACTAGGGGATGACGCCCTATGAAGACGAAAAAAGATATCAACTAGGGAATGACACCGTATGAAGATGAAATAAGATGTCAACTAGGGGATAATGCCCTATGAAGATGAGAAAAGATGTCAACTAGGGGATGGCGCCCTATGAAGACGAGATAAGATGTCAAATAGGGGATGGTGCCCTATGAAGATGAGATAAGATGTCAACCAGTGAATGACGCCTTAGGAAAACGAAATAAGATGTCAACTAGGAGATGGCGTCTTATGAAGACGAATAAGATGTCAACTAGGGCATGACGCCCTATGAAGACGAGTAAGATGTCAACTAGGGGATGACGCCCTATGAAGATGAAAAAAGATGTCAACTAGGGAATGACGCCCTATGAAGACGAGATAAGATGTCAACTAGGAGATGGCACCCTATGAAGATGAGATAAGATCTCAAATAGGGGATGGCACCCTATGAAGATGGAAAAAGATGTCAACTAGGGGATGGCACCCTATGAAGACGAGATAAGATGTCAACTTGGGGAAGGCGCCCTATGAAGATGAAATAAGATGTCAACTAGGAGATGGAGCCCTATGAAGACGAATAAGATGTCAACTAGGGGATGGCGCCCTATGAAGACGAAAAGAGATGTCAACTAGGGGATGGCGCCCTATGAAGGCGAATAAGATGTCAACTAGGAGATTGCGCCCTATGAAGACGAGATACGATGTCAACTAGGATATGGCGCCCTATGAAGACGAAAAAAGATGTCATCTAGGGGATGATGCCTTATGAAGACGAAAAAAGATGTCAACTAGGGGATGACACCCTATTAAGATGAGATAAGATGTCAACTAGAGGATGGCGCCCTATGAAGACGAGTAAGATGTCAACTAGGGGATGGCTCCCTATGAAGATGAAATAAGATGTCAACTAGGGATTGACGCCCTATGAAGACAAATAAAATGTCAACTAGGAGAAGGCGCCCTATGAAGATGAAATAAGATGTCAACTAGGAGATGGCGCCCTATGAAGACGAGATAAGATGTCCACTAGGGGATGGCACCCTATGAAGACACGTAAGATGTTAACTAGGGAATGGCACCCTATGAAGATGAGATAAGATGTCAACTAGGGGATGGAGCTCTATGAAGACGAGATAAGATGTCAACTAGGGGATGGCGCCTTAAGAAGATGCAAAAAGATGTCAACTAGGGGATGGCACCCTATGAAAACGAAATAAGATGTCAACTAGGGGATAATGCCCTATGAAGATGAAAAAAGATATCAACTAGGGGATGACACCTTATGAAAACGAAAAAAGATGTCAACTAGGAGATGGCGCCCTATGAAGACGAGATAAGATATCAACTAGGGGATGGCGCCCTATGGAGACGAGTAAGATGTCAACAAGGGGATGGCGCCCTATGAAGACGAAATAAGATGTCAACTAGGAGATGGCACCCTATGAAGACGAATAAGATGTCGACTAAGGGATTGCACCCTATGAAGACGAGATAAGATGTCAACTAGGGGATGGCGCCCTATGAAGACGAAATAAGATGTTAACTAGGGGATGACGCTCTATGCAAACGAATACGATGTCAACTAGGGGATGATGCCCTATGAAGACGAGTAAGATGTCAACTAGGGGATGACGCCCTATGAAGACGAATAAGATGTCAACTTGGGGATGGCGCCCTATTTAGACGAGATAAGATGTCAACTAGGGGATGGCGCCTTATGAAGACGAGATAAGATATCAACTAGGAGATGGCGCCCTATGAAGACAAATAAGAAAATTAGGGAGTTTTGTTCCCTAAAGAGTACTCAAGAGATATTTTACCTATTGAGGTAAGTGATATATATATTTTTTAAAATAAAATATGCCCCAGTTTTGAATGTGAGGAAATTTGAATTTTTTTTTCAAAAAAAAATGCCCCAGTGTTATACCTTTTAGGGATGTAAAAACTTTCATTCAGCGAGACCGAACCCTATCATAGGATTCCTTGCGTAGCAAGAATCAGGTCTAACGTAGTTCATAAAAGATTTATTTTTAAAGTATGTGCTTTTTAAAGATACGGAGAATGAAAAGAATGAAATCAATTTATTTCTTGACTTTAATTGATACCAACAGTTAGTATCATGGTTGAATTATCTCTAATTACTTTATAGCAAAAATTAAGATCAACATTAGAAGTGATTCCTATAGTTTCAAATGGTACCTCGAATATACTTAAGTTTCGACATATTTTATTTATCTTGCCTGAAGCAACGATTTAAAATACCTCTTATCCTCATGTTTCAAGTGCCCTTGCCATAACTAAAATCTTAATTCACTCATATTAAAAAAATTCAGATTTTAGGACGTTCAAGAATCACTCACACTCAGAAAGATATTCAACGCATGCAATGAGATATCATAAGCTTGACAATCATGTAAGTATCCACTAATGTGAGAACACTCAAAATGATATTATGTAGGACTTGTGATTGCTTGATATTATAGGCGTAGGGATAGGTAGGATGACATTTGGGAGTCAAGTGACTAATTACTCAATGAACACTGCATTATTTCCGTACTTTTGCCATTTTTTGCGGTTTGATGCTCGATCTTCTTTGTTGTGCTTCGTTGTCCCTTGTCGTGTATTTGCTTCAACTTTGTTTGAATCTTGTGCTGGAGCTTTTCCCCTTTTTTTTTCGAAAAAAGTATTTTTTTTTAATGAAGATTCTCCATCTTTGTTGGAGTTTTTTTTTTAATTGGGTTCTTGCTCCTTCTTCTTTAAAGTCATTTTTTTGTTTTTATAATCCTGGCGCTATATGGTCTTTGTCTTTGGCGTCTTTGATTTTGAATCTTTATTTATAATTTGTACGTAGTTAGTGCGCTCAATGAGGTAGTCCAAAAGAAGGATAGTGCATATAATCACTCGAAAGGTATAGGCTCAGATGTAGTTATCCAAGGAAAAGGTTTAAGGCTCAAAGGGGGAAGTGCTAGGAATTAATGTCATTCGGTGGGTTTTGGAATGCGCAATCGGATTAAAGAAGGCCTACAATCCTTTCCCAAACCAATTGTATCTCAAAATTTTGCCTCAACAAACATTCAAGCCAAGTTCTAGATCAACAGAGCAATGCCTTTGAATTTTCAATTTAAAGCTCACCCCACAATGCATATGAAACAAATGAGGTAGGATTTATTTTAAACTTGACTTAGAGAAAGAAAACTTTACAAGTGCAACTTTAGTATAATTAGAGATACCATAAGAATCTATAGTTCACAACCAAGTTGGTCCACTCTATCATGTGTTATAGTTTAACACTTTTTTTTTAATTCATATTTTTAAGTATGTTGGTACCAATTACTAAGTCAAGATTTATTTTTAGATGAGACCAAACCCAAAAGAAGAGTTGCCTACGTATCTTGTTAAACAAGAATCAGGTCAGACATAGTTCAGGAAACTTAAAATATGAATCAAAAACTTTTTTTTTTTAATTTTGAATAAGGAAGAATTTTTTTTTTTAATTTTTTGTTTAAGAAAACTCAATAAACACTTTCATTTTTTTTTTACTTTGTCTAAGAATTTCTTTTTGAAGAGGACTAACTTTCTTTTTTAAAAAAAAAAAATCAATAATTTTTTTTCAAATTGAATGAGGATCACCAAATCTAAGAAAGGTTGCCTACGTATCTCATTAAGATGAGAATCAGGTGTGCGTAGCTCATCCAGATTGCGGCAGACTCAATAATTTAGAAAATTATTTTTATTTTTTATTGTGAAAGCAAATCTCGCACCTTATTTGAGTTTCAAAAAAGGACAGGTTTTAGAGAGCAATTTTCAGCCTCTCTTACGCTAATGGATTCCAAAGCCGAACAACATTCTAAACTACCTAATAGTTAATGCAACTAGTGAACAGAAAATAAATAGTCTTAAAATAGGGTACTTTTAGACATTCAAAACTTTATCGAGCCTTCACTAAGTAAAAAATGCACGTTATGCAAATAAAGTAAAGCCTAATAGGGATAATTATGTCTAAGTTTCAGTTCTACTAGGTTTAACCTGGTGGAGTTAGGTATCTAGACTGACCGTAAAACGAGTGGACAACTCAAGTCGGGCAGGGACAGCTTTACCGGTAGCAGGGCTTTTCGGCCTCACTGTTGGTCCCTTCCCATTCTAAATCATGGGTGACTACAGAATCCTTCCCAGGAGCGTTGCCGCATCTCTGATATCTTAAGCTCAGAAGTTTATACCGCATCTCCGAATATAAAGTATCTCAGAAGACTCAGATGGGTGTGCGAGAGAAGACAATTTATATTGCAATTCAAATAATATCAAAGTGGTAAACAGTTAGACAAATAACACATTTAGGCCAGCAAATACAATATTTCAAAACATATAAAGCCAAACAAGTCAATATTAAAACTCAAATTCTAGTTATATCCCCAATAGAGTCGCCATCTGTCACACCCCTATTTTTTACTGCATCCAACCCCGCTAGGGAGTTGGTTTTTGAGAAAATGGATTTTTCCAATTAAAGTGAAGTTTTGAATAGTGATTATTTTATTTACAGAGTCGCCACTTGGAATTGAGTTTGGGTGTTTCAAGTCACCTTATTGAATTCCTATTCAAAAGGAAATAACTCTTTATTTTTGGTCTGCGAACCAGAAATTCGGATAAGGAATTCTGTTGACCGAGGGGAAGGTGTTAGACAGCCCTCGAGTCTCGGGGTTCTAGCACGGTAGCTTTAATGACTTACGTCTGGCTTAAATTAATCTTTTGGATATATAATATTTAATAGCCTAAAGTTATTTACCTTTCGCCTTTAATTTCTTTTTGCATATATTTAAAACTGTATTGATGTGTGGCTTACCGATAATAGTACTTTTCGGCCTTACGATGAGTTTTGATACATTTCTCGTGCTTTTGAGGCATTTATGAATCGTCTCATTTTTTCAAGTCTAGATAAGCACCTAATAGGTTTAGAATCTAGCCAACTCAATTAGATCGGCTTTAAAATTGTATGTTGATTTTATTATAACGAATGGTCGGTAGCAGGGCTTTCCAACTTCATCGTTAACTTTCACTTGTATATAAATCTTAACTTTGTTTTAATAATTATTATCCCATTTCCGAAAGAAACGACTATACAATATACATACAATTTTATATTTCTTAAGCCAACGGTATTTTTTCTATTACTATTGTCGATCTACTCATAGTATTTTTTCTATTACTATTGTCGATCTACTCATACTCCTAATGATTCGATTAGATTACAAAGTAACGAAAATCTTAAGGATAAAATCCAACTTCCTTCATCATAAATTTTCATATATTCATCACCCCATTAGTACGACAAATATTATCAAGGGTACACAAACTTTAAATAAATACATCCAATAAAATGGTAAGGAAAATTGAATGAAATATTATAAAACAATAGCACACACAGATTCAAAGGATCACTAATTTAATAATTTATTTATAAACCCACTTGGAATTTCATACATACTATATTACCGTATTTTCCTTTTTAAAAAAAAAACTTTTCTTTCTTTTTCTATTCTCTCTCTCAGATCTCTTTTCGTTCCACCCCAATTTTTTTAACCTCTTTTATTCTTACATCAGTATAGTTATATGAATTAAGAACTAGCATGACGGTTAAAGTAAAATTTCTTTTAGCATGCTTACAAGATTGGATTAATTAAGGATGCTAATTTTCTCTAATCAAGGAGTGTCGTTATTTATGTACTTCAAATCAAAATCCTCAAGGTTCCACTATCTATCGCCATGCACCCAACCTTTATATAAAAGAAGATTATTTTTCTTAAAAGTAATTTCTCAATTAAGGAAAAAAAAAAGACTTCAATTTGCATAGCAAACTTATAAAATAAATCGTATGAATTCGACGAGAACCTGTATGACGAATTGAAGCGGGTAAAGAAATAAAACACCATCATCGGAAACTCAACGAGCCCCCAAACTTTTCTTTTCTATCACAGGTGTTTCTTCTTCTTCTTTTCTCTTTGTTTTCTTATTTTTTTTGTATTGTAGGTTGTAGTTGTCTCCCTTTTTTTTTTCTTTGGTTCTCTGAAGAATGTCCTCCCCCTCTTTCTGTGTTGTGTATGTTATATGTATAGTGTATGTGGGTACGTGTCGTGTGTTTGTGTGGAGAAAGTGAGGGAGAGGTTAAGTGAAAGTGGGAAGGTGGGAAGAGGTTAGGGTAGATTAGGATAAGTTTTTTCCTTTTTTTTTTTTAATATTTTAAATAAAATAAAAATAATAAAATCAATTTAAAACTAACAAAATACAAAATAAGTTAAATAACTAGTCTTAGAAATATTAATATCACTAGATTCTTTATTAAAAATTAAAAGAAGAAGACAAATATAATTTAGATTTTTTTAAAATAAATAAATAAATGATAAAAAATAAAAGCTTATTTAAAATGTGATTCTATTTTTTTTGTTTTCAAAACTATTAAACCAAACCTTGTAAAATAGGATGAACTTAAAATATCTAATTTAGACTTAAAAAAAAATAAAAAAATTTGAATACTAAAATGATATAAAAACATTAGGTTTAGTCAAAAATTAGGTGTTTACAGTCCTAAGTCAAGGTTTGGTTATCGTCCCTCCTTCTATTTCTTCCTTCGAATAATCGGCACAAAATTCTGTCTCGTTGTCTACTTCTTTGTATGAACACACTCTGTGTTTACATTCAAAGGGGGCATGATGTAGACACATAATTTCGCCCCTTCACAACTTAGTTTTATCGTTTACCCTATCTTACCACGTATCTTATTCACGTGGTAATTTTTTCACAAGAAAAATAAATAAATAACCACCTCATCATCTTATTTATTTATTTATTTATTTTTGTCTTTATCCAAATAACAAAGGGTTAATTTCAAAAATATATCCAAATTAGAGTGACTTTCAAATTTTAGCCCCAAATAAAAAAGCTTTCTTAAAATAATCTTTATCTATTAACTAGTATTTTTTGGACAAAATTGTTCCTGATCAATGGAGTAAATTACATAAATGATCCTCATAATGGATAACAACTCCATATTTATATCTTTCAACTTTTATTTTATTCTCTTTTTAATTTTACTTTGATTTTTATTTTTTATTTTCTCAACCCTTACTTTTTTCCTCTCAACTTTTTTTTTTATATATTATTTTTATTTTTCATTTTTTCTTTCCTTTTTTTTTTGTTCTTTTTAGTTTTTCTCAACCCTTACTTTTTTCTTTACACCTTTTCAACGTCTACTTTTATAAACAAAAAAAGAACTTTTTTTATTTTTCTTTTATTTTTATTTTTTTCTTTTAAAATTTTTCTCGACCTTTATTTTTATTTAATCTTTCTTTTTTTTATCAATCTTTCTTTTTTTCTTATTCTCTCTCAACTTCTACATTTTCTTTGATTTTTATTTTTTTAAATATTTTTCTTTAGTTTCTTCTTTTTTCGCAATTTTTATTATTTTTGTTCTTTCCTTCAATTTCTTCTATTCAAGTTACATCTCCTGAGTAAGAGTTAACACTATCACATTATAAAGGTAAGATTTACAACTTTCGAACAATAAACTACGTTTCATGGGCAAGAGTTGATACTACTACATTGTAGAGGCAAGACTTATGACTTTCAAACAACAAGTTATGTTTCATGGGAAAGAGTTGATACTACCATATTGTAATTTAATTTATGAGATGTTCTACAACTATTGCCTTAGAGGCAAGACTTAGCTTAAGGACTTTCAAGCAACAAATTATGCCCTACGGGCAAAAGTTGACTCTACCACGTTATGTTTTCATTTATGAGATTTCTACAACTATTGCCTTAGTGCAAGACTTAGTTTAAGGACTTTCAAACTACAAATTAAGCCCCACGGGCAAGATTTGACTCTACCACATTATGTTTTCATTTATGAGATATTCTACAACTATTATCTTAGAGGCAAAACTTGGCTCAAGGACTTTCAAACAACAAATTATGTCTCACGGGCAAGAGTTGACTCCACCACGTTATGTTTTCACTTATGAGATGTTCTACAACTATTGCCTTAGAGGCAAGACTTAGATCAAGGACTTTCAAACTATAAATTATGCCCTACGGGCAGAGTTGACTCTACCACGTTATGTTTTTATTTATGAGATGTTCTACAACTATTGCCTTAGAGACAAGACTTAGCTCAAGGACTTTCAAACTACAAATTATGCCCCACGGGCAAGAGTTGACTCTACCACGTTATGTTTTCATTTATGAGATGTTCTACAACTATTACCGTAGAGGCAAGACTTAGCTCGAGGACTTTCAAACAATAAATTATGCCCCACGGACGAGAGTTGACTCTACCACATTATATTTTTATTTATGATATGTTCTACAACTATAAGGACTTTCACACAACAAATTATGCCCCACGGGCAAGAATTGACTCTACCACATTATGTTTTCATTTATGAGATGTTCCACAACTATTGCCTTAGAGGTAAGACTTAGCTCAAGGACTTTCAAACTACAAATTATGTCCTACGGGCAAGAGTTGACACTACCACGTTATGTATTTATTTATGGGATGTTCTACAACTCTTGCCTTAGAGGCAAGACTTAGTTCAAGGACTTTCAAATAATAAATTATGCCCCACGGGCAAGAGTTGACACTACCAGTTATGTCTTCATTTATGGGATGTTCTACAACTCTTGCCTTAGATGAAAGACTTTGCTCAAGGACTTTCAAATAATAAATTACGCCCCATGGGCAACACTACCACATTATGTCTTTATTTATGAGATATTCTACAATTCTCGCCTTAGAGACACGACTTATCTCAAGAATCTTCAAAGAACTTCGTAACAACAACTCATGCCCTTAAATTTGCTTTGATGTAAAAAAAAAAAAAAATTCCTTTGTGGATTATCCAATTTTTTATTTATTAGCAAACTATAATAGGAGTTGAGAAAATAGAAAAAAACGATCAAACAAAATAGAGAAACAAAAAAATGAGAAAAAAAAGGAAAGAAAAAACATAAAGATAAAAAAAAAGTGAAGAATTAAAAAAATTAAGAAAAATAAAAATGAGAGAAAAAATAAAAATAAAGTTTGAAAAAACTGAGGAAAAAAAAAGAGAACTGAAAAAAGAAAAAAGTGACCAAACAAAATAGAGAAATAAAAAAAAGGAGTGAGAAAAAAAATGCAAGAAAAAAATAAAGATTAAGAAAAAAACAAAGAATTAAAAAAATTGAGAAAATAAAAAATGAGCGGAAAAAATATAAATAAAGTTTGACAAAATGAGGGGAAAAAAAAGAGAACTGATAAAAATAAAAAATAAAAATAAAAGAAAAATAAAGATTAAACACAAATGAATTAAAAAAAGGAAAAGAAAAAAAAAATAGATAATGCTTGACAAAAAAGAAAAAAGAGAAAAAAAAATAAAGTTTGAGACAATGAATTAAAACATGAAAATAAAATTAAAGGAAAAAATAAAAAGTTAAAATAATAAAATTAAAGAAAAAAAAGTAAAAATAATAAAAAATAGAATAATAAATTAAAGGAAAAAATAAAAAATGGAAATAATAAAATATAAAATTTGAGAGACTAATAAGTATGAAAAGTTTTAAAAATATATTTGATGTGTAGAGGAGTAAAATGGTACTTGTACAATACTTAAAAAGTAAGGAAGATTATCTTTAAAGACATTTTTTATTGGGGTCAAATATCTAAAGTCACCCATATTTGAATCTATGACATGCAATCTCCTGAATAACAAATCCTAACAAATTTTATCTTATTTTAAATATTCCAACAACCTCTCCAATTAAAAGAGGACACCTCACACCTCACCTACCCTACCCCCTCACCCGTTCACGTGTCCCTCCTGCCCCCACCTTTCTCACATTCTTTTGAACTGAGAAATTTTAACATGGGTGAGGCCCATGTAGTGTTAGTTGTGTGAAGGATTTTTAAATTGACAAAATAATGTGTTGTGGGGCCTATTATATCAACTTAATTAACTTACCCTCTTCCTCACCAATTTATCTTTTTCTTTTTTGCCTTTTATTTATCTTTCCTCCTTACTCTTTTTTTTTTCACATTTCTGAATTTATGTATTGTAAAATCAATTTGACTACTCCTTGATTTTGTTTTATTTGGTTCGTTAAAGATTCATTTTTTTTTGTATTTGTTAACAAGTAAAAATTAAATATTATTTTTAATACTACTGTCACACTTAAATAAATACATAAGATATTACAACAATAATAATATACGTAGTATATTCCCACATAGTGGGTCTAAAAAGGGTAGAGTGTACGCAGATCATATCACTACCTCAAATAAAGTAGGAAGGTTGTTTTCGATAAACCCCCAACTTAGAAAAATACATAAGATATTAATTGTTAGAATTTTCAATCTGAGAAAATTGGGAAAAAAATTTTTGCCAGAAAATTTTCAATAAAAAAAATTTAAAATGAGAAAACAAGATTAAATGAACAAAAATGAAATTTTAAAAATTCGTAACTGATTTCAAGTTAATTTAATGATAATAAAAATAACTCATGGTTTGTCCATAAACTCTAAATATTATTTTTTTTGGATTCCCATCCGGTGCCCCGACTAATCCGAATTGCGTGTTGCAGGACCCATTAAAGTGGCAACGCTCCCAACAGAGTTTTTTTTGTACCCAGTGTCGAACTCTCGACATCTGATCAAGGGTGGAGCAGCCTCATCCACTGCGCCACAATTTATGTTGGTAATATTTATGTTATTTAATAACACATGAATGTCTTTCACTATTTTGTTATGAGTTTATTTTTTTATACATAAATTAAATTGTGTTTGTATTAAAAAATTATTTTACTAAATTAATCCTATTGATTATGTTTTGAAAATTTAAATTTAACTACTAATACTTTATATAGTTATTTAATGATAAATACTAAAGAAATAACATGAAATTTTTATTTGTTAAAATAAATAAATAAATAAATAAAGAGAAAAGTTATTTTCATCAGACGGAATAAATAAAATTGAGGGAGTAATAAAATTGGTTTTAAAACAGATTAAAACAAGAGAAAACTATCGAAAAAAAAGAACTTGAAAAAATATAAGTGAGAGAGAGATACTAATTAACCAAAAAATAAAAGAGACAGGGAAAGACTAAAATATACTTTCTCTCTTTCAATTTATGTGTTAGTTTCGATTTCGAGATTCAAATAAAAAAAAATTGATAGTAATTTTTTCATATATTTTAAAAATATTTTGAATTGGTTAATAATTGTGATTTATAATAATTTTTACTTAGTTTTTGAATATATAAATTTTACCTAAAAACTTAAAGATTATGAGCTCAAATTTATGATTAAATTTAACTATTTAACCATTAAAAAATGAATATATAAATTTGGAGAGAAATTAAAATAAAGAAGTATAGTGTAGGAACAAAAAAGAAAATAAAAGAAAAAGATCAAAATAGGAGGAGATGAAAAGATGGATATGTGCTTACACAAAGGGGCCCATAAATATACTTGTTCATAAATACACTTATCCATAAATAAACGGTGCCACACACAACTATTGTTGGTTGAGTGAGGCCCGTTTTAAAATTTTCCGCAGGAAGAGAATTGCGAGAGCGCTCAAATTTTAGTTGTTGAAAAGAAAGTAATAATAGTAAAAGAAAGCAAGTACATAAAGCAACTATACATGCCAAATTGGTAAGAACTCATAAATTTAACTGCGCTATAGCTGATTGACTCATGCTATCAATGCACAAGACTTCAAAGTTCAACCTAACGGTCATTCCATATGTGTGCATGAACATGTTGAAAAAAGAACTTTTGGAAGGGAGTGCGAGGTAAAGACAAACAAGTCCAATATTAATTTTGGGAGGGGGTGCTAGGTGCGCACAATCTGATGCTGCCTACCCTTGTGGTCACACAACTTGGTAAATCTCCGTAGCCAGCTGTGTTCTTTGAGAATGCTTGGGACTAGCCCCACCTTTTAGAGGCAGAACGTTGACAACCTTCACGTTGGTTAGATTTATGTGTTTTTAATAAATTGGTGATTCTATTTTTATTTTTTTTTACTATATATGAATTTTATGTTTTAAATTTTAACATATTTAGAGTAGATTTGAATGTTTAAATTTGAAAAATAATTTATTTATTTTATTGAAAAAAATTACTTTCAAACGTACATTTCTAGAAGTCCAGCCTATTTTTACACTAGTTCAAATTATATATGCATGAATAAAGTGCAGGTTTTCAAAAAAGTAAAAGGTGTTAATTGAGTTTGTTAGTTTTTTAAGAAAGTAAAAGGTGTTAATTGAATTTGTTAGATTTGTGTGTTTTTGATAAATCAATTATTATATTTTATTCTTTATGATATATGAAATTTATGTTTAAAATTTGAGCTTATGTAAAATATATTTGAGTGCTAAATAGCATATTAAATTGTTGAAATTCGAAGAACAAATTATTTTTTTGTTCAAATGCACATGTCTGAAATTTCAGCTCGTTTTTACATTTAAGTAATTCAATCATGTACGACTGAGATACAAACATACAAACATGAAGGATTCAGATATGTGTGACTAAAAATTTAAACAATATACATGCACATCAGTAAAAAAAAAATGTTTGAACCCTTACCTTTGCAATTCATACTAAATATCAGGCGAAAACATTTAATGTTTAGCTTTCACAAGGTTAAATTTTTGGACGTGAATGTCTAAAGTTATCAAGCTTTAGATGCGAGTATCTGACTTCTTGTCAAAAAAGGTAAACTTACCAAAAAAAAATATATGAAACGGGTATTAATTAAATGACGATATAAAAAGCAAAAATTTGTGCACTTTTCCTAGAGCGTTATATGTAAAAAAAATAAGTTTTAATTAATATTTTCTTAGCGGTCATTTAGGTTCCAAACTCTTATTTAATGGGCCAAATCTATTTTGGCTAAATACTCCTTCCGTTTTTTACTTGATCATATTGATCTGACACATTTCTTTAAAAAATTTTAAGGGAAAAGGATAGAAACGACACTTCAAATTAAACTATTTTCATGAAAATGGTCATGAAATTTAAATTTCACTTTCTAGTCATTTCATACTGGCTTGTTGTGTATCGTTTCTACACACTTTCTCTTTAGTTTCTATACATATCTTATACATATAAATATTCTATACGAAAATTATACAGTTTTGATACACAATTTATACAATAACTGTACATTTTTTTACACGTTTTATACAATAATTATATAATTATCATACACTTTCTATATAGTTTTTATACATATAAATATTTGATAGAACTATACAATTTCTATACATATATTTTATATAGATACATATTCTATTTAACAATTATATCGTTTTTATATAATTTAATTATTATTTTTAAACAGTAAAAAAAATAGAAGATTTGATCAGTTAAAAAATCTATAACAAAAAAAAAATTGAAATATTTTTAAAAGGGCCGAATTGTTCAAGTTGAATACTGTATCAGTATTGTATATAAACTGTATCAGTATTGTATATGGATTGTATATGGTCTACGTAGGTCAAAATGACCCAAATTAGGAAATGACTATAAAACGAAAATAGTATATCCGACTGATTATTTTTTGAAAAATTTTCAAACTTGAACTATTTATTTTAAAAAGTTCTATAGAGTGTCCTTTACCTAATTTTTAATTAGAGATTTATTTACTAAATTAATTATTTTTAATAATGTTTGAAATATTGATTTTGAGTATTACTATTTTATGTAATTATTTAATATTAAAAATGGCCAAAAAAAATAGTAGGTGCGCACTGCATATGCTCTTTTTTCCTTGATGATTTGTGTGCTTCAGCTTCCAACTCCTTAGGTTTGGCTTCCGTCTTCATTTTAGCTCAATTTCTTTCATTCCCCCCTCAATTCATGAAACTAGATTTATGCCTTGTAAAATATAATGTGTCAATACAAAATTTGAAATAAGACAAACTTGTCTCTTGCGAGTATTGTCTTGTACTTTTCTTTTTCAATTTCAGAGATATTATTAGTCATCTTTTAGTTAATTAAAGTGTTCAAGGGTTAAAATTAAAGGCGACAAATTTAAAAGGAAAAATGTAAAAATCACTCCAAAATAAGAACATTCGTGCAAAGACACGTGTACAAATCAATTTGAAAAATCGCACCAAAGGAAGAAGTTGATTAAAATCGATAGAATAAACCGATTAATCTTGATTTTGTTGTTTGGTATTGAGTAAGAATAAATCAAATCAAACCGATCGAAAAAATAATAATTTTTATATAATTTTTAAAACTTCATAAAAGATTTCTGTAAAAGCATATTAGTATAGCATCTAGTATCTCCCGAGCGATGACTCAATTTGACACACTCCAACTTTACAGGGTCTTATTACCCCCTGAACTAAAAATTAACGTATTTTTGTTAATTTTTTTAGCTGATATGACACCTTTTTAGCTGACGTAGCACCTTTGGCATGGACTTCATTTTTATGTAATAAAAGTGTTACATCAGCACAAAAGAGTGACAAAAATACGCTAAAATTAAGTTCAAGAATAATAGGACCCCTGTGAAGTTGGAGTATGCCGTAACAACTTTGACCATAATCAAGTGATAGTGGATGCTTATCTCAATGTATATGTCAAAATATATATGTGACTCTCTCATTGGATGTTTAATAGAACTATAGTCCATACATTTTTATATATTTTAAATGATACTTAATTTTTCATCAACTGTTAATTAAATGCGTCGATTTGTTTTTCTTTCAAATTCATATTTTGAGATATATTAAACTCTTATGCTTTCTTTGAATTTGAAGTGATGTATTATTGATAATTTTAAAAAGAGAAAATAGACTAAAATCTCTCAACGTTTATCAAAATTTTCAACTACACACTCGAACATCATGGAGGTCGCATTACTCCCTAACATTTTGAAATGGAATTATTACACTCTCAAATGCTTTCGTGGTGAAGTGAGTGTGTTTTTCTCTTTGAGAGAGTGAGCACCAAAAATAAAATATAATAACTTTATTTTTAAGATATAATTTAAACTTTTTCAATTATTATGAAAGTAGCGAAATAAATCATCGTAATTAAGTATTAATATGTTTATATATAGTATGAGTGTATTTAGGAATTTAATTGCAGTTTATATTCTCCCAGTAATTTTACCACCTAAAGTTTAGATCTTTCATTAAGTGTTGATGAAATATATTTATGCATGAAGTGACTTAGAAAATTAAATAGTTTTAAATAATTTAATTTTTTAATTATCTGGTTTATAATACTTTTTCTTCTATTCCAATTTAAGTGACAATGATATAATTTTGAAAGTCAAACAAATATCACGATTGAAGTAGCAAAACAGACATGTCTTAAATGACTCATAATAACTAATTAGAAGTGATATAGCATAATTGTTATAAAAAATGCTTGTGAAAATAATTTAGTTGAACCTCATATAAGATGTCAAGTTAATTTAAAACATAAAGAGCTAATTTGTCATTTTATGCCTATTTTACTTTTTTAATAAATATTATTAATTTTTGAAAACTTTGGTGACTTTTAATAATTAATTAGAATGATATAGTAAAATTAAGGTTGAAGCAACTGAAGCAATCATGTCATGAATATTTATTTTACTTTTTTTGTTAAATATTATTATTTTTCTAATAAGTAAAAGACATATAATAATTAATTAGGGGTGATATAGTAAAATCACGGAGCAAGTAGTGGTCGACAAGCATGTCGACCACTGAAACAAACAAGTAGTTAAAAAATTAAAATTTAATTTCCTTATTTACGTATTTTATGGTTCATTTATTTGTACCTAATAAAAATTGAAAGTTTGATCATTCATATCTTAGTTCGTAACTATATATTTAATTTTTTATTTGAATCCAATCATTTAAATCTCAATAAGGGTACCACTCCCATACTCTCTTTTTGACGCATATATTACTGTTGCAGAGTACTTCATTCAATCATTTTTAATTTATCATTTTGTATTTATTTTATTCCTGTTATTAAATATTATTTATTATCTAATACTTAAATGACTTATAATATACAATAACTAATTAAAAGTGATATAGTAAAATTACTATAAAAAATACTTGTAAAAAAATTTAAGTGGACCCATACAAGTCATTAAGTTTATTTAAAACATCAAAAGTTACCTTATCATTTGTTCTATTTTACCTTTTTTTTTTTTTTTTATAAAATATTATCAATTTTCTAATGTTTAGATGATTTATAATAATTAATTAAGGGTAATAATAAAATCATGATTGAAGCAACTGAAACAGGCATGTCGTCCACAAATTACCTGCTTTAGCAGCTTCATCCGACTTAAAATAATTAATTAGAAGCGATATAGTAATATTATTATAAAAAATACTTGTGAAAAAAATTTAAGTAGACCACATATAAGTCGTAACTTATAATTTTCTGTCTATTCTATCTTTTTTTTTTTTATGAAATATTATCAATTTTCTAATGCTTAGATGATCTATAATATTTCCTCCGTTCCAAATTATGTGTCGTCATTTGACCGAACACGATATTTAAGAAATAAGTATTGACTTTGTTAATGTTACAAAATTACCCTTCTTAAAGAAATGAGTAATAGTATTTAAAATCAAGTAGGACCACTAAGGGTAAAATTATAATTGTGTCTTTAAAAACTTACCAAATAAGGAAAGAGGGACGGATTAAAAAAAAATGGTGACACATAATTTGGGACAGAGGGAGTAATTAATTAAAAGTGGTATAATAAAATTATGATTGTAGTACTTAAAGTAGACATGTTATAAATGTCTATTGTACTTTTTTTAGTTAAATATTATTAATTTTATAATACGTAAATGACTTATAATAATTAATTAGGGATGGTATAGTAAAATTACGGTTGAAGAATCTGAAGCAGACATGTCATAAATATCTATTTTACTTTTTTTAATTAAATATTATTAATTTTCTAATACTTAAATGACTTATAATAATTAATTAGGGGTGATATAATAAAATTACGATTGAAGCAGCTGATATGTCATAAATATCTATTTTATCTTTTAATTAAATATTATTAATTTTTAATACATAAAGGACTTATAATAATAATTAATTAAGGATGATATAGTAAAATCACGGTTGAAGTAGCTGAAGCATGCATGTTAATTTTCTAATATATAAAGGACTTATAATAATTAATTAAGATTGATATAGTAAAACCACGATTGAAACAATTGAAGCAAGCATGTTATAAATATTTATTTAATTTTTTTAAGCCCCAAAAATTCATAATAGGTACATGTCACTTAAAAAAAATAATAATTTAAAATGTATAATTTTTATTTTTAAAAAAACAGAATCATGAGATCTATGAGATATTTTAGGAGGTGAATAGTTTTGAAAATCTCTCCTCTTACCCCGTGTGAATAGCCTTTTTCTTTTTTTCTCATTGACACACAAATCACAATCTGACAATAATTATTATTATAGGGATTAGGACCCATTACTTTTATCTTTTTTCCTACTTCTCCTAACTTTTTTATTTTTTATAATATATTTTTATACTACTCTCGAAGGTGATAAGTTACTTATATACTTAATCAGACAAAATGATTTAATTTTTTTTTAAATACTTATATTAAATATGAAATAATGTTAACAATTTTCACGACAGTTGTTTTAGCGAAAAGAAGTTCTTAAAAATAATAAAATTAATAACAACTTATTTAAGGTCAAAAATATCTTAACATAGATTAAATAAATTAACTATATCATCAATCAAAAAGAATTATTTGAAGCAGACAATTATTTATAATTTTGCATCTAAAAGAGTTAAAAATAAATAATTTAAAATAAAATTATAAATAATTTAAAGTAAAATTATAAATAATTTTGTTCTTAATGAAAAACCTAAACCTCATGTTGAATTTTTACTTTTGGCCACAAATATCCTTGAGCCGGCCAGCAACTCACTTACTATCTTTGTCCCTATCAATTTCAGTTTCAAGGATATGCACAAGTATAGAACATACAAAATAAAAAAAAATCCCTTTCTTCAAGTTTCAAAAAGAAAATCAAAATCAACGCAAAGACCAAGATTTACAACATTATCACCGAAAAAAAAAAGAATAAGCTAATTAAAAATAAAATTTACAAATGTATGTGTACCCATTTCATTTCAGGTTCTAAATAAAAAAGAAAGACTATTTCAGATTTTTTTTTCTTGTCTTTTTAGATCCGCTTGAAATTCTAAGGCTTGACATTTGAGTAAAGTTTTCCTCATGTCGTTTTCTTCATCTTCATGGTGTCTTTCCAATCGTCCAGAAAAGGTAGTCGGGGAAGTCAACGAGAAAAGGAAAGAAAAAAAGAGAAAAGGAAAATATAAAGAGAAATATTTTATATATAAAAAAGTAAAATATTACGTGCCAAGTGTGTGCAGTACGCTGTTTAATATAAATTTGGATATGAGCTTTTACGGGGTATATATTTCAATTTTAAAATATTTGGAAGGGGGATAATAAGACCCTCATAAAGTTTGAGTATGTAGTTGAAATTTTGGTTAAAGGTTGGGGCATTTTAGGCTATTTCTCTTTTTAAAATTCAACAAAGTGCATTAATTTTTAGATTTTATATTATTTTTTGTGTTTAATTATTAAAATTTGATCATGTTTAAATGCGTAAATTACAACAATAACATACCAAGTATATTTTCATAAAGTGGGGTTTGAGGAGGATAAATGTACACAGTTCATACCCTAACTCAGGGACGAGATAGAGAGGTTGTTTCTGATAGACCCCCGGCTCAAGACAAAACAGGCTTGAAAAGAAATAGTAAATGAACAAGAAACAATAAGTAAAGAATTAGTAAATGAACAAGAAACAATAAGTACTAACACATCAAATAATAACATAAACAAGACCATCACCAAGTAATATGACAAACGATAATACACTCCGAAACAAGACTAGCCCTATGACTACTAGCACAGATAACAAAACAAAGTCCTCCGTCCTATTAATCTTTTACCCTAATCCACATCCTCCACTCCTTCCTATCTAGGGTCATGTCATCGGTAAGCTAAAGTTGCTTCATGTCATGTCGAATCACCTCCTTTTAATATTTCTTTGGTTTATCTCTACCTCACCACCATTCATCCTTAGCCAACCTCTCAGACCTCCACATTAGGACATTCGTGCACCTCCTTATCACATGTACAGACTATCTAAATCACGTTTTTCACATCTTAACTTCCACCGAAGCCACTTTCACCTTATCTCGCATAACCTCATCTATTATCTTTTCTTGTAAACTCACACATCCATTGTAGAATTCTCATCTCTGGCACATTCCTTTTTTGGATGTCAGCGTTCTTGACTGACTAACACTCTATCTTATACAACAAAGTAGGTCTCACCACTTTATAGAACTTGTGTTTAAGTTGAGGAGGCACCTTCTTATCACACAACATTTCGGAAGCAAGCCTCCATTTCACCCACCCTACCCAATATGGTGAGTGACATCCTCGTCAATCTCTCCATTTCCTTGGATCATAGACCCAATATGCTTGAAACTATCTCTCATTTGAATGGCTTGAGTATAAAGCTTCACAAACATATCAGCTTTATGTGTCTTCTTGCTGAACTTGCACTCCAAAAATTCTATCTTAGACCTAGTCAACTGAAACCCCTTGAACTCTGGGGTTTGCCTCAAAACTTTCAACTTAGCATTCACTTTACCACAAGTATTGTTAATCAGAACTACATCATTCGCAAAAAACATATACGATGACACCTCACCTTGAATTTGACATGTCAAGATATCCATCACCAAGGAAAATAAAATAGAATAAAAGTAGAATCATAGTGTAACCCCATCAAGACGGAAAAGTGCTCCTAGTCTTCCCCTACAGTTTTAACACAAGTCTTGGCACTGTTGTACATATCCTTAATCGTCCTAGTATATGTTACCGCTATATTTGTAGCCTCCAATCACCTCCAGAGTACCTCCCTAAGAACTGTATCATAGGTCTTTTCTAGGTCAATGAACGCCATGTGCAATTTTTTTTTCTCTCCTTATACTATTTCACCGGTCTCCTTACTAGATGGCTGACTTTTGTAGTCAAGCGTCCTGACATGATTCCAAATTGATTCTAAAAAATAAACACAATCCATTTTAACACACAATCCTTTTTAACCTCAACTCTACAATCGTATCTCAAATATTCATACTGTGACATAACAACTTGATACTCCTATAGGTGTTGCAATCCTGAATGTCATCTTTGTTCTTATACAATAGACTCATCGTACTCCATTATCTTCAAGATTCAAACATCTTCACCGACCTAAAAATGTTGTTAAACAATCTAGTCAACCACTCCATACCTGTTCCTCCTGTGCACTTCCAAAAATTCACCAAAATCTCATCCGACTCAGTCGCTCTACCCCTATACATTTTACGAATAATACCCTTAACCTCCTCAACCTTAATGCGCCTACAAAAATTATAAATTAGCAAAATATTTTTAAAAGATTATTGTTAAACTAACAAAATACCTAACACGTATGATGTGTTTAATAATACATATATGTTTATCAATTACTAATAAACATATATTAATTAATTAAAATTTTATTTATAATTCTAACAAATTAAGATTGAAATAATATTCAGAGGATGAATATTCAAAAAAAAAAACCATCAAATCAATACAACAACATCATGTAAAACGTGCTCCTCTTTATTTATTTGCGAGAAAAGACATAAACTACCCCCTAAACTTGTTCGACTTTTTTAAAAAGATACCTAAACTATACTTCCGATCTATTACCCCACAAATCTTATTTAAACCGTTGTAAATACACCATTTTTACTATAATTTTCAGCAACCCTTAATTTTAAATAGGCACGTGCTTGGCACTCTCTATTTAATTAATAATTTAAATTAATTATTAATAAAAGGTTAGGTTTTACCCATTAACCCAACCTGAATCTCGTAAAATACCCCTAAAACATCATTCTCTCTCAATTCCTATTTTTCTCACTTGTCCTCGATTCCTCTTTCCTTTTCTTTCGCGACAAAGACACTAAGCTCACAATTGAAGGAGATTGAAAGACCATGGATGATCAATTTATCAGGAAAAATATGTATTAAACAATAGTGGAGGATCTTAGAGGATAGGATTTTGTGCATTTAAGTTCTTATGTCTCTAACTTTTGATGGCTTTTCAAAGTTGTATTTTTTGAGGAAAAAATATATTTTCAGGTAATAATTTAGTGAGATTGATGCAAGTATGAACTTATTTAGTAATGCATGTACAACCTGTTTGTTGAATTTTTGTCGAATTTTTGCATATGTTGTTGTTATTATTACGATGTTGTAGTAGCATATATAGTTATAACTTAATTCTTTTTGGGTGTGGGTTAAGTGAGAGGTTGGAGTGGGGTGGGGTGGGGTGGGGTGGTGTGTTGGGGGTGTAGGACCCACTTGTATTATTTAATATGTAAAAAAACAGTGCTCTTAAAGTTTCGACTATTGAGTTTTTTCTCTTTGTTTACTAATTTCAAAGTGTTTGTGTGGTTGAACTGTTGCTTTTTCAGGAATCTTTCAATGTTTTTTGTTCTAGTAACTTAAGATTGTATCATGGAGGTGAAATAGAATTTGATCCCCCACCTGAATATATTGGTGAGTCTGTGACTGAATTTTTTGATAAAGATGTTGATATGATATCCAATTTTTAGTTAATAGATTACATGAAATATCTAGGATATATAACCCAATGCGATTTCTTAGTTAAATGGAATGGTTATTTGGTAGAAATTAAATGTGATAAGGTTATTTGTGACATTGTCAGCAAGTTAAAAAATGGGGATGGACTTGAGGTGTATGTTTCACATGGGGTGAGTGAACCTGATCAGGCCCCACTTGAATTGGAGTATGTCCCCAATACAAGTGACAATGGGGTAGGTAAGGAATATTTGAACCCTATTAATGAGTATGATGGTTCTAGCCCTAATTTTCAGCCTTGTACTCTAAATTTTCCTTCCAACCCTTTTGATGAGCCTCTTCTTTTTAATATACCTTCCAACTTTTTTGACCTACAGTAGATGAGGATCCAAATGATGATGATTTAGAGGATGATTCAGGTTTAGAATGAAATACTATTGGAGATAGTGATGTCCATCAAAAATATATTGATATGAGGGTTAGTAAAAGACATTTCAATAGGTCACAAAGAAGAAGTAGAGGCACAACAGATGAACAAGTTAATGTTGGTGAAAAAGGTTCAGATATAGGGTATGATGAGACAAATGTTGGCACTAGGGATAGCCTAGTTGGTAAACTAGGATGTGATGATCCTTACTACCCAAGTGATGAAGCTCCTAGCTTTGAATTAGATGATGAAGTAGGTTGGGAGATAGTGGAGAGGTTGATGATGTAGTACAACAACTTGTGATAAGAAAGAACAAAAAAAATAGAATTATTTTTTATGAAACTCGTGAAAAAATTATTTGAGAATTAGAATTGATTTTTTCAGGTGTAAAAGATTTAGGCTGGCAGTAACTAGATATGCAATTTAAGAAAATATTCAAATTGAAAAGTATGTGAATGAGCCTGGCAGAGTTAGAGTGGGGTGCTGCAAAGACACTTGTCCTTGGTTGTTGTGTGCTAGCAGGGATAAGAGCAGTAGAGATTTTATTTTTAAAAGATACAATCCTATTCATATTTGTTTGAGATCAACTTTTAACTATCTTTGCAACTCAAAATTTCTGACAAGTATAAAGATAGAATTAGTCAACAACCAAACATTAGAGTTGTTCAGTTATAAGAGATTATTAGAAAGGAGTTGGATATCCATGTTGGTAGGAAAATTATGAAAAGAGCTAGGTCTAGAGTGCTACAAGAAATTATGGGTGATCACGTTGTGGAGCATGGCAGAATTTTTTATTACAGGAATGAGATTTTGAGAACTAATCCAGGTGCACTTGTGTTGTCAAGGTTGGAGATGCTGATGAGAATGGACAGTTAATCGTTCAGGGTTTTTATGTATGCTTTCATGCTTTAAAGAAAACATTCTTTGGAGGTACTAGAAGGTTGATTGAATTAGATGGTTGTTTCCTCAAAAGTGTGTGCAAAAGTTAATTATTGGTGGCTGTTTGCAGAGATGGAAACAACCAAATGTTGCCTATTGTGTAATACCCCGAAAATTTTTTTGTTGAAATTTTGTGCGTAAACGTGTTGGGTTCTATCTTCTAGAATGAATTATAAATTTTTCGTATGGAATGTCTTAGATTATGACCCACCATTGTGTAGAATATCGAATAAGTTTTTCAACGATATATATGGATCATCCAAAATGGACACCCGAGCGACAGTTATGAACATTCTGATCGAACTGTGAATAGTAGTGAACAGTAAAACGTGCAGGAAAAAGTATGAAGGCCTGGCGTATTTTTGCTCCAACTTTAAATAATCATAACTCCTTGTACACAATGATCTGGGTGAGATACTATATATCAACGGAAATATATGAGAGTCCTCTTTCTAATGAAATTAGTTTCATCCAATTTGTCTATCGGAGAAAAAAGTTATGATCGATCTACTTCAGCCTATCAAAAGCAAATTTTTGGGTCAACTTCAAATGATCATAACTCCTTGTACACAATGATCTGGGTGAGATACTATATATCAACGGAAATATATGAGAGTCCTCTTTCTAATGAAATTAGTTTCATCCAATTTGGATATCAGAGTAAAACGTTATGGTTAATCTACTTCAGACTATCAAAATAGTCCATCAAAGGACAGATTCAAGAATTATTTGATTTTTAGGGGCGTTTTGGTCATTACCCCTCACCCAAAATCCGTTCAAACCCTATATTAAAGCCTATTAGAAGCATTATATGTTATATTTCATCAAATTCCCTCAAAAAGAAAACCCTAAGCTCCTACATCCAACTTCAAGAACCTCCAAAGTTCGCCATAAATTCTGCAAATTTATTCAAGATTCCAAGTTCCTAGTTCAAGAACTTCAAGAACCTCCAAAGTTCACCATTAATTCTGCAAATTTATTCAAGATTCCAAGTTTAGGTTCCAAGAACCATCATTCAAAGGCACGATTAACATCTAAAAAATGAGTATCGATTTAAAGTTCATCATTCAAGGTATGTGGGGTTTTTCAACAAGAACTCTTTTTTTTTCTTGTGCCCACAAGTAATTTTCTGTACAAAGGCATGATTTTTATTTGATTTGTTACGAATTTGAAGCATGAACCCATATCTTATGATGATTATTATGAAATCTTGATGTTTATGATTTTGAAAGATGAATTTACATATGTGGAGATATAAAACATGAATCTTGAATGATATTTATCATGATTTTGATATTTGGGTTATGAATCCCCATTGGAAATTGTGTTTTTTTGAGAAAGTGTGTGTTATAAGCACGTTGATATTGAATATTTGAGATATTTTGAATGATTTGACCTTTTGATCTTAATGGAGTTGTTTTGAACTCGAGTGTGAAAGAAATCTACAACGTGGTTGATTTTGATAGATGGGAAGCATGATGGATCCCGATGTATATTTATATATTACTGAAATTGTTTTATTGTGGATTGTCTTTGAAATGATCTGAGCTAAGTCTGGGAGAAATCTTTAGCACCGAGTGGGAGGTATAAAGCGACCTTACTTCCTTAGAACTATGTGCCCCCGTAGGAGTGATCCTGAGGCTGATTCATATAGTGATCACTAGTTTGTGTGGATTTGATATCAATAGTCCTACTCCAATAGCAAGGATAGGACGGCTCTCCCCAACGTGGGTTGTACGTTGGACTCCATGTAGCTCACATAGTTAATGTCGGTTATAGGATATCCCAGTGTGTGTGTGTTTCCTTGTGTCTATGGTGAATGATGAAGTGATTTGAAAGTAGAATTGTGAAAGTTATTCTTTCTAAAGATTTAAATGATATTTACATTATGAGAATTGATATTCTTGATGAACTGAAAGTGATTGACTAATTATATGATGACTCACATGTGTTATTGTACTTATTTCATCCTTTCATGATTATGATGATTTTTTTTGAGCTATGTGAGTTTCATACATACCGCATATTTCTTTTAAATATTTATGACGATGATGTTTATAAAACTGCATACACCTCCATATACTCGGTTTCTTTCCATGGTACTGACCCACATCTTCGGATGTGGGCTGCATTTTCTCAGAATGTAGGTTCAGGTGCTCAGTTCAGGTTCGATAGTGATTCTTCAAGCACGCTATTCTACATCCTCTGTTGTGATGAGTCCTCATGTTCCGAGGATGTGATGTCTAATATCAGTTTCACGGAATTATTTATATTTGATAACTGAGTATGAGTCAGTTGGGGCATGTCTCAATGGCTCGCTGGTTTTCTTGATTTTCTTAGAGGCTTGTCAGACTAGTATAGATGTTGGGAGTTGACTAATAAGTCGTATTTTGTTATCTTTCTGAAATTCTTTTATTCTTGGATGATGATTACTCTGTTGATATTTGAGGGTTATTTATGAAAACCCCATTGATTTGTGTTGAACTGAATGAAAATGGCTTAAAGGGTTAGCTGTAGCCTCAAGCACCATGTGACGCTCCGGGACCCATTTTCTGGGGCGTTACAAGCTTGGTATCAGAGCCTAAGGTTTTAAGGTGTCCTAGGGAGTCTGATAATCCACGTTAAGTAGAGTCTTGATCATCGGTGTGTAGCGCGCCACATCTATAAGCAAGAGGCTACAAGACGTTTTAGGAAAAACTGTGATTCTTTCTTTCAGAAGTCTATCGTGCTTAAAGTGTCTCTCTCTGCTATTGATTCATGCTCTCCTCTTTCAGAAATATGCCTCTATTAATTGTCGGACCCGAGTGGTCAAGTTTCAATTTTCGGCTGCATCCGTGTTTGAGTGGTCAGTAAATTCTGTGTCACCCAAGAGTCATTTTATCTCTTACCTCAAAGTTAGAAAGCTTACTTCCAAGGGGTGTATTTACCATTTGGTTAGAGTCAAAGACACTAAGTCTGAGACTCTAACTCTACAGTCTGTTAACGTCATCAATGAGTTTTCTGATGTCTTTTCGGATGATCTCCTAGGGATACCTCCTAATAGAGAGATAGAGTTCGGGATTGATCTTCTTCTCGATACTCAGCCTATTTCTATTCTTCCTTACCGTATGAGCCCTGCAGAACTTAAGGAGTTGAAAGAGCAGCTCAAAGATCTACTAAATAAGGGTTTCATAAGGCCCAGTGTTTCTCCTTGGGGTGCTCCTGTGTTGTTTGTGATAAAGAAAGATGGCTCTTTACGTATGTGCATTAATTACCGCCAACTAAATAAAGTCACCGTAAAAAATAAGTACCCCCTTCCGAGAATAGATGATTTGTTTGACCAATTGCAAGGTGCAAGTTATTTCTCAAAGATAGACCTATGTTCCGACTATCATCAACTCAAAGTTAGGGAGTGTGACATCCTGAAAACCGCTTTCCGAACTCGTTATGGCCATTTTGAGTTTCTTGTTATGTCTTTTGGGTTAACTAATACCCCAGCAACTTTCATGGACCTCATGAATCGAGTGTTCAGACCATATCGGATATCTTTTTCATAGTGTTCATCGATGATATACTGGTGTACTCCCATAGTGAGGATGAACATTCTGATCATCTCTGAACTGTCTTGCAAACCCTTAGAGATCACAAATTGTTTGTCAAGTTCAGTAAGTGTGAGTTTTGGCTAAGGTCAGTTGCTTTTCTGGGTCATATCATTTCTTTCGAGGGTATTAGAGTTGATCCCCAAAAGACCGAAGCTATTAGAAATAGGTCTAGGCCAATTTCTAATAGC
>NC_061112.1:71457879-71609538 GCF_002878395.1 Capsicum annuum | reverse complement strand
CTAAGGTCAGTTGCTTTTCTGGGTCATATCATTTCTTTCGAGGGTATTAGAGTTGATCCCCAAAAGACCGAAGCTATTAGAAATTGGCCTAGACCTATTTCTCTGACTGATATCCGAAGTTTCTTGGGTTTAGCTGGCTATTATAGCCGTTTTGTTGAGGGTTTCTCCTCTATAATATCTTCTATGACTCGGTTGACCCAAAAGAAAGTGAAGTTCTTGTGGTCCGAACTTGTGAGAAGAGTTTTCAGGAGTTGAAGACTCGACTCACTTCAGCCCCTGTTTTAACTTTGCCTGATGGTGTTGATGGTTTTATGGTGTACTGTGATGCTTCGAGAGTTGGGTTGGGTTGCGTATTGATGCAGAAGGGTAAGGTGATAGCTTATGCTTCTAGACAGTTGAAACCTCATGAGAAAAATTACCCCACCCATGACCTTGAGTTGGCTGCTGTTGTGTTTGCTTTGAAAATCTGGAGACACTATTTGTATGGTGTCCATGTTGATGTTTTCACTGACCATAAGAGTCTGCAGTATGTGTTTATCCAGAGAGAATTAAATATTAGGCAGAGACGATGGTTAGAATTATTAAAGGATTATGATATGAGTGTGTTGTACCATCCGGGTAAGGCCAATGTTGTGGTGGATGCCCTAAGTAGAGTGTCCATGGGTAGTGTTTCGCATGTGGTAGAAGGTAAGAAAGAGTTGGCTCGTGATGTACATCGTTTGGCTAGATTGGGGGTTAGGTTGTTTGACTCCGCTGAAGGTAGTATAGGGGTTCAGAGTAGTTCCGAATCCTCCTTGGTTTCGAAAGTGAAGGAAAAGCAATACTTAGATGCTAGTTTGGTCAAACTGAAGGAGTCAGTCAAGGACCAAGAAGTAGAGGTTTTCTCCCAAGGGGGAGATGATGTGTTGAGATTGCAGGGTATATTATGTGTCCCGAATGTTGATGATCTGAGACAGAGGATTATGGTTGAAGTGCATGGGTCGCGATATTTTATTCATCCTGGTGCCACCAAGATGTACCGAGACTTGCGGGAAATCTATTGGTGGAGTGGCATGAAGAAAGATATAGCAACGTTTGTAGCTAAGTGTGCAACATGTCAACAGGTTAAGGTTGAGCACCAAAGAACTGGTGGTATGATGCAAGAGTTTAGTATTCCTACGTGGAAGTGGGAAGAGATAAATACGGACTTCGTGATTGGTTTACCTCCTTCATATACTGCGGAGGATTATGCTAGATTATATATCCGAGAGCTAGTCAGACTGCATGGAGTTCCCTTGTCTATCATTTCGGATAGGGGTACTCAGTTCACTTCGCAATTTTAGAAAGCTTTTCAGAAGGGTCTTGGTACCCAAGTACTTTTGAGTTCTGCTTTTCATCCGCAGACCGGTGGTCAGGCTGAGCAGACCATCCAGACCTTAGAAGATATGTTGAGAGCTTGTGCACTTAACTTTAAGGGAAGTTGGGATGATCACTTACCGTTGATAGAGTTTGCTTATAATAACAATTTCCACTCTAGTATTGGCATGACTCCGTTTGAAGCCTTATATGGGAGAAAGTGTAGATCACCCATAGGTTGGTTCGAGGTGGGTGAAGCGGCTGTGAGTGGTCCTGATTCGATATTTGAGGCTATGGAAAAAGTTAAGTTGATTAGGGAAAGGTTGAAAACTGTGCAGAGTCGTCAGAAGTCATATGAGGATGTTAGAACGAGAGACTTTGAGTTTGAAATTGGTGACCTAGTGTATCTAAAAATTTCACCCATGAGGGGGGTGAAGAGATTCGGAAAGAAGAGGAAGCTTAGTCCCCGTTATGTTGGTCCTTACAAAATTCTTAGCCGTTTTGGTAAGGTAGCTTATAAGGTCGAGTTGCCTTCCGAGTTGTCCTCTGTTCATCCAATATTTCATGTCTCCATGCTTAGAAAGCATATTAGCGATGCTGTGGTAGTGGATTCCTCTGTGAGTGCTGACATTCAAGAAAATCTTTCTTTTGATGAGATTTCTGTTGAGATTCTTGATTTCAGTGTTTGAAGACTAAGGAACGAAGAAGTTCCCATGGTCAAGGTGTTGTGGCGAAACCAATCTATTGAGATCCAAGTACCCGCACCTATTTTCTGTGAACTTTGATCAAGCCGAAGGTACTGTTCTTTCCTAAATAATGCACTTTTGATAAAAGTTGCAGCAGTTCAGCTGTCATTTATTATATGTTCAGCTGTAGTTTCTTGAATTTATGCATTCTATGTTGCATTCGGAGTGAGAAACGATATGGTGATGAGTCTAACAAATGATGTCAGCTGTATGCTTTATTCCCTATCTAATCTTGGCATGTCTAGTGTCATTTGAGGACGAATGTTTCCAAGGAGGGATGATGTAATACCCCAGGAAATTTTTCGTTGAAATTTTGTGCGTAAACGTGTTGGGTTCTATCTTCTAGAAAAAATTCCAAATTTTTTGTACGGAATGTCTTAGATTATGACCCAACATTGTGTAGAGTATCGAATAAGCTTTCCAAAGATATGTGGATCATCCAAAACTGACACCCGAACAACGAGTTATGAACATTCCGATCGAACTGTGAATAGTAGTGAACAGTAAAACATGCAGGAAAAAGTATTGAGGCCTGGCGTATTTTTTCTCCAACTTTAAATGATCATAACTCCTTGTACATAATGATCTGGGTGATCTACTATATATCAACGGAAAGCTCTGCAAGTCCTCTTTTCAATGAAATTAGTTTTATCTAATTTGTCTATTGGAGCAAAAAGTTATGGTCGATCTACTTCAACCTATCAAAAGCGAATTTTTGGATCAACTTCAAATGATCATAAATCCTCATACACAATGATCTGAGTGAGATACTATATATCAACAGAAATATATGAGAGTCCTCTTTCTAAGAAAATTGGTTTTATCCAATTTGGATATCGAAATAAAACGTTATGGTTAATCTACTTCACACTATCAAAACAGTCCACTAAAGGACAGATTCGTGAATTATTTAATTTTTAGGGGCGTTTTGGTCATTCCTCCTCACCCAAAATCTGTTCAAACCCTATATTAAAGCCTATTAGAAGCATTATATGTTATATTTTATCAAATTCCCTCAAAAAGAAAATCCTAAGCTCCTACATCCAACTTCAAGAACCTCCAAAGTTCACCATAAATTCTGTAAATTTATTCAAGATTCCAAGTTCCTAGTTCAAGAACTTCAAGAACCTCCAAAGTTCACCATTAATTCTGCAAATTTATTCAAGATTCCAAGTTCCTAGTTCAAGAACTCCAAAAGCCATCATTCAAAGGCACGATTAATATCTCAAAAACGAGTATCGATCTAAAGTTTATCATTCAAGGTATGTGGGGTTTTTCAACAAGTACTCTTTTTCGTTCTTGTGCCCAAAAGTAATTTTCTTTACAAAGGCATGATTTTTATTTGATTTTTTTATGAATTTAAAGCATGAACCCATATCTTATGATGATTATTATGAAATCTTGATGTTTATGATTTTGAAAGATGAATTTACATGTGTGGAGATATAAAGCATGAATCTTGAATGATATTTATCATGATTTTGATATTTGGGTCATGAATCCCCATTGGAAATTGTGTTTTTTTGAGAAAGTGTGTGTTATAAGCACGTTGATGTTGAATATTTGAGATATTTTGAATGATTTGACCTTTTGGTCTTAATGAAGTTGTTTTGAACTCGAGTGTGAAAGAAATCCACAACGTGGTTGATTTTGATAGATGGGAAGCATGATGGCTCCCGATGTATATTTATATATTACTGAAATTATTTTGTTGTGGATTGTCTTTGAAATGATCTGAGCTAAGTCCGGGAGAAATCTTTAGCACCGAGTGGGAGGTATAAAGCGACCTTACTTCCCTAGAACTACGTGCCCCCATAGGAGTGAGCCTGAGGCTGATTTATATAGTGATCACTAGTTTGTATGGATTTGATATCGATAGTCCTACTCCGATGGCAAGGATAGGACGGCTCTCCCCCAACGTGGGTTGTACGTTGGACTCCATGTAGCTCACATGGTTTATGTCGGTTATAGGATCTCCCAGTATGTGTGTGTGTTTCCTTGTGTCTATGGTGAATGGCGAAGTGATTTGAAAGTGGAATTGTGAAAGTTATTCTTTCTAAAGATTTAAATGATATTTACATTATGAGAATTGATATTCTTGATGAACTGAAAGTGATTGACTAATTATATGATGAGTCACATGTGTTATTGTACTTATTTCATCCTTTCATGATTATGATGATTTTTTTCGGGCTATGTGAGTCTTTCTAAGGCTTTTCACACTTTTAATATACTAGTTTACTTGTACGTGCTTCACACGTATAACTTTTGATCATTTAAAATTAAACGATTTTATTTATTGCGGAGATTTTTAATAAAGTGTAAAAGTTTAAATAACTTTTCAAAGATTCCTCACTCATCACTGTTGTGTTTGTCACGCACTACCTCTTTCCCTTGTTGCCAGAGGCTAAGAGAGACGCATCAATTTGAATCATAGTTGTGATACGATTATCTTCTTCTATATTTAAATTTTTTTCTTGTTCTTAAAGTCAAGGTACGATCATTTTTTTCTATATTTAAAATCTTTCCTTATTTTTAATGTTAAATCTTTACAAAATCATTGATTACATTCTAATTACGTTCTCAAAACCTTTAAAAATTTGGTACTTCTTAAATTTTTCTTACTCTAACACTTTTATATTTATTTCTAGATTTTTCATATCTTCTTAAATATTAAAAAAAATAATTTTATCTAAAGTAAAGACCTTTAATGAAGGACAAAAAGTCCAAACGATATTTCTAAAGCCCTTCACACTTTTAATATATTATTATATTATTATACATAGATTATATATGGTAGATTATAGATTATAGATTATAGATTATAGATTATAGATATAAATTATAGATTATAGATTATAGATATAAATTATAGATTATAGATATGCTCCAATTCTAATTGAAGATTTTGAGCTCTCCCTTTATATAAGGAGGAGAATTACAACGCATTTAGATGATTGCTATCTATTGCATTGTATGTGTTGTTAATGTAGATACAATATTGTTTAGCTTGTTGCTTAATTTTTATTATATTGTATCACTAAATTTATTATTAGGTAACGAAATCAAAATTGTATAAATATTCATTAAAATAATATTGCACAATAATAAACATCCAACAAAGTCATTCTTGGAGATAAAGGAACGTGATAAACTTGCAAAATCATAGTAATAGTATAAAGGTATGAACAGTTGTTTGACACAATAGATAGCTCTAATAAATAAATTAACAGGGTCAGTCTAGAGGTAAAGCAACCCAAACAAGTGCTTTTTAGACAACATCAAAATAATACAAGAAAATAGAGAGAGAAAGACTTTCCTCTCTCTAATTTGCCCCCTTTCTGCTGGCACCAACCACCACCATGGATCCAACCTTAACACCACCACTACTACCTAATCCTTTGATCCCCAATACCTCAAATAAAATTGTAATGGCGGAGGCCCCTACCCCTATCCCCTCGTATAGGGATATAACAATGGGCAAAATCACACCCCCAGATTCAGAAAAAGAAACTGAGGTATCCATCAAGGATAAAGACCTGGGAACATTCGATCAAGGTATTCTGCTATTGGAAGGGGAAAAACAGAGGCTATATGCTCCTTGGAACCACTCCGTGATCATCAAACTAGTCAAATCAAACTTCAAACATCAATAACTAAAGAGGAAACTAGAGGATCTATAGAAACTCACTGAACCTCTATGTCTCATTGACTTAGGGATGGGCTTTTTACGGTCAAACTATCCAAGCTAGAAAGCCAATCTTCAATACTCCATGGTGGGACTTGGTTCATAGCTGGATGCTTTATCTCTGTCCGAAATGGGAACCCAATTTCATGCCTAGTTAGTCCAAGGTGGATTCAACCGCCATATAGATCAGGCTACCCCATCTTCCTATAGAATTATATGATACCTCCATCATTCAAAGAATAGGGAACAAAATCGGACTACTCTTGAAGGTCGATGCATGCACTACGACGATGCTAAGGGGTAGATACGCCAGGATTTATGTCCAAATCCCTTTAGAAACGCCGGTAGCAGCCTCGATTTCCATTAACCACCATACCCAGCCTCTCCTCTACTAAGGAGAGGGCTTTCTATGTTAGAATTATGGACTTCTAGGACACACAGAATCCACCAAGTCGTACTCACTCATACCAAAGCAATATGAAAAAAATAAGGACGGAGCTTCTACGTAAACCACCACCAATGCAATGGAGAACACTATGTCGGTTGGAGATAACCCCCAAGAGTGGCAGACCATCCACTTTACCAAGAAGAAGAAAATGGACCAAAAGAACCGCCACTCGATCATTATAGAAACACTCATTATTAAGGTTAAAACCTTCGATGTGGTGTTAGGTAAGTTTTTAAACCCTAGCTTCACGGAGGTGTCACCGAAGAAGTCTCTTCCATCTCCTTCTGAGACCTCACCTATTGGGCCGGCCCAAGGCGAGCCTTCAAATCCTAATGTGGATAGAGCCCCTAGCAATTCGTCCTTTGGGTCCTCAAAAGAAAAGGACCACTTCTATAATGCTGTAGGGGGCCAATCCAAAGTTTCTACAAGCCGGAGGCCCAATTCTCCTAATTCTTCTAGGCCTTTTGCCAAGACTTATTTGAATCCTAAGAAACCCGAACCATTAGCCCAAAACCCCTTCTCTTCTAAAAATAACTCTCCCCACTTACTAAGGGGAATTAAAATGAAAGAAACCCCCCTTGTGGGACCCCCTGGAATACGTAAACTTAGGCAATCATAAGACTTCAAGCACCACGACGGGAAACCATTCCACTTCCCGCAGTGATGTGATTAAGAATGTCTCAGGCCTGGATAGAGTATTCAATGCTAGTGGTGTTCTCTTTGGGACTCTCTTTCTTTCCACCTCACAACCCTGCAATAATGCTCTTGGGATCAGCTTTTGCACCTACCAATGTGGAGCACTAGTACTCTTTCACCCAAGCTTTCTCACTATTCTTGCCCTTAAAATCCCCCCATCTCACGCTGGAGAGCGTAGAGATGTTGAATGCTCTAGAAGCCCTGAGAGCAAGCAACAAGGACATGGAGGACTTTCTATCTCAACTCAAGGTGCCAAGAATAAAAATTCTCAATCAAGTAGAGCCTCTAAATCTAGAGTTTAAAGAGCCCGTTCAGGAGATTGTGATCATCTTGATCCCCCTAGAGTTAGTTGGTCTAGACATAAAAATAAATACAGCAAACCCTATGAGAGAAGAAACCCTCAAGGTCATGCTAACCTCTCTTCGCAGGAAAAGAAAAGTTCCCTCCCTGATATCCACCTTCAACCCCAAGGATAAGGGCAAGGTGACTGCAATAGAACCCTCTCACTCTCTCCACTGAAAAATAAAAAATTGCATTGTGTGGAATGCTAGGGGGCTAAGAATACAGAATTTAGAAAGCACTGTAAGGCCATGGTTAATGTGCACCAACCATGCATATTTGATCTGTTAGAAACTAAGATGACTGATCACCAAGACCTCTGTGAGAAGTTGGGTTTCCATAACCATATCCAATTTGAGTCCAATGGTAACTCAGGGGGGATTGCCATCATGTGGCAGGAGGATTCCATCTCCATAACTTCTATCTCCATTTCTCCTCAGGCTATTAATGCCAGGTTTAAGGTTAGTTCTCCTCTTTTATCTTGTTTTTTAGTATTATTTATGCTAGCACTGATTTTTAATCTAGGATTGATCTCTGGGGCCAGCTCTCTTCCTTTTTTGATACTCACATTTTCCCTAAAGGTAAGAGTTGGATAGTAGAGGGAGATTTTAATGAGGTCCTCAGGGCCTCTGAAAAGTTTGGAGGGGCAAGAATTAACCTCAATAGGCCTAACCTTTTTATGAATTGTATAATTTATTGCAATCATATAGACTTGGGCTTCAGGGGTAGTAAGTATACCTGGTCTAACATGAGATATAGGAACAGACTGCCTTATCCTTGAAAGGCTAGACAAATGCCCTTTCTAATGATATTTGGGTTCATCTATACCCTAAAGAAACTATCACTCATCTCTCTAGAACCCACTTTGACCACTTCCCCCTCCTCCTCAATTTTGGTTCCACCCCTGCCAATCAGATAAAACCTTTTAGGGTGGAATCTATGTGGCTTAGCCACCAGGACTTCCCTAACCTGATAAATGAGTCCTTCCTTAACCGTCCATGCATCACAGTAGCAACCTCTGAGTTTGCAGATAAGGCTAGGGATTGGAATAGACTCATTTTTGGAAACACTTTAATAAGAAAAAGAACCTGCTTGCAAGTTTAGCTGGAATCCAAAACTCTCCTAACTACCCCCTACCAGCCCCTTTTTTATGGGCTGGAATCAACTCTCCTGAAAGAGTTCAACCATATTCTCACTCTGGAAACTGAGTTCTGGAAACTTAAATCTAGAATCTCCTGGCTTCTAGAAAGAGACTCTAATACTAGATTCTTCCATACCTCCACCCTTAATAGGAGGTGGAGAAATAAAATAAACTCTCTCATTGATAACAGTGGCAATTGGCACTACCACCATAAGGATATTGCCAATACTGTTTTTACTTTTTATGCTAACCTCTACACCTCTGAACACTCTCTAAGATACCTTGCTACCCAACTCAACCCCTCTTCTGTGGGTAGCATTAGCTCCATCAACCATGACATGCTCCAAGCAATCCCTTCTCTTAAGGAAGTCAAAAGGCTTGTCTTCTCCTTTAAGCCTAATAAAGCCCCTAGGCCTGATGGATTACACCCTTTTTTATACCAAAACTTTTGGGAAACCATGGGCCCTCCCTGGTCAAATTTTGTCAGGAGATCTTCACCTCCTACTCTATGTACCCTATAATTAACTCAACCTATCTTTTTCTGATCCCTAAATATAAGAATGCCATCTCTCTCAGAAATTTTAAACCCATTGGTCTTTGTAATACCAAATACAAAATCATCACCAAGATCATAGCCACTAGGATGAAACCTCTGCTGGCAAAAATCATTGGCCCCAGCCAAGCCAGGTTCATGGCTAACAGGAGGGCCTCAGACAATGCCATTATAGTCTAAGAATATGTTAGTCATTTCTCCAAGATGAAGGGCAAGAGTGCTAACATGATTCTAAAAATTGACCTGGAATAAGCCTTTGATAGGATAGAGTGGTATTTCATTAGACAAGCCCTAGTCTTCTTTAATTTCCCCTAAAACCTCATCATGCTCATCCTCTCCTGCATCTCTTTCTCCCCTATCTCTATTCTGGTTAATGATGGGAAGACTTCTAAATTTACACCCTCTAGGGACATTAGGAAAGGAGACCCCATGTCTCCCTAACTCTTCATCCTCTGCATGGAGCTGTTATCCAGGAGAATTAATCATGAAGTTGATATCCTCCAATGGAAACCTATATCCATCTCTAATAGGGGTCACCCTATTTCTTACCTCTTCTTTACAGATGGATTTACCCTTTTTGCTAAAGATAATCCTAAAAATTGCCTTACCATTAGCAGAATCCTTCACAACTTTAGCTTCTAATCTGGGCAAAGAATTAACTTTGCTAAATCTAGAGTCATCTTCTCAGCAAATTGTAAGCCTGAGGATCAGGGAAATATCTCCACTATCCTAGGTATCCATACCTCCACTCACTTTGGTAAATATTTAGGATTTCCCAACTTTTATAAAAATCCTGAGAAGGGTGACTTTCAATTCCTCATTGACAATCTGAACAGCAAGCTTGCTAGGTGGAAAACTAAATTCCTTAACATGATAGAAAGAGTAACCCTATCCAAATCCTCATTGGCTAATATTCTCAATCATGTTATGCAGTACATCTACCTCCCCAGCAGCATCCATAAGCTAATTGACAAAACTCAGAGAAACTTCATCTAGGGCACCACTTATGAAAAAAAGAAAATGCACCTCCTTGGGTGGGACACTATCACCCTTCCCAAAAAGAATGGTGGGGTTGGCATGCAAAGGGATGACATAAAAAATAAACCTCTTTTATGTAGGTTGGGTTGGAGAATGTAGGTTAGGTTGGAGAATGTACTCTAACCCCAATGCCCTTTGGGTCAACACCCTTCTATCTAAGTATGGATCAGGGAGAAAGGTCAACAGTAAGGGCTCTAGAACTTGGTAACACATCTACAACTGCTGGAGGCTTTGCAGTGATGCCTTATTCTGGGCCATTAAGGATGGAACCAAAGTAAGTATCTGGGAAGACAGATGGGTCCCTGGAATGCCCTCCTCTCTTTCATTATCCAAGGGCCAAACACTGACCTCTCTAACTATATCATGGTTAAAGATATCTGGAAGGACGGGAGATGGGACTTCACTCACTTTCCTTTTCAAATCTCCCCCAATATCACCCACAATATCCAAAATGTCTTTTATTAGAGCTCCCACCTCAGTCAAGACACCACTCTCTGGAGACTTACAGGGGATGACACTTTTACCTGCAAAAGTACCTACCACTACATCAACAACCTGGGGAATCACTACCCCAGAACTCATCCATCATCCAACTGGATATGGCATCTTAGAGTCCCCAACAAAGTTAAGACCGTTATATGGCTCATGCAGTATAAAAACCTCCCTAAAAGATTCACCTTTCACAAAAGAGGTTTAAACATCAACACCTCTTGTCATTATGCAGTACTGACAAGGAGGATCAACATCATATATTCTTTGGGTGCAGTCTGGCCAAGAAATTTTGGCAACACCTTATCCAAAAGTACAAACGGAATATGAACCTCTATATTTCCATGTTTGATGCCACCAACTGGTCCACTACTTGGAAAACTCTGAGCACTGATGGCTTCGACCCCAACACCCCTTGGGGCATCCTTCTCCCCTTATGTCTCTGGCATCTTTGGAAGACTAGAAATGCCAACAACTTCTTTCCAACTCCCACCCTTGCTTCAGCATACCTCATATAGAAGCTGTGGAATTCCACTACCTAAGGAGTGCTAACAAGGCCCCTCCCAAAGCCAACATTACCATCAAATGGCTGCCCCCTACCTCTGAACTTTTAAACTTATCACTGATAGGTCTTGTCTTGATAACCTAGGAAAGGAAGGGATTGAGGGAGTCATTAGGAATAGGAGAGGATATTGTGCTGTTGGGTTTAGCAAGAGCTTTACCCATGCTACCAATAACTTCATGGAAATCTTGGCCCTGAAAGAGTTTCTCAAATTGGCCCTGAGCTAGAATTTAAAACCTTTAGAAATCTGCATTGACTCTATGAAAGTTATTAATATGCTACATCATGGGAACTTACTATATAATTCTATTATCTATATATGTAGATCTCTACTACAACACTTGGAGAACCCTCTAATCTACCATACCTACTAGGAACAAAATAGAGTAGTCGACTGGATGGCAAAGCAAGGATCAAGCTAGACCTCTTCGACAAACTACATATTTTTGCAACTCCTCCGGCTAGTGCAGGAGTAGTTTTTTGGGAAGACTTCAAGAGAAAATCCTTCTCCCGAGTTGTATTCAGTGATGGGAACTCTAACCCAAATTGTTATATTTTTGTGCCAGACTAGGCTTTAATCTGTACAAACTCAACCTTTTTACTTTAATGCACATCTATTCTACAAAAAAAAAACAAATGCTTTAGGCCACTCCATTTTGGGGGGCCCTAAAAATTCATAGTAGGTACATGTTACTTGAAAAATTACTCCAAGTATTATTTTTATTTAAAAAATAAAAGAAATCATAATATCTATGAGATATTTTAGAAGGTGAATAGTTTTGGAAATCTCTCCTATTACCCCGTTTGAATAGCCCTTTTATTTTTTCTCATTTACATACAAATCACAATCTGGTAATAATTATTATTATAGGGACTAGGACACATTGCTTTCAGTTTTTTTACTACTTGTCCTCACTTTTTTATATTTTATTTTTTATAATGTACCTTTATACTTTAGAAAGTGATAAAGTAGTACCTTTTTTATACCTTTATACATTATTTTTTATAATGTACCTGAGGTTAGGAAGTGTTGAAGTAGTATTCATGAATTTTAGTTGTATATAGTATGCTTGCTATGGAACTTGCTATACATATAGTCGTTGTAGTTCTATCTTGAATGTCTTAGTTATATTAGTTATGATAGACACTTCCTTGACGATTCTTTATGCAAAAGAGTTATTAGAGGATGAACAAGGCTTTAAGTGTGGGGTGATGATCGTAGGCCTATTTATACTCCTAAGTGTCTTTATCTATGCGCGTTTAGCTTAGTTTTGAGGATTTCTTCATGAGATTAATGAGTTATTAGGGGTGTAATGATGTATTTATGTGTTTAATATCATGTTTAGAGTGTGTATGGTTCAGCTAAAACAAATTAAGATACAAAAAGATCAAATAGAATTTAAATAAGGAAACTAGTTGCGCTAGCTTCAGCTATGCTTGGTTCTAGTTTACGTTGATGAATTCTATTGTGTTTTATGAAATCATTACTGTTATTAGAAATTTAAGACACCATTGGATGAGTTTTGGAAGATAATTGAAGCCTACAAACAAGTAATAAAGAGTGGGAAAACAAGGAGCAAATACACGACAAGATTGAAGCCAAATAGAGTGAAATCAGGCACTTTAGAGTATACCTTTCGGCGCACACCTCAAGACAGGTATGGGGGGAGGGGGTGATGATACGAATAGAGATACAAAACTACAAAATAGACTAAGGAAAATAAGGAAAATATATGCAGGATAAGAGATAGAAGATTGGCAGAAGAAACTATTAAAAAATCAAGAACAAATGGGTGTTTCAAAACCAAAAACCCTTAATTCAATAGAATCAAACACCTAATCTATACATGGACCAAAGGGAATTAAATGCCCTCAAAACCCTCTTTTCTAAACAAGCATTCAATACAAATTCACCAAACACTCTTTCAAGTGCAATATCCATTGAATAGTCAAAACAAGCTAAAGAGAATAATCCTAAAAGTAGCTACCTGTAATCTATTACAAAGCCCAAAGTAAAGATACCAAAATTACCTTAAAGGAAAAAAAGTTTAGTTGACAACTTAGGGAAGTTGTCAGTTAATTCACAAAAAGGGTGAAGTCTTGTCACCCTTGTCGTAACCCCAAAGCAGATTAGTTGATGACTTGGTTTTAGTCGTTATTCCAAGTCATCAAAAGGGTAACAACTTGTCACCCTTGTCGTCACCCCTAGGCAGTGAGGCCAATGTCTCTCTTTTTGTTCCAGGGCTATGCATTAAGGTGTGAAATCATTTGGAGAAGCTCAAAACATGATCAAATACTTTCATCTTCATAAATAAGACTTGAAGAATTTGCAAATATCTTGCCTTCTTACAAATGGTTTTGGGGTCTTTTGAATCATACCATCCTCTCCATCTTGAGAATAATTTGACCTCAAATTTGGAGATTCATCACCCTCAAGGGTGTTAATGAGTGAAAGGTCACACACATTGAAGGTGTTATGAACTTGATAGTCTAGAGGAAGATCAATATTATATGCATTATTATTTATCCTTTTATGTAATTGAAAGGGTCTATCACCCCTAGGCATCAATTTTCCTTTTCTTTGGGTTGGAAACCGACCCTTCTGAAGATGCACCCATACCTAATCACACGATTGAAGCATAAGCCTTATTTGCCCATTGTTGACTCTCATAGAAATTTCTTTATTTGCCGTGAGTTTCGCTTTCTCATGCAAATTCTTCATAGCTTCCGCTCTTTCATATCCATCTAAGATTATCACAACATCACTAGGGAAAGGGTTCAGATCTAAGGGGGTAAGGGGATTGAAGTCATACACACACTAAAATTGAGTCATACCAATAGTCGAATGAATGACACAGTCATAATCAAAGAGGTAGATGATCCTTCTATGAAGTCATTTTACCCTTAACCATGGTGCGTAGCATAGATATGAAGGTTCTATTTACCACTTCCATTTGTCCATCTGTTTGTAGCTAGAAAAAGGTTGAGAAGAGCAACCTTGTACCAAGCCTACCGCACAATCACCTCCAAAAATGACTAAGGAACTTGGAGTCCCAATCACTATCAATTTTATGGGGGATCCCATGAAATTAGACAACAAGCTCAACAAACAATGACCCCATACTTGAAGCATCCTCACTCTTATGATAATGGATAAAGTAGGCTATTTTTTAGAACCGATCAACCATCACAAAATACCTATACCTACATCTCCTCATCCTTGGGAAACCCAAAACAAAATCCATAGAAATTTCAAGCCTTGGGCGTATGAGAATGGGTATCAGTGTATATAATCCTTGAGAGAGAATGCGTTATTTTGAATTTCTACAATCCATGCACTGACCACAAACTCTAGAAACATCATTGCGCATCTTGGGCCAATAGAATTGCTCCTCTAGGATTCCAAGGGTCTTTTCAATTCCAAAGTGACCCTTCATACCACCATCGCGTGCCTCTCTCACAAAAAATTCTTTCCAAGAACTAGAGGGAATACATAATTCCTCCCCTTAAAAAAATCCATCAAAACTAGCTTAGGTATTATAATCCCCATCTTTTATCCACTTTTCCGTGCCCATTCTTCACAATCTTGAAAGATTTAAGAGAATGTGGGATCCTCAAGGTCCTTGTGGTACATTGTCTTTAGACTCACAAAACCAATCAATTTAGAATACAACGTAGAAACTAGCACATGCTTCTTAGGTAATTCATCGTCGACCATATTTTCCTTCCCCTTTTATATTAAATTATATAATGAAAAGTTTCTAGGAATTCTATTCATTTGGCTTGCCTCTTATTCAACTTATCTTGGGCCCAAAGGTGTTTCAAGGATTAATGATCGGTTTGGATTACAAACTCTTTGGTCCACAAGTAATGTTACTAATTACCCAATGATCTAATCAAGACATATAACTCTAGATCATAAGAGGAAAAATTTAGAATTGCTCCCTTGAGCTTCGCACTAGAGTAGGTAATAGGTTTAAGATCTTGCATCAAGATGACACCTATTCCCATCTTATTTACATCACATTCAATCTTAAACATTTTATCAAAATTGGGTAATTGTAACAAGGGGGTGGAGCTAAGCATAGCCATTAAAGATTCAAATCCATTGGATTGCTCATCACCCCATCTGAAAGGTTTGTCCTTCTGGATGACCTCGGTCAAGGGAGCATCGATGGTACTAAATGCTTTGACAAACTGCCTATAGAAGCTAGCCAACCCATGGAATCTTAGTACTTCACTAATGGATTTTAGAGTTGGCTAATTATTGAAGATGTATATTTTAGATTCATCGACCTCGACTCCTCTTGAGCTTACAACAAATCCCAAAAATACTACTTCATTCACACCAAAAGAGAATTTTTCAAGATTGAACATACAACTTTTCCTTTGTAAGGACTTCAAACACACTTTGTAAGTGTAATACATGCTCCTCAAGGGATTTGCTATAAACTAAGACATCATTAAAGTATACCATAACAAATTTCCCAATGAAGGTTTCGTCACATGATTCATCAACCTCATTAAATTACTAGGGGAATTAGTAAGACTTAATGGAATGACCATCTATTCTTAGAGACCAAATTTTGTCTTCAAGGCGGTCTTTCATTCATCACCCAGTTGCATCCAAATTTAGTGACACCCACTCTTAAGATCTATTTTTGAAAACACATATGAACCAGTCAACTCATCAAGCATATCATCCAATTGGGGAATTGGTGTAAGACCCCATGAAATTCTTAGCTAAATCTAGTCCTTTAAGCTTGTTAAGGGGTCACAAACTTAGAATATTTTAGCTAAGTATGCAGACTTAGTGCCATTTTAGCCTTCGAAAGTTGACAATATTATTTCAAGACCTTTACATCCATTAAATGTTGATATTTAAGTTAAATCATGATCAGAAAGGTCAATAGGTGTTCTCGGACAAGTTTTAGATTTTTAGGACCTAGTTTAGACCATGTTCGAGTGCCCAAAATAGTACGCCCACACAATCTCAACGCGTCATGTCAACCATCGCGTTGATAGATGATTTTTCCCCCAGCTTTAGTGTGATTTCTAGTGAACCTATGTAGACTCAACGCAGTGTGTTGGCTATTGTGTTGATACAAATAACGCGGCGCAGTGACCTGCGCGGTGGTAACACAATTTTTAGTCATTAAAAGACTGTGTCCTCGGGGGCATTTGGGTCATTTTACCACAACCTTCAACCCCCAAAACACGAAATTAAACTCTTTGGCGAGCAATTATACTCATTATTCCTCAAAATACTCAAGAACAAGAACCCTAGGAGATTTAATTTCAAATCAAGAATTCTAGAAATCCCCATCAGTCTCTTAGAATTTAGGCATTAAGGTATGTGAAGTGTTCATCCAAGGGTCCCTTCAACCCTTGGAGTACAAGAAAATATTTTTAAACTTCAAGTATATGGATTTCATAAATTTCATGTTGGGTTTGATAATATCCATGTTTATAATGATTAATTGGGTTTCAAATTCATGTTTCATGATAAATTTCATGTGGGGTTAATTGATTTATATATGTTATTATGTGATATCATGCTGAAGCCTTCAAATTGTGAATTTAGTATTTGGAATGGTATGCTCATGTGTTGATTTGTATTATGGGCAAATTCTATGACTTTCAAGAGATTGACGAATTATTCATGTGAGTTAAATACTGGACTATTATGATAGTAGTATGTTACAAGTCTATGCTATGCATGTGCTTGATAAGATGCCTCTATAGGTGCATTATGAACATGTGTGCATTTTTATGCTATGCAAGACTATGTTTTGATTTTCTTTTATGCTATCGAGTCCTGTGGCTATTTAATATCTAAAAATCTAGCTGTGTACTTAGATCCAGTATCAATTATGAGGTAATCTCTGTAGTGAATTGATCAGTAGAACTCAGTCAGTTGCAGAAACTCAGGAAATCTCAGTAGTGTTCGTAATTCAGTCACAGTACTCAGTTTAGACCTCAGTAGCACTCTATACTCAGTCAGTTAATAGAATTCAGTAGTATTCTATCAGTCCATGGAATTAGGGAACTCAGTTCAGTTCAGTCAAATAGTAATATCAGTAATAGTTCAGTCCAACCTAGTATAGATGAGAAATCAGTTAGTGTCCATTTAGTTAGGAGTAGGATTCCGCATCGAGCGAACCTAGAGATAGGGGCATTCCTATCAGTAGAGGGTTTGACCCGTAGTAGCAATCCCTACATTACATAACTATGTATTCACCGTAGGTTGAGATATCTTTCTGCCATATATTATGATGGTTAATGCATCTTATTTGAGCTTTCCTACCAATGAGGGATGACAAAAGAGCTTCCTGTCAGAGATGGTTAACTCATAGCTTATTTTTACTCGTGGCACGATATTGACACCCTTCCAACTAGGGTTATAGGTTGGACTCCAATCAGTTTAGAGAGGGGCATGTTGGTTAGATAATTACCTACTAAAGTTTTAGTCTCAGTATAGAACTCTATTCAGTCCTATAGATACAGGACTATCAGTTACATTCACTCAACTTAAAATGAAACTCAGTATAGTTCTATAGAATCAGGACTGTCAGATACAATCATTCAGTTATCAGTAATATTGTATTAGTAAACTTAGATATTAGTTATCAGTATTTAGACTCAGTACTCAGTATTGTCACGATCTCAAATACAGTCTATGTATTTATACATGTACTCTTATTCAATCATAATCATGTTATTTAGTTAGTATTGCTTATGCATATGAACCCATGCATTTCAGCCTACCTTACTAAGCATACCAGTACATTCAAAGTACTGATACATTCTTCTTGTTCTATGATGTCTTATATCATAGGTTTAGACGCACGGGATCTGGAGCACCTTAAGTAGATCAGACCTTCAGAAGTTAGAGTAGTGGTGAGTCCCCATAGTTAGAGGACATGGATTATTTTAATATTTTAGTATTATTTTCCTTAGTCAAAGTTAGTTGGGGACTTTTCCCATCAACTCCATAGTTCAGACAGTTTAGAGGCTTTCTTGACTAGAGTATTTTCAGATAGTTGTTCAGTTTTTCAGTATTGATCCTTAGTTTTGATATTGTTATTCCCTATTCAGTATTATTTGGAGATTGAACCTCATGATAAGTTTCTTCCTATTTCTACATATTATTCAGTATTATTATTTAATAATTGCAGCAGGTACCAGTAATGGTTAGCTTATGGTCCTTCGAGATTATGAGCATCGTGTAGCACCCGGGATACAGACTCGGGGCGTTACAAACTTGGTATTAGAGCGTAAGGTTCAATAGTGTCCTAGGAAGTTTGAAAGTCACATCTAGTAGAGTCTTATGCATGGGTATGTTGTGCGCCACACTTATGGATATGAGGCTACGAGATGTTATAGGAAAAGTTTCCCTTCTTTCAGTATTCAGGTCGTGCGAGGGAGCATGAGCTCAAGTTAAAATTTTAGTTTAATTCATTCCTTCCCTTATTCTTCCAGGACATGTCTTCCAGAGAATCTAACTAAAAAAGTGATGAAAATTAGTCAGCCCCTCTGCCCATTAAGGCAGATCCCCTGAATGAGCAGGTTTCTTACGCTGAATTTAGAGTTGATTTCACCACCTTATATCATTCAATAGTTGCTCAGAATAATCACCTAGTTATGATCCAATATAGTCTTATGTATTTTAATCTACAGAGTAAGGAGGAGAGGTGTAGGAGAAAGGGGAGAAAGAATAAGAGGGCTAGAATGTTAAGGCTAAAGAGTGCCCGAACAAATCCCCTTTATCAGTAATGTGGAAGAAACCACCAAGGTATCTACAGAGCTGGAAGCGATGTATATTTTTGGTGAGGCAAGGCAGGTCACAGAGTCATAAATTATTCCCAGTTAGGTTCTCAGAATCTGTATAACTGTCCCCTAGCTCAGTCCGATCACCCAAATCAGCAGGGTGCTGCAACTAGTGCCACTAGTGGGAAGCGTCCAAATAGACTCTCTACTCTTTAGTCCTGACAGGATCAAGAAATTTCTCCTGATGTGGTCATTGGTACGTTACAAGTTTATCATTTGGATGTTTATGCTTTGCTAAATCCAGGAGCTTCTTTGTCCTTTGTTATTCCATATATATAGTAGTTGATTTCATAGTCAGTCTTTAAATTCTAGCAGATCCTTTCTCAGTCTCTACCCCAGTGGGTAAATCCATCATAGCCAGGCGGGTATACAAGAACTACCCAATTATGATATCTCAGAAAGTTACTTCAGCAGACTTAGTCAAATTAGAGATGGCTGATTTTGATGTCATTCTCGACATGGATTGGCTTCATTCCTGCTGTGCCTCAGTCGACTGTAGAAACAAAGTTGTCTAGTTTTAGTTTCTGAGCGAGCCCGTCCTAGAGTGGAGGGGTAGTAATTTAGCACTTAGGGGTTAGCTTGTTTCTTACCTTTGGGCAAAGAAAATGATATCTAAGAGATGTGTCCACCATCTCATTCTATTCCAGGACTCTAGTTTAGAAACCCCTACTCTTTAATCAGTGTCAGTAACATGTGAATTCCCAGATGTGTTTCCCAAAGATCTTTTCGGAGTTCCTCCCTAAAGGGAAATTGACTTTGGAATAGACCTTCCCCCAGAGACTCAGCCCATCTAGCAGAACTAAGTGAATTAAAAGAATAGTTGAAGGATCTCCTAAATAAGGGATTCATTAGACCCAGTATGCCCCCATGGGGCGCACTAATTTTATTCATGCATAAAAAAATGGTTTTTTCAGAATGCGCGTAGACTACCGTCAGTGAAATAAAGTCAAGGTCAAGAACAAGTATCTACTTCCAAGAATCAATAACTTGTTTGACCAACTTCAGGGTGCCAGTTATTCTCCAAGATAGACCTCAGATTAGGTTATCATCAGCTCAGAGTTAGGGAATGTGACATCCTAGGAACAACCTTCAGATTTTTGTATGGTAACTTCAAATTCTTAGTCATGTCCTTTGGTCTTACCAATGCCCCAGCAGCTCTTATCTACATGGTGAACCGCGTATTCAAGCAATACTCGGGTATTTTAGTTATAGTCTTCATCTATGGCAATCTTAGTGATTCCCTTAGTGAGGATGATCATGTAGATCATCTAAGAATCATACTTCAGACTATCAAAACCTATCAGTTATCATGATATATATTCATGTCTCATATGCCAGCTCTATGATCATGGCTCATATTTAAGGACGATAGCAAAAAATCATGTACGCTTACAGTTCCTAGTAAAAGGAATTCCAGTTCACTCAATGTTGCAAACCATGTTCCATGAATACAAAAAACTTCAAACTCAATTCATGTAACTCATGACTCACGTACTCATGTAATGGTTTACAGTATGCTCAATTCCCATGACCCATTTTACACTTGGTTGGCTAAATTTAGATTACATCATGCATACCCTCAGTTTAGATCTTTTGATAAATACTTGGTGTTGATACTCCATTCCTTTAGCCTCAGTTAAGTGTCAAGCTTGGTATAGTATTCATACATACTTTAGTTCCTTATGCTTTAACCTTCAGTAAACTCTCCTTATGAAATGATGTAGCAATGAGTTGTTGCTTAGAAGTGAGAGAGTAAATGTTTCATATTAAGAAAAGGTTATTGCATGCTAGTATTACACGACGTTTTAGTTATGAAGAAAGGCTTGAATGTCATGTTAATGTTTAAGTGACTAAATATATTTTAGAGATTTGGGTAGGCTTGAACATAGTAGGAGAATTCAGTCCAAATTAGACCCCAGTAGGTAAAGTTAATGGTCACCCAGTTATCAGTAACTAAGTTATCTAAAATAGCTGCTATTAGTTACTCATTTATAAGAACTCAATATTCAGTCTTAGTTACAGTTCAGTCATAGTCTCAATCCAATAATCAAATCTATAACTCATTTAAATTTCAAGTTTCCTTGACCATAGCGTACAATTATTAGTTTTTCAGTTATAGGTTTTTCAGTACTTCAGTTTATAAACTATTTTAGAGTCATGTTATACACTTGGTCTTGCATTCTTAGATAATACAGTTTTCACGAACTCATACTCAGTTATCTCATGTTACTCAGTCAGTCCCTATCGCGTATGCATAATACTATACAGTTTTAGTCCAGGCTAAGTACAAATCAATCATGCATGGATAGTATTCATCTATCAACCACTCAGTTAATCAGATAAGTTAGTATATTTATGCATTTCTGCTAGTGCCAATGTGAATATTTTCACTAGACTCAAGTGAAATGCATGCAGTGTTGAAGTAGAAAGTCCAGTTGAGGGAATAGTCGAGGAATATGGCTAAGATTGCAAGCTAGTAGTTTTATTGTATAAGGCTTAGTAACTCTATCTTAGATGACATTTCACAGGCCTAGCTCTATATTACAGAGCTGCAGCCACGTGGTGATTTCTTAATCAGGTGTCTTATTTAGACCACACTAAGATTTCCCTTCTCCCTAAATCCACTAGAACTCTATAGAAAGAGTGTCAAATAAAGGCTCCAGTCAAATATAAGTTGTCATCATAAGTTAGTCTGCAAAAAACCAACAATTCAGTTTAGCAATTAGGTGGACAATGTTCGTATGGTTTGGTTTCCTATCTTTCCATCTTTTCGTACTATCTGAAGTCTCATGAATGTAATTATTCCAAGATGGGGCAACTAGGTAGTACATTTTTAGCTTAGTTCGTGCATCATGCCTCAGTTTCAGATCCTAGATATTCAGTCACAATTCAGTTCATAGGTGCCCTATGCATCATCTCAGTTTTCCCTCAGTATCTTAGCCAAGTGAGTATTGTTCGCGGAACATAATGCCCAAAGGGGGAGATATACTATAATTCCCTGAGCCTTTATGACCTAAACCTTCCATCACCTCTTCACGTACCGAATCTAGTTTGGAGTAGTAGGTACTCATAAATTGACCATCGAGTCCCAATCTCAACCGTACACCATGTATCCAGGGATTCAGTTCAGTCCATGATATTCAGTTCATGTATTACATTTCAGGCTCAGTTATGTTCTAATACTTCCATTAATGCGTGTTCAGTAAAGTATCTCAAGCTTGAGATTGGAAATTTTGTATTCTTGAAAATCTCTCCTATGAAAATAGTGAAGTGGTTTACAAATAAGGGGTAACTCAGTCCCCAATATATCTATCCTTACCAAACTCTCAGCCATTTTGGAAAGGTCGCTTACAAGCTTGAATTGCCTTAAGACTTAGCTTTAGTGCACCCAGTGTTCCATGTCTCTTGGCTATAGAAATTTATAGGTGACTCAACAGTCATAGTCCCTATAGAGGGCATAGATATTCAAAATAGCCTTTCTTATAAATAGATCCCAATCAAAATCATTAATTTTCAGATTCACAACTGAGGAACAAAGAAGCCCCTCAAGTCAAAGATCTTTGGAGGAATCAGTCCGTTGAGGGAGCTACTTGAGAAGCAAAAGCAGACATGCGGACTAAGTATCCTTACCTCTTCTCCACAAACTTAGAATCAGTTTAAGGTCATAGTTTTCCTTAAGCTTATTCAGTTTCATGTTTAGATTTCAGTTACAAACTTGGTATTAGTTACCATTGTATATTTAGTCATATATTCATGAGTTAGTTCGGTCATATATTCATGTATCTGATATGCATGTCCAGTATGAGAAACTTATCATATAAGTAATCCCAGTCATGCATTCATGAATCATTTTTAGCTATGTACTCATGCATCAGATATGCATGTTCAATATGGAATTCAGTGTATCAATGATCTCAATCATGAACCATGCTTCAGTTAACCATGACCAGTGTCTAAGTTCAGTCTCTCAATATTCTCGGTTTCAGTAGTCTCATTCAAGGATGAATGTCCCCAAGGGGGATATAATGTAAGATCCCATAAAATTCTTAGCTTAATCCAATCTTTTAAGCTTATTAAGGGGTCCCAGACTTTGAATATTTAAGCTAAGTATTCAGACTTAGTGCTATTTTAGCTTTTGAAAGTTGGAAATCTTATTTCAAGACCTTTACGTCCATTAAATATTGATATTTAAGTTAATTCACGATTAGGAAGGTAAATTGGTGTTCCCGGACAAGTTTTGAATTTTTGGACCTCGTTTAGACCATGTTCGGGTGCCCAAAATAGTAGGTCAATGTGATCTCAATGCATTGCATCAACCATCGTGTTGATAGATGAGTTTTCCCCTGCTTTAGTGCTAACAACATTGAACCAATGCAGACTCGACACAGCACGTTGGATATTACATTTATGCCAATGAAGCAGCATGGCAGCCTGCGCGGCGATAGTATAGTTTTCAGTAATTAAAAGACTGCATCCTTGGGGGTATTTGGGTATTTTTCCCATGACCTTCATCCCCTAAAACAAGAAATTAAATCCTTTGGAGATCAAGTATACTCATTATTCCTCAAAAGATTGAATAACAAAAACCTTAGGAGATTCAATTTCAAATCCAGAATTCACCATCAATCTCTTAGAATTCTGGCTCTAACGTATGTGAAGTGTTCATCCAAGGGTCCTTCCACCCTTGGAGTCCAAGAAACTATTTTTAAACTTCAAGTATATGAATTTCATGTTGGGTTTGATAATATCCATGTATATAATGATTAGTTGGGTTTCAAATCTATGTTTCATGATAAATTTCATGTGGGGTTAATTGATTAATATGTCCTATCATATTATATCATGCTAAAGCCTTCAAATTATGAATTTAATATTTGGAATGGTGTGCTCACGTGTTGATTTGTATTATGTGCATATTCTATGCCTTTTAAGTGATTGATGAATTATTCATGTTACATAGTGGAATATTATCATAGTAGCATGTATACAAGTCCATGCGTTGCAAGTGTTTGATGAAATTCCTCTAAGGTGCATTATGAACATATGTGAATTTTTATGCTATACAAGACTATGTTATGATTTACTTTTCATTCTATCAAGTCCTGGGGGTATTTAATACCCGACAATCTAGCTGTGTACTTAGAGCCAGTGTCAGTTATGAAGTAACCTCAGTAGTGACTCGATCAGTAGAACTCAATCTATTGCAGAAACTCTGGAAATCTCAGTAGTGTTTGAAATTCAGTCATAGTACTTGGTTTAGACCTCAGTACACTCTATACTCAGTCAGTTAATAGAATTCAGTAGTATTCCAACAGTCCACGGAATCAGTAAACTCAATTCAGCTCAGTCAAATTGTAATATCAGTAACAGTTTAGTCCAGCCTAGTACAAAATAGAAATTAGTTTAGTGTCCATTCAGTTGCGAGTAGGATTTTGCACTAAGCAAACCCATGGATGGGGGCATTCCTGTCTGTAGAGGGTTTGACCCTTTGTAGCAATCCCTGTGTTACAAAACTACATAGCTAGCATAGTTTGAGATATCTTCCTACCAGGTATTATGAGGGTTGATACATCTCATTTGAGTTTTCCTACCAGCGAGGGTTGACGAAAGAGCTTCATGTCAGAGAGGATTACATCGCAGCTTATCTCTACCCGTAGCATGGTATTGACGCCCTTCCAATTGGGGTTATAGTTTGGACCTCAATCAGATTATAAAGGTGTATATCGGTTAGATGATGACCTGCCACAGTCTCAGTATAGAACTCAGTTTAGTTCTATAGATTCAGGACTGTCAGTTACAGTCACATAGCTCTGTACAGAACTCAGTATAGTTCCACAAAATTTAGACTTTCAGATACAGTCATTCAGTTATCAGTAATATAGTATCAGCAAACTTAGATATCAATTATTAGTATTCAGACTCAGTACTCAGTATTATCACAATCTCAGTTAGAGTCTATGTATTCATGCATGAATTCTTATTCAGTCATACTCATGTTATTCAGTTAGTATTGTTCATGCATTTGAACCCATGCATTTAAGCCAACCTCACTAATCGACACATGCTTTTTGTGCTATGATGTCTTATATAATAAGTTCAGATGCACGGGCCCCAGAGCACCCTTAGTAGATCAGACTTTCAGCAATCAGAGTAGTGGTGAGTCCTCATAGATCGACGACATGGCTTATTTTAGTATTTACTTTGATGAATGATTTATGAACCTTTGAGACTAAAATAATGTTTTAAAGATTTAATTGAGATAGATTTTGGTTCGATTTTACTACTACTATTTACTACATTCAAGAGAGATTCCTACCCTTTCTAAACTTTTATGGAAATTTAGTCCATGTGTCTACCCCAAGCAATAGATTTATGGACTTACACTCTTTTAGCCATGGCTCTAGCCTATGCATATATATATATATATATATATATATCCAATACAAGATAAAACAAGTTGATGATGATGATGAGTATTAGAAATCCTTGATCTAGACCAGGTCGGTGTATGCAAGTACTCCCCAACCCCTAGGGTCCCCTTCATCTGTAAGCCATTATGATAGAGAAGAGAGGTCACTGGAGGCCATCCCTTTGCGATCCATCAAGCTGAAGGAGCTATATACAATGGGCTATATTATGGTACGTAATTCAGTTATAGTAGTGTGGATTATACTTTGCATTTATCTTTGCATGCGCATTACCTTTAACCAATATGCGCTAATATCTATCATCCTTATGGGGGGTTGTATAGGTATAAGTGATGAGTTTTGCAATGTGTTGTATGTGTTGATTGGAACTTTTGAGTTAGGGGGTCTACTTTAGGTATTTTTTGTCTAGACTAGCCAATTACTTTATTGTTATTATTATTATGGTTAGTCTGTGATCGACTGATTATTGGACTGGTATTGGGATTCAAGCTGTGATTTTGCTTTCTTTCTTTAATGGTCAATATATTTTAGATGATTATCTCATATTTAGACACATGGATTAGGGGTGCTTATTATGTTAGCATTAGTCCGTACTATGATTAGGAGGCCTTAATATGCTAGTATGACTACTTTAGGTTGTACCTTTGAGTTTGCCTTATTTATACATATGTACATATATATATATATATATGTATATATATGTACATATATATATACATATATATATATATATATGTATATATATATGTATATATATATGTATATATATATGTATATATATATGTACATATATATACATATACATTTATATATATGTATATGTACATATATATACTATATATCCCTCCCTTCCTTCATTTATTCATGTTGTATATCCAATCTTTCGCCTTGTATACTACTATATATCCTTTTTATGCTCTGTAATTGCTTATTGGCCAGTGATATATGGTATAGTACTTAGATCCAGGAATATGGCTAGAATTGGATATTTTATCCTTATTGTCTCCTTAACTTTGTTATGTTAGTTTTTAGGTTATTTGGGTGTTGTTTACTTTTATACTTACATGTAATTTATATTCTCATTATCTTTAGATCTCAGTTGGTAGTTGACTACAGAGTACCACGTGTTTAGTACTCATACTACATTTCTATTTCCTGTAGATCATAGTATTGGTTCTCGTTATTGTTATGTGCATAGTGTAGAGAAACTATAGTTTGAAGACATAGGGTGAGATCTTGGCATTTAGGGTATTACTATTCTTCCTTATATGTACTAAACTAGTCTCTATGTTGTATTTAGAGATAGGTTGTATGAGTATATTCATTCAATACTTCATTTTGTAGTCTTATTAAACTAGAAACTCTTGTACAGATTCCATCAGGTTTTTGGACTATCTTTTGTATTTTAGTCTTTTATTACATTTATTTCATATCTTCCAACATTTTTCTTAGTATTCTATTACTAGAAGTTCTGGACTATGGGTTAGCTTAGCAACTGGTGGGTTATAGTAAGTGCTATCATGACCTAAGAAATCGGTCATGACAAATTGGTATCAGAGCTTAGGTTTACTGGTTTGTTGGTAGAAGTGCTGAGTTTCTAGGAAAATCCTATAGATTGGGGTGGAGATGTCCATAACCTATGTTCGAGAGGCTATAGGGAATTCTTATAAAATTCTTTTCTTGACACTTTTTTATGTGTTTATATTTCTATGAGCCTTAAGCAAATTTCTTTACTCTATTTTTTCCAAATGGATGATGCAAGGTTGTCGATAGATGTGGAAGGTAATTTAACACACATTTCTAGAGCATCAGCACAACTTTGGACCAAGGATTTAGGGATATATGTCAAAGATCTTCAGCGTCAGTAACAGAATATAGGGCTAGCTTAGGATTCTGTGGAGTTTATGATCACTTTAGACTATCGAGATTCATCATTGGAGATCCCAAGTCTTTTTGTGAATACCTCACAGCCAGGGATGACATCTGATTCTTCGAGTAGTTCTTAAGCTAAAGTTGGGTTTATTGGTGTTCAGCAGGGTTCCTTATTAATTTTGGAGTATGATATTGGGTTTTATGAGTGGTTTAGGCATAATTTCTATGCTTTATCCTTCAGAGCATGATATGGTGAGTGGATTTTTTAGAGTATTAGCATTGCCACTCCATTTAGCATTGGAGTATTTGATAGCAGTTAGGTCTTCTTTATCTCAGGTTGTTGATCATGCTAGGGCCACACAGAGAGCATTTATTAGGACTTATGAAGGTGGTGGTAAGAGGCTATGTCAACAGTACAATGCTATTGGCATTCCATTTGAGAGTGGGAATCCTCCCGGTGGAGGTTAGCTTCTTGTACTACCTATCAATTCTATGTAGATAATGTCTCAGGCTATGGGTGGCTCTTAGATTAATTGTGTTGATCAAAGTAAGAAAAGTTCTCGTAGGACCTTGTAAAGTGTTCTATATGGGTCTTTACACTATGTCGACCATTTTAGATCAGGAGGCGTATCATCTTGGGGTATTTTATGAGCTTATTTTAGTTGTGGAAAGATTGGACATTGGTTTAGAGAGTTCCTCGGATATGACTTGGTTGTCTAGACAAAGTTGGCATTTGTTCCCCGCCAACTTAGAGCTCCTAAGGTATGTTTTAATTACATAGAGGATGGTTATTTCAGTAGGGAGTTCCCTTGGCATCAGTTGGCCATCCAGTTAGGGTCAGCTCGTGTTCTTTCTAGGTTAGGGCTTCATGGGTTTGATAGAACTATAGAGAGATCGATCACTAGTCTAGAGTGTGTCCTCGATGTGAGATTATTAGTCATTAAGCTGATTCAGATCAATTTTATAGTGCTATGTCACCTTCAGTTTGAGACAATATGCTTAACACCTCCATTGATGATTCAGATGCTCAGTCTAAGTTTGGACTCACTCAAATTTGTTCTCCCTGGGCACGTCAGGCATGTGACGTCAACTTCCACCATGAAAGGTGCACTTTTATTTCCTACCTTTACCTTTTTTATTTGTGTGTATTAGGGTTTTCATACCCATCGATGATTTTTTATCGTGGTATACTTATATTTATTATTGTGTGCCTTGGTATATAGTTTGTGATTATATGACTACCCCTGTAGATCATTTCTTTTAGTAATGTATAGAGTAGATCGGTATTGATATTTCCCTAGGGGTGTAGCATTTGTGGTCGAGCCTCATTTACCTTTGGATATTGATCTTCTTGTAGCCCTAGAGTGTTACTTGCCATTGATCTTTATTTTTGGTACCACCTACTCCTTATATTGATATTTATATTGTTGTTGCTATTATTATCGTTATTTGATGTTAATTGATCCTCACTTTGTAAATGGCTATGCTAGTATTATCTAGCTACAATTTTCTTCCTCATGATTCTTAATCATTGCCTTAGACGGCTAGCTTGGTTAGATGATTTCTCTCTTATAGTAAGGTGAGGTTGGTCGTTTTCCCTTCTGGTGGATATACTAGATCAATTATGGAGTGAATTATGGCAGTAAAGATAAGTCAACCTTCCATGGTTTTGTTATGGTTATAGAGTTGGAGATTGGGTTATTTAGCCCATTTCTGAGGTTGACCTATTTGGGCCCGTTATTCTAATTTGACTAGTTCATCACCTGATAGTGGCTTTGATGTTGATGTCGAGAGTTCCTAGGTTCGCCTTTTAGGTTTTTTAGTTCTGTCTCCTAGTGATAGCTTTGACCTTAATATTAGTGTGGAGTTGGATACTCTATTTTTGTTGGAGATAAGTTCTCTTTTTTGTGTCTACTTCTTAAGATAGTATGTAAGTATTTGTTGCCTAGATGGAGTATTAGATTGATCAGTTTCTGACTAAGGTTGAATTTATCCAAGTTGCTAAAGTGTTGGTTATTATTAGTGTGGTTTGTAGCCTTGGTGTGTTCTTGACCATGCTTTGGTGGTCCATGCCCTCCAGTAGATATGGAATTAATTGCTTGTGTTTTAGCCAGTGATTTATCATCCGTGGTGGTTATGCTTCAGCTATATTTTGGTTTCAGTTCCAAAATGATTGGTCTTGGGTTATTTATATGTCCAACCACCAATATTTACCTATAGTAGAACTTCTTTTCTGAGCTAAAATATGTTATTTTTATTTTATTCAAGCTTCAGTTGTGTTTCTTATCTAATGGACATGATTAGTTTGTGCAGGGATAAATTTGACGAAATTGGATGCAATTAGACGCATGAATAAGAAGTTACAATGAATGGAGCAATAGGATTGACTTGCTGAGATAAAGAGACTGGAAGTTGCCTTGGAAAGTAGAGAATTAAGCAAGGAAGAATTAACCAAGATAGAAAAATCCAGTAACTCATCACAATAAGGCTGCGTCGTGGAGCTAGACACGGAAAACTAGCCCTGCACCGCGGTAGAGGGAAATTCTCAATTGGAAAATTCTAGTAGCTCACCGCGATTAGGATGTGTCATGGGTCTAGTTATGAAAAACTATCCCCGCATTGTGGTGAAGGTTACACGTCGGGAAATAAAGTCCAACTATAAAAGGAACGATTCAATTCAATTGGAAACACTTTGGAGATGTAAGCAGAGGCAGAAAAACACTATAATTTCTCTTTTAGAGTTCTTTGAACTTCATTATTTAGAGATTACTACTTGGTAGGATTAATTATTCATTTTTGATGTTGAATTCAAACATGGGTGGCTAAATACCCTTGTCCTGGGGTTGAGGCCAATAACATGATTGCACTTTTATATTCTTTATCGTATTTTATTGTTAGATTATCATCTGGGTTGTTCTTAATCTCTTGTGCATACTATTTTGATGAGTAGCCACCATTATAATAAACCTATATTCCTATGTGAATCTGGGAGAAGAATTATAGGATAGAACGAAGAGATTAAGGATCAAGGTTCTCATTCTTTTATAAAATAAGGTATTTGAATTAGCATCTAGGATAGGGATATACCTAGAAGCCTTGTTTGGTTCACTTGCAGGAAGACAACTTTATGCACTAAATGGATTATTGCATCCCTGCTTAACGATGTAGTTGAAATGTCCAATTAGGTAAAAGATTCGAGGTTGGGAGACCATGATCATACTATAAACCCTGCAAATCAATAACCTGTTAATCAACTAAACTACGATAAGAATAGAAATTTGTAAGATTGTCCAAAGTGTCACAACCCTGGAATTTTCATCATTATTGTTTACAACCCCTGCTTACGTTGCTATTGTTGCATATCATTATTTCTTAATTATTTATATTTTTCCTTGAATATTTACAATCATCTTGATACTTTAAAACACTTAATACATTCTTGTCAAAAACTAAAGTTGAGTGAATTGCTAGTTGCATAGTCCTCATGGTATGATATCCGACTATTCTAGTCACTATATTACTTGTACGATCGCGTGCACTTGTGTGTGAGTTAGAACACAACAAGTTTTTGGCACCGTTACCAGGGATTATTATAATTTGTAAATTTATAAATGTTTGGTTTTTGATAATTATTTTAAGTGTTAACAACTTGATCTTAGTGGCTGACTTTTGTAGGACTAGTTAAATACAGGACTGGCGAGAGATAGAGAGTTGGTAGAGAGCCTTATTCGGAACCAGAACTAGTATTTCAACAGAGGAGAAGATCTCATTATCCAATTCAACAAGTTCAAATGGAAGAGCAGAAAGATCATAATCTTATTGATCCAGTTGATATAAATGTTGAATGTGTTCTAGCTATGTGATTCCAGTTGCTCTTGCTCAAGTAACAGCTAGACCTATTCGTGAAGTGGAAATCCCACTTATGAACCATGCTACTAGTTGCATCCATAAGCTAGAGGTGGGTAGTCGATTTGAATTGAAACAGAATATCGTACAACTGTTGTGTTCGAGTGGAAAGTTTGCAAGGTTATCACATGAAGATCCACAACATCATACACAGACTTTCTTGGAAATTAGTGATACCTATATTCCTGTTGGGGTCTCAACTGATTATGTCAAACCGACACTCTTCCCTTTTTCTTTAATTGGGGAATCAAAGAGGTAGTTGTATGTTGAACCACCAAACTCCAGAACTTTATGGGATGATCTGGCTCAAAAATCCCTTTTCAGATTCTATCCATCGGGAAGACAACCCGCTTAAGAAATGAGATTCCGAGTTTCATGCAAAAAGAAGGAGAAATATTTACCAAGCTTGGGAAAGATTTAAGGGCATTCTTAGAAATCGCCCTCACCACTATTAATCGAATGATGTACTGGTTCGCACCTTCATAGAGGTTCTTAAGACCAACACCAAGATTCTCTTGGATTCAGCAGCAGGTAGTCAAACTTTTGAGAAAACTTATGATGAATTGTATACACTGCTGAATTGGATTTAACAAGGGGATCCCGAGTGGCATGATGACTCAAGAAGTGCTCCTAAGAAGGTTGCAGGTATGTTAGAGGTAGATCAGTTCACTAATTTATCAGGTCATCTTGCTGTAATACAAAATCATATAACAAATTAGTTCAGTAGCATGAAGTTGGGGGTTACACAGCCGGCAACAACAACTAATGCGGTTCAACAGGTGAATGGATAGTGTGAGATTTATGGAAGTAGTGACCATACAAAGGATGCTTGCGCGATTAATCCAGATACCCTTAATTATGTGGGGAATATTAATCGTTAAGGCTAGAAGAATTATGGTAACACATACAATCCAAATTGGAGGAACCATCCTAATTTCTCATGGGGTAGAAATTAGGCACAGAACAACAATCAGTATAAGGGGACGGTACAACAGAATCAATAGCAGGTTCAAAGTAATCAGGCCATAACTCAAACGAGAAATTTAGAGGAGATGATTAAGCAATGTCTAGCTTCTTAGGCATAGTTGTCAGTAGATATAAAGAATCATCAGTTGATTATGAAGAATCTGGAGCTATAAATTGGTTAGATTGTGGGAGCGCAAAAAACTAAACCTCAGGAAGGTATACCTAGTGATACTGAGGTAAATCCAAAAAAGGTAAATGCAGTCACTACTAGCGGTTTGAATCTAAAGGAGCAGGAACCTGAGCATGTAAGTCAAGAGGCTATTTATAATAATACTAAAAAGAATAAGGAGAAAGTGGTTGAAGAAAAAGCTGCAAGTACTGAAACTAAAGTAGAGAAGGAGACTCTACCTCTACCCTTCCCTTAAAGGCTTTGGAAGCTCCAAGAGGAGACCATTTATAAGAAGTTTTTGGAGATTTTGAAGTAGGTTCATGTCAATCTCCCTCTTGTATATATTTCATAGAGTGTGATGAAGTATGCAAAGTATGTGAAAGACATAATGGCAAACAAGAATCATTTGACAGAATATGCTACAGTAGCACTTATTGAGGAGTGCACATCTAAGATTAAGAACAAGTTGCCCATGAAGCTGAAAGATCCAAGTAGTTTTACTTTGCAGATCACCACCGGTAAAGCCATCAATGCTCGGGGGTTATGTGACTTAGGGGCAAACATCAATCTCATGCTCATATCTTGGTTCTGAAAGATGGGTCTTGGCAACCCCAAACCCACTGCCATTAGTTTGCAGTTAGATGATAGATCCCATGCTAGGCCTGACGGGATCATTAAAGATGCATTGGTATAAGAAGGATCACTTATCTCCCCAGTGGATTTTTGATTCTTGATTTTAAAGTTGATCCAGTTATTCTATTTATTTTGGGATGCTCATTCCAAGCAATAGGGTAGTCACTTATTGATGTAGCTACAGGAAGATGACTATGAGAGCTTATGATAAGGTCGAGGACTTCGATGTGTACAAGGTAATAAAGTTGCCTACTATATATAAGGAATTGTCTTCTATATCAGCTATAGACCTTGAGTCTGAGCTCCTTCTCTTATTGTCTAATGACCCACCTGAGAGAGCTTTGATAGGACATAATCTCTATGGTGATGTAGAGGCACTCCAGTTGGTTCAAGTCATGGATTTTGCAGTAATTAATACTAAAGTGGTACCTTTTGAGCCGTTGAACAGACTGATTGGTCCATGTCCTAAGGAATCTATTGATGAAGCACAAAAACTAGAACTCAAGGCTCTTCCTCCTCATTTAAAATATGTCTTTCTTGGTGAAAATAATACTTTGCCTGTCATTTTGTCTATAGGTTTGTCAGATGTGCAGGTGACAGAAGTGTTGGCAGTTTTAAAAAGAAGGAAGAAGGCAATTGGATGGTAGATGTTGGACATCATGGGGATCTATCCAACTTTTTGTATTCACAATATATATATATATATATATATATATATATATATATATATATATGGAAGAGGGATACAAAGAAAGTATGTAGAAACAATGAATATTTAATCCTTTAATGAAGAAAGTGGTACGAAAAGAAGTCATTAAGTAGCATCATGCTTGGATTGTCTATCCCAGATCCGACAGTAAATGGGCCTGCCCTATGCACTGCCTTCCAAAGAAAGGTGAGATGACTGTGGTGACCAACGAAGCTAATGATCTGATTCCCACTCGCATGGTGACTGGTTAGAGGATTTTCATGGATTATCAAAAGCTGAATAAAGACACCAGGAAGGATCATTATCTAATCCCATTCATTAATCAAATCCTAGACAGGTTGGCAAAGCAGTAATACAATTTCTTTTTAGATGGATACTCATGGTAAAATCAAATCACAATAGCACCATAAGATTAAGAAAAGACCACCTTTACCTATCTATATGGCACGTATCCGTTTAGATGCATGCCTTTTGGCCTTTCCAATGCACCCGCAACGTTCCAGAGATGCATGATGTCAATTTTCTATGACATGGTGGAAGAATTTGTTGAGGTATTTATGGATGACTTCTCTGTTTATGGTAACTTGTTTAATGTGTGCTCGCAGAATCTAGATCGAGCCTTAGCTCATTATGATGAGAAAAACCTTGTTCTGAACTGGAAAAATGCCATATTTTAGTCAAGGAAAGAATAGTCCTTGATCATAAAGTGTTATTTATAGGACTTAAAGTAGACAGATCCAAAGTTGAAGTCATTGAAAAGCTACTGTATCCTGTGACAGTGGAGGGAGTAAGAAGTTTTATTGGCATGTAGGATTTTATAGGTGGTTTATCAAGGACTTGCAAAGATTGCAAGTCCCATGTGTAAGTTGTTAGGAAAAAAAAGCTAAATTTGATATTGGGGTTCAGTGTCAGGATGCTTCTAAGGGCCTAAAGAAAAAATTGACAGAATCACCTATCTTGATTTCTCCCGATTGGGCATTACCATTAGAGTTGATGTGTGACACTAACGATATGGCAGTTAGAGCAATTTTAGGCAAGCAAAAAGACAAGGCATTGAATTCTAGTTATTATGCAAGTTGAGTCTTAAATGATGCCCAGATGAATTACACAGTCACAGAAAAGGAGATTCTAGCACTCATCTATGCATTTGATAAATTCAGATTATACTTGTTGGGCACTAAGGTAATTGTTCACATAGATCATTCTATCATCAGGTATGTGTTCAACAAAAAAGATGCAAAGCCACGATTGATCAGGTGGATTATATTTCTCCAATAATTTGAAGTGCACGACAGAAAAGAAATTGATAATCAAGTGGTATATCATCTATCAAGGATAAAGAATCATGATCATATTATTGATTGAACACTTTGCATCTAAGAAGAGTTTCCAGATGGGAAATTATTGGCGCTCGATGTGTGTGAGATTCCTTGGTATGCAGACATTATAAATTTTTAGTGTGTGGGTTTTACCTTCCCAAAGCTACTAGTCAATAGAGAAAAAACTTGTTACATAATTCTCATGCATATATTTGGGATGAGCCCTATCTCTTCAAATAGGGTGCTGATGGGATTATGTACAGATGTGTTGCTAAAGTTGCATCTAAACAACTGCTATAAAAGTGTCATTTATCTCCTTATGAGGGCCATCATATGGGCGAGCAAACAGCTAAAAATGTGCTATAATTAGGTTTACTTTGGCCAACATTGTTCAAAAATATGATTGCCTATGTAAGAGGGTGTGATCAATATCAGAGAGTAGGCACAATAGCAAGACACCACGAGATGCCCTTGACCAATATGCTTGAGGTTGAGGTATTTGGTGTTTGGGGGATAGACTTTATGGGGCCATTTCCACCATTTTATGGAAATTTGAATACCTTAGTGACAATTGATTACGTATCTCAGTGGGTAGAAGTTTCTACCCTTTCGACGAATGATGCGAAAGTTGTGATGAAGTTTGTAAAAAAGCATATCTTCTCTCATTTTGGCACACCTAGAGTTATTATCAGTGATGGAGGTACATATTTTATGAACACTTGGTTTACAAATTTGTTAACAAAATATGGTGTTAGGAACAAGGTGTGCATAGCATTTCACCCATAAACCAGTGGCTAAGTAGAGGTCTCTAATCAAGAAATCAAGCAGATATTGTAAAAGATAGTTAATGGCCAGCGTAAGGATTGGTCGAAAAACTAGATAATGCACTTTAGGCATATAGGACAGCCTATAAGATGCCCATTGGGACCTCTTTGTATCGCCTTGTATATGGAAAATCTTGCCATTTGCCTATAGAACTTGAGCATCAAGCTTATGGGGTAGTGAAGAAATTAAATTTTAATATGAAGGCGGCGGGTGAAAAGAGATTGTTGAAACTTCATAAACTTGATGAGTTTCATATCCACGCTTATGAGAATGAAAAATTGTACAAAGAAAAGACTAAGAAATGGCATGACAGAATGTTCTTAATCGAGTTTTAAGCCTGGACAACTTATGTTATTATTTAATTCAAGAATAAAGTTGTTTCTAAGTAAGCTGAGGTCCAAGTGGTTTGGACTATTTGAAGTTGAGAGGATGACTTCCCATGGAGATGTTGAACTTTGGAATAAGGAGAAGACTAAAAAATTCATGGTGAATGGACAGAGAGTGAAGAATTATTGGGCAGATCATGGGTATCAACACAGTACGTCCATTACCTTTGCAGATGAATGAACATGAGTTAGGTCGTGCCATGACGTTAACTAAGGCATTGCGAGGGAGGCAACCCACAAATGTAATGTAATAGTGTAGTTTATTTCTTAGTTGTTGAGAGAAAAAAAAGAACAAATAAAAAGATAAAAAAGAAATTTCATGCCACAACCAAAACTAACGCGTTGTGTTGGAGGCAACTCACTTTTTCTTATGTTATTCTTTTTTTTTGGTTTCATGTGCAGGAATGAGAAACTTTGTACCAAAAGGTGAGAATTAGAAATAAGTGAATTTCATGTGAAGAGAAGCCATCAGGTTGGTAAATGATGTATACAAGTGAAGGATAAGAAAGGGTAAGAAAAAGGGGGATAGAATGCATCCCAAGTATGTTTTCCAGTGACTCTCCATGATTAGACCACGTAGCAGAGCTAGATATAGAAAACTAGCCTCGCATTACGGTAAGAGATTAAATAGGAGGGTGTGTTTTCCAATGACTCTCTGTGATTAGACCGCATCGCAGTAAGAGTATTTTTTAGAAAAACTAAATTAAAATGTCGAGTTTAACCCGACCCGACCCTATTTCATTAGACCTTCTTTATAAATACCCCCAATTTATCCTAATTCTTTCCCACCTAAACCCTAGTGCGCCTCTCCATTTCCTTTAAACTCTTTCTCTTATTTCTTTAAACATAATAGCTTGGTAAATTATGGTTCTTTCCCTTCTATGATTCAATTTGGGTAAGTGCTACCATCTTTTTTCATTATCCTTATTTTGGTAAAATATTGAAATTATTGTGATGCTTTTTTTTAAATATGTTAATTGATTGATATATATTGTGATGCTTTTAATATACGTGTAAGGTGTGTTTTGTGTTATTAGGCATTACTCTATGTATGTGCTTTACTCCTTTACCAATGGTTGAACTAGATTGCTGACTATACTTTAGGGTGAATGTTGAACTCTTATTCCAAGTAGAAGTGGAATTTATTAATGGTAAAAGATTTGTGTGCCACGTTAAAACTTAAATAGCTTAGGAGGTGTGGGTCACAAGAAAGGGAAGTCTGAGTACTTTTCTTGTCAAAGATGCATACCTTAGTGACTAAGTGTGGGGTAGTCCCAAACTTTGATTCAATAAAGTGATTGCTGACTTCCCTATGTATGTGTGCATGTGGATTTATAATGATGTGCACCATGTGTGGAATCTTTGTAAGTGGGTTTTGTTTATAATGCTATCTCAAGTAATTTACTTGATGTGAAGTACAATGTGCTTCACTTGTGAACTTGATTATGGATAAATATTATTGCACCTGATTCCAGTAGATGAGTACTTAAAGCCCGAGTAAAGCCACATGTATTTGGTTTAATTTAGCTGTTAGGTACTTATACAGATAAGATGTAAATGTTGAACTAGGGAAAGTTTGAGTACCCCATTCATACATTTATGTACCTATGATAGCAACTAAGTATGGGGTGTCCTTAACACTTGTCCACACTTAGTGTGAGCTAGTAAATTAAGGGACCATGTCTTACTAGTTTGTTGTATGTTCTGACTGATAGGTACTATAGATTATTGCCAATATAAAAGAAAAGATAAGGCTAGCCCATCTAAGCCATCAAAGAAAAGAAACAGGCAGTCTGAGAAGGTAACAAAAGCTCTTGCAGTTCCTCATGGTTAGGTACAGAGATATGGATATAGATGGGTCACCAAAGGTAGAAAGAAATGGTACTCAAAACACACTGAAACCAAGTACATCTCTAAAGTATTTTTCAACTAGGAAAGCTTACAACGAGAGTATCGTAGCATAGTTCACAGGTTGGAGCAATTGCATATGACCTTTTTGTTTGAGCAGCCCACGGAGAGCAACCTGTACCTCATAAGGAAATTTTATGCTAACTGGGACCCTAGGGACCCAGACTCTGTGGTAAAACTCCATGGGAAAGTGGTCACCTTTATAGATAATGATTTGAATGAATTGTTAGGTGTTCCCGAGGCTGATGTAGAGTCATTGAGACAGCTGAATATTACACTTCTGTATGCCCACCTCCGAAACCTATTGTATGGTACCACAACTGCTTCAAGATGGACTTGACAATAAGGAACTGGACTCTATTCGACTTTTCCTTATGCTCAAATAAACATGGAGACGTGAATGTGGGGGAAGATTGTCTACCATTGCCCTATTTAGAGCAAACATATAACTAACATCACACATGACAAGGTATGTTTAATTTATGCTCTTATGCATGATGACATTGATATCAATGTAGGTGCTATCAGTTTTTTCTATGATAAAAAAACTATGATACTATAAGGGGCATCGATATGGGTTTGGTGGATTGTTGGCCAAATTCTTGAGGAAGCACAAGGTTGAGGAAGAAGACCTGGATTACAAACCTGTTATAGATACACGCCCAATTGATATGACGAGAGTTAGGAGTTTAGCTGTGGCTCATGGGAGGATACTTACTATACCTGAGCGTTAGGCTCGAAATAATTAGATTACAACTAGGATGTATAGGATGCAGATGTTACAGTTGCGAGTAGGGGGAAGACCAACTACAAATGAAGAAATTTGGGCGGTTGAGTTGGACTTCCCTCTTGGTCACCATGCCAAGATTTACTGCATATAGGTTCAGACTTTGTTGAGCCTATTGATGACAACGTGACCACTGATAAGGAGAGATAGTTGTGAGATTTAGATATTAAGTTAGAGGACGAAGAACATCCTGATGTGGGAGCTGAGGCATATGGTCCAGATGATGATGACATGGACGAAGCCTGATAAGGGAGTATGCCACCTCATTACTTGGTCTTATTTGAAAGCACTGAGATAGTACTTCATTTTAAGTGTGGGGTGGTGTTATCTCATTCTCATTATCATTCTTTGTACTTTTCTTTGTTTTATTTTTCTGGATATTTTTAATTTTTATGTGTTGGATGTTTTTCTTATTGGGTGTTGGACTTAGTCATTGTAACTATTCAGAATGATACAGTCTGTAATAGTTAGTATTTAGTAATGGTTTGCTCATTAGTTGTGTTCTTTATAGTTACTTTAAAATTTTTATTTTTCCCTTAAGGAAATTCTAAATAAGTCGTCATAGTTAGTTGCCCTCCCCTATGATAGATGGATGACGACTGTCTTAAGGGGAGTTAGTTGTAGGAAATTAAGAAGTGATGAGAACCAAATCATAACTTAAAGAGAAATATTTTGTGTTGGTTCATTAGGACAGTGACCTTGAACATAAATGTCTTAAAACAAAAGCAAGTCATAAACTAAAAAAGGAGCTAATTTTAGATACTTAATCTCAATAGGTGTAATTTTTAGTTCATTGGATTAAAATTTGAATTTGACAAAGTGCAAGATCAAAAACCATAAGGATCTGACTTAAATCTAGCATGCACCAAGAGTGAGAGAGTTGTTTAGTTATTCTACATGTATAGTGATGTCTATAACTTGCCCGACGTGTTTACAAAGCAAAATAAAGGATGTTGGGCATAGGAAATAATGTAGGCATTTTTGTTGATTGCTGAATTTTTAGACCTTGTTTACCTACCCTTGTGCATATCCCAAGTTAGCCCCTTTGAGCCTTTAGATTATTCTTTGGTAGACTTATATGTTGACCAATCCCTTCTTTGATAGACCTTAATTTGATCCAAAGCTCCTAAGCTCTTTAGTGAAAAATTAATTGAGTAAGGAGTGTGAAAAAAATAAGAGGATAAAAGGTGAAAAGTGAAGCCTTAAAGTAGTGGTTATTGGTGTGTAAAGTTTATGTGTTGTGATTGGTCGTGAAAAAAAAATTGTGCTCAAAATTGAATCATGAATTAATAGAAAATACTCCCACCATATTTATGTTAGTGAGATTAATGAGATGGGGTAAAACAAAAGATGTGTGAAGGAAGTAAAGGTGAAAGTGGGTTGCTATAGACTGATCTTAATTGTACAATGCGATGTATTAAAACTCTTAGGGATACTAGACACTATTTCCCAAATAGTTCCTACCCATCCCATCACCTACATAGCAACCATGAAAGACCTAGTTGATCCTCCATCCCAATATTTGACATTTAGTGGAGTAGTACACTAAGGGCAAGATTATGATTAATCATCTATCATGTATGAATTTCTTATTGACAGTGAGTTATTTAATTTTGATATTACCATTCCATTGTTTATTATAATATTATGAGTAAATATGGGAAACTTTCTTGTTGTGAGGGTATATGCGGATGATAGTCAGGTGTCATATAGTGCTTGTAGATTGAGTGATTTTAGTAAGTTTGCCAAGAAATTAGAAGTTCACTGTTGAGGTAAAGATATTTTAAAAGAATTATCCCATGTTTCTAGAGCTAAATTGACATGTTTTGAGCAAAACAGTCATTGTTAGGTTTGTGAGTGCCCAAAACAAGCATTTCACCTAGGTTGTGATGTTAAACTTAATTGGGTATAGTGTTAATTGAAGTTGTTTGGGGATGAACAAGGTTCTAAGTGTGGGATGGTGATCTTGGGTATATTTATATGTCCAATCACCAATATTTACCTATTATAGAACTTTTTCTATGAGCTAAAATTTGTTATTTTTGTTGTATATGAGATTTAATTGTGTTCCTTATCTAATGGACATGATTAGTATGTGCAGGACTAAATTTTGATGAAATTGGATGCATGAACGAGAACATAACGATTAATGGAACAATGGGATTGATTTTCTAAGATAAGGAGACTGGAAGTTGGTTTGGAAAGTAGAGAATGAAGAAAGGAAGAATTAGTTGAGATAGTAAAATCCAGTGACTCATCGCGATAAGGCCGCATCGTGGATCTAGACACAAAAAATTAGCCCCTCATCGCGGTAAAGGGAAATTCTCAATTGGGAAATTCTAGTAGCTCACCGTAATTAGACTGCATCACCAAGCTAGATGCAGAAAACTAGCCCCACATCACGGTGAAGGTTACACATCGGGAAATAAAGTCCAACTATAAAAGAAATGATTCAATTCAATTGGAAACACTTTGGACACGTAAGCAGAGGCAGAAAAAACACTATAATTTCTCTTTTAGGATTCTTTGAACTTCATTATTTTGAGATTACTACTTGGTAGGATTAATTATTTATTTTTTATATTGAATTCAAATATGAGTGGCTAAACACCCTTGTTCTGGGGTTGAGGCTAAGAACATGATTGCACTTTGATATTCATTATCATAGTTTATTGTTGGATTACCGTATGGGCTGTTCTTAATCTTTTGTGCGTACTATTTTTATGAGTGGCCACCATTAGCATAAACCTATATTCCTATGGGAATCCGCAACGAGAATCATTGGATAAAATGAAGAGATTATAGAGCAAGGTTCTCATTCTTTTATAAAATAAGGGATTTGAATTAGCATCTAGGATAGGGATATACCTAAAATCCTTTTTTGGTTCACTTGCAGAAAGATAGCTTTATGGATCTAAATGGATTATTGCATCCCTGCTCAACAATGTAGTTGTAATGTCTAGTTAGGTTGAAGATTAGAGGTTGGGATACCATGATCATACTATAAACTCTGCGAATCAATAACCTAATAATCAACTAAACTATGATACGAATAGAAATTTATAAGATACTCCAAAGTTTCTAAACCCTAGAATTTTATCATTATTGTTTACAACCTCTACTTACGTTGCTATTTTTGCATATCATTATTTATTAATTATTTATATTTTTATTTGAATCTTCAAAATCATCTTGATACTTTAAAACACTTAATACATTCTTATCAAAAACTAAAGTTTGTTGAATTGCTAATTGCATAGACCTTGTGGGTACGATATCCAACTATTTTATTCACTATATTACTTGTATAATCAGATGCACTTGCATGTGCGTTAGACTACAATAATGATTCAGTAAGGTTATGTCTGATTTAGATACTAAGGTTGATTGGGTAATTGGCCTTAGATCAGACTTATTGGCTCAGTTTCGGACTTGATGCCTTGTAATAGCTTCTTGGAGATTATTATTGACTTAGAGTATGGATGCTTACCCATATTCAGGGTAGTTTTGGATAGTTGTGAATGGGCAGTTCAGCTTATATGTCGATATTTTTGGGTGGAGTTCTAGAGCTTGGGTGCAACCTTCGTTTCCAGACTTGTCTCAATTAGGATTTCATCTATAGGTTGGTTAAGACTGGTCTGTATCTACCTATTCAGTCATTTATTTCAGATGGATTGTGGTTGATAGGCTTTTAGATAGTAGTCCATTGGCACAGGTCCCGTCAGCTTTGATCTTGGGTTTTAATTTTTGTAGGAATTTTGTATGATCTACTCAGCAGGAGTCATGTGATCGAGTTGGATTCAGCATAGCTTCATCCTCGGTTGATGGGACATCTTAGAGTGGATTATTTATCCATGAATAGTTGTACTTTAGATACATGACTATCAGTTTCTAGGGTCATATCATAGATTGCTGACCTTGGCTATCTCTATTTGTGTGCCCAGGTATCGCTTTATGGACTTATTCTAATGCTTTCCATCATAGATATTTGGTGGATCAGCTTTTGTTTTCTGAGGTCAGTGTGATATACTTATGCATACAAGGCTCGGGTGACTTTCTTCCTGGTATATAGTGGATAGCAGGTTTGGAAAGGCAAAGAAAGGTTATATTTGGATTTTGGAGTTGGTCGCATGACTCATGCCTTAGTTTGCCTTTGGCTTGGATGAAACTTCACTTAGTTGTGCTAGTATCGATATGGTATCAGTGTACATCAACCTTACTCAGTTTAGATGGAGGCCATTTGGTGGTTGACGTTGTGTTTTGGCTATTTGAGAAGTGAAGTATCGAAGTTGGTTAAAAAGGGATACCCAAGGAAAATCCCTTAAAAGCGTTATTTCATCTTAGAGGTTATCTAAGGAGCCGTGCTCAGAGAATGTAGACCTAGTTCCTCATTCCTTGGAGTTTTTATGTGTCACGACCCAAACTAGGGCCTATCCATGAGAGGTATCTTAAGTCCACCGAGGACCAAAGATCACCCCTTTGCCTAGCCAGACAGAACATAATACAACCAGCAGTGGATGAATTCCAAACATATAACAATATAGAATGAGTGTGAGCTCAAAGGATTCTAATAATATCAACAACAATACCCTGTCCAAACTAATCCATAAAGCCTCTATGACAAAATTGAATATAATCTAAGTTGGGAAATTCCCCCGATGATAGCCAAAAAAACCATATGAATAGTCTATGGCATAAGAGAATAGAAAAAGCATGAAATAAAGATCTTTCGGAGAATGGAAGCTCACCACTTCAAGCTAACTGCTGACACCCAGAAATCCTATCACTGTGCATGAAAAGTAGAAGTATCTCCGGTGCCTGCATCGCATAAGGATACAACATCCGGAGATGGTTAGCGGGTTGAGCGCTAGTATGTAACTTAGGAAAAGGATAAAGTAATGTCAGTCAAAAAATCAATTTCAAACTCAATGTACATGTTCATATTCATGCGTACATATATATATATATAATATATGTTGGGGTAAGGAATAAGGTTTTGTATGATAGTAAAACATTAGTCTGACTATAGAGCTCAACTGTTATAATAGGCACCTATGTGCTATATGAGTTCAGCTCCCCCTACTGAAAAGGCCCATGTGCATGTAAGTCAGACGCACTGGAGGTATCAATGAAGACCAGGGAATACCCCGACCCCATGTCAATCCTAGATAAAGATATATAAATAGTGTGAACAATGCCCACGGTCATCAATACCAACCCTCACATCGGCAAATATGGGTTTCTAGTATCAGTCCTCCTAGACTCACACCTTCACGGCTTAGCTACATAACCCCCATTAAATTGAATTAAAATAATTTTCACATAACCCGTTCATTAAGCAATGAATTATACATCAAGTCACACCATAGGTATCGTCATAAATCTGATGACTTATCACAAAATGTCATCAGAAATGCTTCACCTTTCTTGTTCTCTGCCTATATATGAAGACATATTTTGATAGCTTATCACAAATCTGATAGCTTATCAGACCAAGTCATCAGACAAAATCTTTAGAACCTAATTTCATGCATTTTAACCAAAAATCATCCTTCTTGACGTAGCTTTCAGGAGTTTTCATCCACCTTGACTTTCCTACAAAATCATAAGAAATATAATCAAAAACAAAAATAGTCACTTAAGAACTTACAAAATTATTCTGAGTTAAAATTTCTAAATGTGCTAAGAGAATGCTAGCACATTAGCAGTCTGGGCAGTGAACTCAAAGATAAAGAAATTTTCAGGGACCAAAAATCAGGGGTGTTACATTCTTCTCTCTAGGATCATTCCTATTCGAATGATGAAACAAGGCATCCATTAGCATGAATTAACTAAGAGCATAACCACACTTACCTTTAATAAGGACAAAAAACAAAGATATAATGGAATATACATACCTCAAGAAGTATCCAAAGCGAGAAACAAGAATGGATATTTGGACTCTGTGTTTTCTTAAGCCTCCCACAAAGCTCTTCCAACCCAAATAATACACCTAACAACCCTTAAATATAAACACACTTCACTACTATGGTTTCATCTATGAATACAACACTCCATCATTTCAATCTCCAAATTCCCTTGTGAGACTAACATACAACTACAAGAGTCTGACTATAACTGCATATTTCTTCCATGTTAAAGACTAACTTGGAGTTAAAGGTACTAGCGTAAGATATGGGATTTTATACTTTACATCCCTCTAATAACACTAGACCATGTTATCACTATACTCAAGAAACTTCCGGTCTTAAATCAAAGAGTACTAATCATATAACACCATGGTTTGTGTATATATCAATCACACCATCCACGCCCATCTTTTCTACACCCACTTCATGGATTTCCAACTTTAATCACTATCACAAAGGTTTCACCACATATTGTCTTCCTAACAATTTCATTTAACAAGGTTTCATATTACTCTTCCACCATACTACCAAAAGGAGGGTCACTGTGAAACTAGAGTACAAGCATCAAAGACTGGAGGGTTACTTCTCAATCGTGTCTCCTACCAAGCGTACTACTTAGAGTGCGATTCGTGAAATGATAAATGGTACAATGGGCATGAAATCTTCGTAGCAACCACCTAGATCATAAATAGAGGGTTATTTTGGTATAAGTATTATATATCATGAGTTCTTAGGACTGGAACAGTGGAAAACACGGGTGCAGATATCATAGGTCATATAACATGAAGTTGGTACTTATATATTCAAGAAATAAGAGAAAGACTATCACTTGAAACTACCACCTCTCCTTCTAAGGAGTGAGAATGGTTGCGAGCTTGCATATAAAACATTACTTTGGGCTATGACATGACATAAAGTGAATAGGTAGCAAGTAGAACGCACAGTTCCTTAGGGACAAGCATAAAGTAAGACATGAGTTTATAGGTTCATGAATGTCATAACAGAGAGCTTGAATATTTGGAAGCTGAGAACCATTATCGCTTTTAGGCCAGGGGTTAGATCATGGATATATGCGACATATAAAATATAGACCTTAGGAATAGGCACTATAGAATACACACAACAATAGTAGAATGCCCTCTTACCTGACACAGTATAAAATCTCTAGAATAGGAATAGATTTACCATGACTCTTCCCTAACACTCATCATCATGAGAAAATTTAAGACCATCCTTAGTTCACCATCCTACCCATGCGGACGTCTCTCTCACTGAACCTATAAGCACCGCACTCTACACCATAGGGTATCACCGTGTACATAAACTAGGTACACTGGGTACTTACATACTTAAAACCTCATCTAACAAGATACTACCTGGGGTCCAACATATTCTTATAAACCTAATGCTCTTATATACCAAATTACTTAACCTCAATCCATCGCTCTAACACTAAACTTCTGGTACACATCAAAATTACCCACTCCAATATTTCCTAAACTATCAACCTAACCTCTTCCACACATCCCATCAAGCCTACCAATATACTCCGGCAATTCTTGCATCACTACCATCAAGATAACATTCTTTTCCCCCCTCCCCAGTCAACATCTAAAGTTTAAAATTAGGGTCTAGTAATAATCATGCACCACAAACGAAGTACCCCACATAATATACTAGTCTACCCTATAAAGAGGTCACCCTAAATTCGTTGTTCGACCATTAATAATCTATACATAACATATCTGGAGGGAACCACCTTTATTATGAACTAAGAGAATAGGAGCACCCCACAGAGAAATACTAGAGCGGATAAAATCCCTATTAAGAATGTACTTTAATTACTTCTTAAGTTCTTTTAACCCAACCGAAGCCATTATGTAGGGAGGGATAGAGATAGGAAGGGTATTCAAAAGAAAATTAATACTAAAATCAATTTCCCTATCAAAAAAATACCAAGAAAATCATCAATAAATACTTTGGGAAACTTATGTAGTTTGGACAGATTGCAAGAAAAGGCCCTCAGAATTTGAACCCTTAACCCTAACTAGATGATATAGACACCCCTTTGAAATTAATTTTTGGGATATAAAATATGAAATAAACCTCCCCTTAGTCACTAGGGAAATCCCTTCCTACTCAATCATGGGTTCATTCAAGAATTAGAAACGGACCCTTTGGGTCCTACAATTAAGAGATACATAGCATGAATAAAGCTAATCCGTTCCCAAAATAACATCAAAGTCTAATGTATACAGCTCTATCAAATACACTAACGTCTCCCTACCACAAATAGATACCCTACAACCCTTATAGACTTTTCTAGCCCCAACAGAGTCACTCACTAGGTATACATAGAAAATGGATCAGGAATACATTTTGGACTAAAACCAAAATAAATATCCATATAAGGGGTTACATAAGAAAGAGTATACCCCAGATCAAGCATTTAATATGCATTATGCGAGAAATTTTTTAGTTTTCGGTAGCGACATTAGAAGAGGCCTCTAAGTCCTGATGATTGACAGGAGCATAAAGATGACTATGACCAGTGCAGATACTAGGGGTAGAACCCTTTGGTACAAAAATAATAGAAGTAGCAATCAGAACCTTATTGGCCCTAGTAGCAAACTTTGAAGGACACTCCTGTTACATGTGACATTGATGACCACATCTATAACACGGATTCTTCTCCTTCACACTGGCCATGATGTAACTGACCATAAAACTGACAAGGAGGATAGGATGGGGATGAGTGATCTTCATTGGCCAAAAATTGGGCTCCCTGTGCCTCAAACCCACAATTAACCCAAAAGCGACGATCACCGGAAGACCTGGGGTAAGGAGCACTAATAGTCGTATGGCAACTCCCCCAATTCCTTTTTGTAGGACACTGCCTACCATATCTACCACTATCTCTCTAACTCTTTCCCTGCTCTAAATATCTAAACCTTTTGCTCTGCCTATCCCTCACCTTTGCCTGATTCATTCTTCCACTTATAAGATTGTACTGGTCTAACAGAGAGGCCACAATCTAGGTTAACAGATAAATAAATTAAAAAACCTCAGCATTAGAAATATCTCTTTTAGGTGACTGAGCATGAGTATCACTCTCTAAAGAAGAATCAGCGGGAACCGATGGAACTCCATGAGTGCATTCAAAATCAGGGACCCTAAACCTGGTATATTTCCTATAAATAGGAAGAGTTACTTATGAATTGTCCTTAAGCGGGATAAAAAAGTCCCTACGAGCATCAGATCTTCAAGAAAGCATGATCTGAAATGTAATTAACCAGAAGTTAGAGAGTCTTCAAGACCTTAGACTCTATATCCCAATAATAGAACACAAGAAGGGAAATATACTTAAATGCCTTATAGCCTTTCCCTTATAAGTGTGGTGTGCTACACACCCATTAAAGATAATCTACTCGACACATCTTTATGGACACCCAATGATACCAAAACCTGGCACTGATACCAACTTTGTCATGCCCCAAACTAGGTCCTGGCTGTGATAAGTATCTAAAGTCCATCGAGGACTGGAGACCACCCCATTTGCTTAACTAGACAGATCACAATACAACTATCAATAGATAAATTCCAAATATATAAAAATATAGAATGAGTGTATGCTCAAAGGAGTCAAAAAATATCAAAAACAATATCCAGCCCTCAGTAATTATCACGACCCAAACTAAGGCCATGGCCGCGATGAGCATCTCAAATCCTAAAGGCCCAAACGCCCTTCTTTATCTGGGAATCATACACATAATCATATAATATAAAGGAAAAATGTGGAATATATAACAATACGAAATCATGGTCAATTTTTATCTCAAACTACTCAATACAAAAATGAGTTCATAAAGATCAAGAACATCTAACTCTAGTCTGCGAAATCTCTACAAACTGAAAATAACCTCTATCTGAAGACTGGGACAAGGCCCTCAGCTGGACCATAAATCAAAATAAAATAACAATGACTTATACATTAGGCCTTTCGAAATAAGGGAGGCTCACCAACTACAAACTTTGAACAACCCAATCTACTACTTAGCGGGACCTCAGGATTGTGTCTTAGATTCTGAAATATAGGGGGTCAATACAAATGTACTGGTACGCAAAGCAATCCAAAATAAAAATATGACACATAAAGTAAGTGAGAGAATTTAATGGAAACAAATACATCATCATAAACCATTTGAAAATCCATGGGCATAGTAAATAGGCCTTTAAAAAAAATAGTTCTGTAAATCAACTCAATATCTTTGTCGTAGTTCTGAGATAAGAGGTACACCCTACAAGTCTGATATTTCACAACTATATAGAATCCGCCATTGACTCGGTGGGTAATCCCCCAACCCAAGTTTGCCGCAAGAGTTGGATTTTGTGAGTCTGATATGACACAGGGCACTAGGCCAGCATATAATCCCTCTTGGGGACAAAATAATCCGTATCGGCAAAACACGATTTTCGAAAATGAGTTATCTAAACTCGTTCCTTATTTGGGTAACCACCTAACATCTTTTAAACCCATTTTTAACCTTTTATAAACATGCATATTTAAGAACTCAAATTCTAAAAAACTAAATGAAATTTGACTTTTATTCTGTTCTGAGTCTATTATGGCATTAACTATTTTGGTATTGTCATACCAAGACTTGCAAGTCTTATCTTCTAAGCCATAAAATATCACGTACAATTATTCCATTTAAAATAATGTTTAGACCACCAAAACATTCAATAGTATAAGAGAATTCGTATTTCAAGACATATGTAAAATCATGCAAAGACTCTCTCCTTTCAACATTTCAACAAATATGTAGTGGTTAAGTATTCTATAAAAAACCAAGCAAACTCTTTGAATCATACTTTTCATTTATATTAGCCAGAATTACCCTCTCTTCAATTCATATCCAAAATCAAGGCTTAAAAATAGTAAAGACATTTGAATCATGCTTACAATTGAATAATGCACAACATATGAAAACAAAGGGTTTTATAACAAGAGAGGGATTATAAATGTTCATACTCTCAATTCAAGTTTCAAACATAAAACCATATGCATAAATATATATACATGTGAACAATAATCCCTTTTGAGTACCCTTTTGTAAATTCATGATCTCTCAATATGTAAATGTTATTGTAACAACTTCATCATGCCCATGTAGTTTAGGAAAAACCCACATACCTCAGATTACAAGGTTTAAAGAGTAGAACTTGAATCTTGATTTGTTCCTTGGAAATCTTGGACTTAAGGATTGATTTCCTTGATTTCTTGTTCTTGGAGAATATCCTAGTTTGATCTTATTTTTGAGAGTGGAGAGGATTTGTGTTTTTTCAATACTGGTTATTTTGTCCCCATGAGGGATTATACACTGGCCTAGTGCCTGTGGCGTATCAAACTCAAAAACTCCAAATCTTACGGAAAACTTATGTTGGGGGCTTACCCACAGAGTCAATGGCAAATTCTATATATCCCTTGGAATATCAGACTTGTAGGGTGTACCACCTAGATTAGAACTAAGACAAAGATATTGAGTTGATTTACATAACTATTTTTTTATAGGCCTATTTATTATGCTTATGCATTTTCAAATAGTTTATGATGATGTATTTTTTTTCATGAAATGCACTCACTTACTTTATGTATCAATATTTTCTTATTTTGGATTGCTCAACGTACCAGTACATTTGTATTAACCCCCTATATTTCAGGATCTAAGACACAATTCTGGGGTCCCGCTAAGTTGAAGATTGGGTTGTTCGAAGTTTGCAGTTGGTGAGCCTCTCTTATTCTTGAAGGCCTAATGTATAAGTCATTGTTAGTTTATTTTGATTCATGGTCCGACTAAGGGCCTAATCCCAGTCTTCAGAAAGAGGATATTTTCAGTTAGTAGAGATTTCATAGACTAAAGCTAGATGTTTTTTATCTTTATGAACTCATTTCATTACTGAGTAGTTTGAAATAAAAGTTGAGTATGATTTCATATTATTTTATATTTTATATTCTTCCTTCATATTATCTAAATATGTGTATGATTGCTAGATAAAGAGGGGCACTTGGGCCTTCACGATTTGAGATGGTCATCATATCCAGGGCCTCGGTTCGGGTAGTGAGAAACTTGGTATCAGAGCAAGGTTCATGGTCCCAAGGTATCTGTAAAATCGTGTCTAGTAGAATCTTGCTTATGGGTGAGTTGTGCACCATACTTATAATCAGGAGGCTACCGAGCATTTAGGAGTTTTTTCTTATTCTTTTAGAATCAAGTTAGTACAATACCGTCGTCCATAAGAAAGTTATCCAAATCCATTCCCTTTTCTAATTTCATGGGTCATGCCTCATTGTTAAGGCAATATAAACCTAAGAGTCTAGCTCCTAGAGATGTAGTTCTCTCTAATTGAGTTAGTCATAAAAGTCATGAGATAGCATAAGGACTTGAGAGGAGTCCATTACTATTTCAAGGTGTATTGATTCGAGTGTATATCTTTATCCTGATGAAATCACGCTTTTTAGCCTGAGAGACAAAGTGTATTCAGTCCTCTTTCAAAATTCTTGTTACAGATATCATGCATAAGGGTAATGATATATAGTAGAATATTGGAACTATATTTCCACCTGAGTAGTAGTATTTTTTAAAGTGTTATGACCCATTGGTAGTGAGATGGTCCAGAAGTTGGTGGCATGATGTCACAAGGATAAAAGTCAGAGTGAGGGTGACTTTTGTGTAAATAAATAGTTTTAGTTGTATAACCATTGAATGAGGGATGGTTTTCCATTTTATAGTGGTAGAATAATGTGGTAGCAATATTTGTAGATTGTATAGTAGTCTGTGAAGGAAGTTGCAGGATATGATCTTTATTTATTTAAATTAGGGAAGGAGCCTAGAGTGTATAGTTATGGTGGTTATAAAAATCAATTATATGTTATGAATGGAAAGGGAGAGACTAGTCAATAATTTATGGGTAGAGACTCATTGGTGTTTATGGAATTTAGTGATAGTAAGAATGCACACATGGGTAAGTAAGTATGATATAAGGAAGTGGAATATGTAGATTAGATCATAATGGGTATGTTATAAGATTAAGACCGACTGTCTCTATTATATGAATTCGCCCCCCCCCCCCATTATTGTCTTTTCTTTGGTAGTTGTAAGCTAGTACTGCACGTGAGAAGTTGTATGGCAGATTCTAAGGTGTGGTAGTAATATTATGGAGAGGATGAACTTGTGGGTGATAGTTAGATTAATTGGCGTACTTGGGTTGATTCCCTAATCTTATGGATTAGTATAGTATGTGGAATGCTTCATTAGTGGTATATGATTGACGTTAGACTATAGGCTTGAATGTTAGATGTGAAGTGTGGTGGTAAGAATAGTATCTTAACATTAATGAAGCATATTTTGTTGGAATTAATTAGCAATCTTGATGTGATGTGTGAAATGGCCTAGGTTGATAATTTATGAAAAGTTTAGGTGGTAATCGCTAGGTATATGTGTACAAGTGGACTAGTGTTAAAATGATGAATTATGGTTGTATCATTAAGTGGATAAGAACGTGAGTATAAAGGAATAAGTTTAACCCCAGGTAGCAGGTTCTTAGATAAAGTTTTATGTGTATAAGTGTTTGGTATACCTAGTCTGTGTTCTTGAAATTTGTAGTATGGAGACATCTGGGGAAGACTAAGAAGTTGTTGTATGGTGTTTGTTATAGAGGAATTGAGAAAATATAGGTAGGAAATATGTGCCTTTTATATAGTTTCGCAAATTTTTTCAAGTTGTAAGTTGTGTGATTAGAGGTGTAAATCTAGCATTCTATGAAATTGAAGATGGAGTTTTAAGTATTTAGAAGTGTGGGTGTCTATGCCTATGATGATGGTGGTCGTAAGTTAATAACCTTATGTGTTGGAGGAATTACGATTTAGTCTTCCTGGAAGGGAGAGGTTCTAGAAATAATTTAGTATATTTATATATTTATTGAGGGGAGTTTGTGTTAATGTGTATATTGATATCCCTTTATGATAAGGAGTGTGGATGCGTAAGCTCATGAGAGTGGGAGTTGTATAGTGATGGCTATAGGGGTTAGCGAACGTTAAGAGTAGCATTTTTTTCAGAAAGCGAGGCTTTCAGAGTGTAGTTTACCAGGGAAAGTTTAGAGTTTACGCATATGGTGATGTCTTTTTTGCATTGAGAGTTGTGGCTATAGATTTGGAGGTGAGGTTATACCTGCAAGTTTAGGAGTGTGACATTGATTTAAGGGGGAGACGATAAATTGCAGCAGTTCTTGAATTTTCTTGTGGTGTAAAGTTTCAAGTAAGAATCATGAAAAATCAATTCCTATTCATGCAAGCTCCACTTACTTCGATTTGAATATATGTATTATGTATTCACGTCTTGCCTATTCCTAGTTTGAACTCTCTATGTAACTCATCTCATGTTTCAACCTCCAAACAAGAAGCAATAATGTCCCTCAGTGATCCAATATTCCGAGTATCCAAGCCAAATATTATGTTTCTCATGATCCAAATCTATGTCTCACAGCATGTTTGATCCTGATAAAATATGTTTCTATGTGTTGTGGAATTATTTTATGCCGGAATTAGCCAAAGTGATAAAGTTTATGCTAACTCATGGAAAATTCAGTTCCTTAAATAAGGACCAATCTCGTCTAGTGGAAATCCTTGTCTTAGTTGTTAACTACATAAATTTAGGCTTCATGCCATATAGCTTGTGATATGTTCATGCATGTTTCTTATTTTGGTCTGTCCTAAGGAAACCATGTCGTGTTGTGTTCGTGCCAAACGACTCTTTACTTATGATCCAAACAGTTGATATATGAAGCACTTTGTGTCTATTCTATCGTATCTTCACCTCATGTCTCTCCTTGAGTAGTGCAATATGTATAAGTTATGGATTGATAAGTGTTACTTCTACTCATGATGTTTATGCTCGGGTCCCTTAATGACCCTCCATATATTAGTATGATGGTTGTTGTGGAAGTATGGGGATGTGTTAGGTATGGGGTAGATGTTCTTGAAGGTGAAAATTTTTATGTGATTTCTTGAGCGAAGGCTATAAGAGAAGGGAGAAGAAGGAGATGAACTTTCATTACGTGAGATAGTTAAGAAGGAGTTATGTGGTGAAAACCTTAGTGAGAATGATTGAATTGGCTAGTCTTAGTGGGGAGATCCATGAAGTGGGTGTAGAAATGGTAGGATTGAATATTGTAATTGATGAAAATACAAACCAATACACTCTGCGGTTAGTACTCTTTGTTTTTAAACTTGGGTGTGTTTGACAGTAGTGATAAAGTGAAGTAATATTCTAAATGGGGCGTAGAGTACAAGGTCCCGTAGCTAAAGCTAGCATCTCTTTCCTCCGAGTTATGCTTCAACATAAAGTACTGTGCAGTGGGACTCAAACTCTTGTGTTTAGATGTGTGATGGGAGAATTATAAGGGTAAATTATGAAGTATGTTGTTTATTTATTATTTGGGGTATAGTCGAGTAGTGTCTCAAAGTGAGATTCATTCATTTTAAATTGTACGGTGTAGAGTGCTTCTATCCCTATCTTCCGCGAAATCTTTTTTCATGATTAGTACCGATGGAAATCAAGCCTATGATCACCAAATAAACTTATACCATATGTTTTGGTGATCATGATCCCTAAAATTCATGTACAAGGTTATCTGTATGTCTGTTCAATCCCCTCATGCTTCATGCTTACACGATTCACTTGGCGACGTCATGAATGCTTTTCTTGAGGTATGTGTATGTTTCCTTCGGAGAAAATTCTTAAAGTAATGTTATGTCCTTTATTCTATATTTTTGGAACTTCAGCAAGTCCCTTCCCATCATTCGGGGACGAATGATCCCAAGGGGGAGATAATATAACACCCCGCACTTTCGGGCTAAAGTTTGAACCGTCTTTTGTACGCATATTGACCCGAACCCAATGATTCTTTGTTAATATATGTGTGATGGTCAATACTATCTTGTGTGAATACCTTTGAATATTAATTGAGATCACAAAAATCCCCTAACTCAAAGACAGATTGAAAGTTTTCCTATTGATTGAGTTTTTGTGAGCGTCTAAACTTGGGTCAACTTCCATCGACCATAACTTCTTGTATATAACGAGTTAGAGGACCTACTATATATCAAATGCAAGGTATTTGAGTCTTCTTTCCAACTCCACTGGTTTTGCCTTAATTCAATATCAGAGTAGAAAGGTTTGCTCATTGTACTTCAAATTGTTTGTCTGCCAATATGTGACGATGAGGATGACGACCTATCAACTAGGTGACGACCCATCATCCCTAGTCGTCAGCCTAGGGAAGAAAGTGGTAAAATTTATCCCAAAAGTAATGACCTAGGTGATGGCCTATCACCTGAGTGACGACCCATTAAGCTTGTTCGTCAACTGATGAAGTTCTGCAATTTTTTTGGTTTTCTTAGGGGTATTTTGGTCTTTTCCTTACCCTAAAACCTACCCCAGGAATATAAATCATATCCTACCCGTTATATCTATTTTTCTATCAGTTTTCAACATCTCAATTTTGGGTAATAAGTTATCTAAACTCATGCCTTCTTCGGGTAACCACCTAACAGCTATTAAGTCCATTTTTAACCATTTCTGAACATGCATATTTAAGAACTCAAATTCTGAAAATCTGAATGAAATCTAACTTTTATTTTGTTCTGAGTCTGTTATGGCATTAACTATACAATTCTTTCATTCAAAACAATTTTTAGACCACCAAAACATTCAACAGTATAAGAGAATTCATAATTTAAGACATATGCAAAATCATGCAAAGACTCTCTCTTTTGAACATTTTAACAAATATGTGGTGGTCAAGTATTCTGTAACAAATCATGCAATCTCTTTGAATCACACTTTTCATTTATATTAGCAAGAATCACCCTCTCTTCAGTTCACTTCCAAAATCAAGGCTTAAAAATGGTAAAGACATCTGAATCATGCTTCTCAATATGCAATTGAATAATACACAACAAATGAAAACAAGGGGTTTTATAACAAGAGAGGAATTATAATTGTTCATGCTCTCAATTCGAGATTCAAACATCAAACCATATGCATACATATAAATACATGTGAACAATAATCAAATTTAAGAGGGAAGACCTCAAGACCAAAACTTTGATATCTAGAAAGATTCATAATGCATAATTGTAGTTGAAATTTCAACACCCTTTTGTAAATTCATGATTTCTCAACATGTAAATGTTATTGAAACAATTTCATCATGCCCATGTCGTTTAGGAAAACCCCATGTACCTTAGATTACAAGTGTAATACCCTATATATTTCTAAGCTAGAAAATGAACCATTGTTCCTATGCATGAAACCTCTTATCCTGTGATTCATATTAGAGTACATGAATTAGGATGAGTATCTTAGTTATAATAGAGCTTATTATGTGTTAATCATGTTCATAAGAGTCACTTAGAGTAAGCCAAGCTAAGAACTTTTGAATCCACCAAGTTTTCATGTGTGATTTCACATAGGTCCTCTTTGAACGAGCATAACTTGGTTTATAGATAATATTTTTGCAGATTTATACCCTCCAAATTGTAGAGAATTTAATAAGACTTTCGTCGATACCAAATCACCTAAAACAAACTCCCAGTGAAGTAGTTATCAATTTAAAGTTTTAGCAGCGTCATTTTGGTTAGTGGCGCATCGCGCCGTAAGCCAAAATGACATTTATCAATTTTCATTGTCTCTCCGCGATTCCACTGTATCGCGGTGAGTTTCCAGGTCACAAATGGGGGGCAACGCGATATCTCCGCATCGCATCGGGGGCCCAAATTGGGTAATTTGTACAGAAATTAAATGACGCATCTAGAGGGGTATTTGGGTCATCTTTCCACCCCTATATATATTCTATAAACATGAAATTAAGTCCTTATTTCACCAAAACATACTCTTTCTCTCAAAATTCTCTCAAGAACACATTGGGATTTTTAATTGGGGATTCAAGTTCAAGCAAATTTCTCTGTCAATCATCAAGAATCTTCCATCTAAGGTATGCATAGTGTTCATCAATAGATCCATTTCGTTCATAAAGCTCAAGAACCATGTTTTAAATATTATATTATGATTGTCTTGTTGTGATATGACCATGTACACATTGATGATTGTTGTTTAAGTTTCAAGATGATATCTAAAGGTGTTTTCATTAATTAGATGTGTTCGTTAGTTGAAATCCATGAACTTTATGTGGTTTAAAAATTGGAAAATTCATGAAAACACACATAACCTAAAAGAATGCATGAAAAGTGTTTGATAAAATGCTTAAGGTGATAAGATTCGTGTCCATGATTTAATAGCCCTTAAATGACAAGTCCATGCTCTATGCTTTATGATTTCACATGAATTCCACGTGATTGATAGGCGTCATTGTTGTGATATGGATTAAGCATGATATTGAAGCTATGCAAGTATACACATGTTCTATGAATTTCCCTTCCATACGTATGATGTTTAGAACTATGCTTAGTGTGAAATCCCCTTCTTATGATATGGTGAATTGTGGACTCCATTTTTATGATCAAGTCAGTTATGTGTGTTAGTTTTCTTCCATCGAGTCCTAGGGATACTACTACCCAAAAAATATAGTTATGTACCTATAATCATGTCACGTTATCACGATAATATCAGTCAAGCCATGATCTATAGAACTCAGTCAGTCATGTGACTCAGGAAATCTCATGATCTCAATAAATTCTCAGATAGTAGTACTGTTCCGTTAGTCAACGGAAGTCAGTTACTCGGTCCATGTACAGCAAGTTAAATTATGTTCAGTCTCTTCAGATGGGAGTAGAAGTTACCACCGAGTGAACCCAAGGATGGGAACTCACCTGCCAGTTTAGGGTGTGATTCTTAGTAGTCATACTTGTGTTCCAGAACTATGTAGCCAGTGTAGGTTGAGACATCTTAACCTGCCAGATTAGGGTTGATGAGGTGGTTGAACCTGTCAGTTCAGGTTTCCTACCGTTCTTATTCGAGTACCTTCCAGCTAAGGGTCACGCACAGCAGTCCTTACCAGTGCGCGATATTGACATCCTTCCAGTTGGGGCAGAGATTGGACCCCAACCTAGCTGTATGAGTTATTAGGGTATGTCGATTAAGCAACTACCTCCCACAGTTTCATTCCCAGTTTTAGTAAAAGAACTCAGATAGTTCTTTAGATTTCAGTATACCAGGACTGTCAGTTACAGCCAATTCAGTTACAGTACGAAACTCAGGTAGTTCCATCAGATTCAGGACTGTCAGACATAGTTATCCATGTTATCAAAATTTCAGTATCAGTCATGTTAGATAATAATAAACCATGTAATAGCGTATAGATCCATATATCATGTATTCACGATTTTTAGTTTCTATGTAAGCATATTTGTACTCTTATGTTCATATCAGTCAGTCAGTTAGCATTGTTCCTGCATGTAAACCTTTTTGCATTTAGCCTACCTCACTCGTATACTCAGTACTTCCAGTCGTACTGATGCATTTGTGCTATGGTGCTTTGTTTCATGTTACACCATAGGTTCAGAGACACGAGTTCCAGAACAGCAGTAACATTCCATTCACAGAGTCGCAGTGAGTCCTTATCCATTTGAGGATGATATAATTTTATTTCATTCATTATTTCAGTTTAGTTTTGCTAGGCGGAGTTAGTTGGAGACATGTTCCTTCAATTCCTTATTTCAGACAGTATTTAGAGGCTTTCAGATTTAGTTTAGATTTCAGATTCAGCTTTCAATTGTTTTGGGTATTTGTTACCCTATATGGATGTTATTATTTATCAAATATTCTATTTAGTTGAACCTTATGGCCTATTGTTCATGTTTTCCAAATTCTACAAGTATATTATGCAGAGTACAGGTACAAATATCAGTCATGGGCTAGCTTATGGTCCCTCGGGGTCATAAGCACCATGTAGCATTCTGGTTCACCAAATTGGGGCCTTACAACAAGGTTTAAAGGTATTAGAAGTTGGTCGATGAAAGTTGACCCAATTTTAGACACTCACAAAAACTCAATCAATAAGAAAGCTTTCAATTCGTCTTTGAGTTAAGGGATTTTTGTGACCTCAATTCATATTCAAAGGTATTCACACACTATAGTATTGACCATCACACATATATTAAAAATGATTCATTGGGTTCGGGTGCATACGCATACAAAAGATAGTTCAAACTTTAGCTCGAAAGTGCGGCGTGTTACATTATCTCCCCCATGGGATCATTGATCCCCGAAAGATGGGTAGCAACTTGATGAAGCTCCAAAAATATGGAATAAGGGATGTAAACTTACTCTAATAATTTTCTCTGAAGGAAACATACACAGACCTCAATAAAAGAATTCATGACGTCGCCAAGTAAATCGTGTAAGCACGAAGCATAAAAGGATATGAACTGACATAGGGATGACCTTGTACATGAATTTTAGGGATCATGATCATCAAAACATATGGTATAAGTTTATTTAGTGATAATAGGCTTGATTTCCATCGGTACTAATCATGAAATAAGACTTCGCGGAAGATAGGGATAGAAGCATTCTCCACCATATAATTTAAAATGAATGAATCTCACTTAGACACTACTCGACTATACCACAAATAATAAATAAACATCATACTTCATAATTTCCACTTATAATTCTCACATCACACATCTAAACACAAGAGTTTGAGTCCCGCTGCACAGTACTTGTATGTTGAAGCCTAACTCGGAGGAAAGAGATGCTAGCTTTAGCTACGAGACCTTGTACTCTACACCCCATTAAGAAAATTACTTCACTTTATCACTACTGCCAAATACACCCGAGTTTTAAAACAAAGAGTACTAATCGCAGAGCGTATTGGTTTGCATTTTCATCACTCACAATATTAAAGCGAACCATTTCTACACCCACTTCATGGATCTCCCCACTAAGACCAGCCAATTCAATCATTCTTACCAAGGTTTTCTCCACATAACTCCTTTTTAACTATCTCACGTAACAAAAGTTCATCTCCTTCTTCCCCCTTCTCCTATAGCCTTATCTCAAGAAATCACATAAAAATTTTCACCTTCAAGAACATCTACTCCCCTACCTAACATATCACCATGCTTCCACAACAACCATCATACTAACATATGGAGGGTCATTGAGGGACCCGAGCATAAAATCATGAATAAAAGTAACACTTATCAATCCATAACTTATACATATTGCACTTCTCAAGTAGGGACATGAGGTGAAGATACAATAGAATAGACACAAAGTGCTTCATATATCAACTGTTTTGATCATAAGAGTTGTTGGGCACAAACACAACACGACATGGTTTCATTAGGACAGACCAAAATGAGAAACATGGATGCATATATCATGATCTATATGGCATGAAGCAGAAATTTATGTAGTTAACAACTATGACAAGGATTTCCACTTGACGAGGTTGATCCTCATTTAAAGAACTGAAATTTTCTGTGAGATATAGTAAACTTTATCACTTTGGCTAATTTTGGTATAAAATGATTCCACAACATATAAAAACATATTTTCTTAGGACCAAACATGTTGTGAGACATAGATTTGGATCATGACCAACATAACATATGGCTTGGATACTCAGAATATTGGATCATTGAGGGACATTATTGCTTCTTATTTGGAGGTCGGAACATGACATAAGTTAAGATAGAGATTTCAAACTTTAGGCATAGGCAATACATGAATACATAATACATTTATTCAAATCGAAGTAAGAGGGGTTTGCTTGAATAGGAATTGATTTTTCATGATTCTTACTTGAAACTTGACACCACAAGAAAATTTGGGAACTGCTGCAATCTATCATCTCCTCCTTAGATCTATGTCAACTCCTAAACTTGCAGACATAACCTCACTTCAAAGTCTATAGCAAAAACTCTCAACGCAAAAGAGACATCACCATATACTAAAACTCTAAAGTCTCCCTGATGAACTACACTCTAAAGGCCTCGCTTTCCGAAAAAAATGCTACTCTTAATTTTTGGTAACCCCTATAGCCATCACTCTATAACTCTCATTCTCATGAGCGTACACATCCACACTTCTTATCACAAAGGGATATCAATATACACATGAACACAAACTCCCCTCAATAAATATATAAAGATACTAAATTCTTTCTAGAACCTATCCCTTCCAGGGAGACTAAATCGTAATTTCCTCTAATCCTTAAGGTCGTTAACTTACGACCACCATCATCATAGGCATAGACACCCACGCTTCTAATCACTTAACATTCCATCTTTAATTTCTTAGAATGCTAGCTTTAAACCTCTAATCACATAACTTACAACTTTACAAAATTAGGAAACTATACAAAAGGCACATATTGCCTGCCTATATTTTCTCAATTTCGCTATAACGAACATCATACAACAACTCCTAAGTCTTTCCCAGATGTCTCCACACTACAAATTTCAAGAACACAGACTAGGTACACCAAACACTTATACACATAAAACTTTATCTAACAACCTACTACCTGGGGTTCAACTTATTCCCTTATACTCACGTTCTTATCTACTAAATGATACAACCACAATCATCATTTTAACACTAGTCCACTTGTACATATATACCTAGAGATTACCACATAAACTTTTCATAAATTATCTACCTAGGCCATTTTGCACATCACATCAAAACTGCTAATTAATTGCAACAAAATATGCATCATTAATCTTAAGCTACTACTCTTGCTAACACACTTCACATCTAATGTTCTAGCCTATAGTCTAACTTCAATCATGTACCACCAATGAAACATTCCACATACTATACTAATCCATAAGATTGGGTAATCAGCCTAACTACGCCATTTAACCTAACTATCACCCATAAGTTCATCCTCTCCACAACATTACTACCACACCTTAGAATCTACCGCACATCTTCTCATATGCAGTACTAGCTTACAACTACCAAAGAAAAGATAATCGAGAGGGGAAAAGTCATATAATAGGGACAGTCTATCTTAATCTTATAAAATAACCATTACGATCTTATCTACATATTCCACTTCCTTCATCATACTTACTTACCCATGTATGCATTCTCACTATCACTAACTTCCATAAACACCAATAAGTCTCTGCCCATAACTTATTGACTAGTCTCCCCCTTTCCATTCACAACCTATAATTGATTTCTATAACCACCATAATTGTACACTCTAGGCTCCTTCCCTAATTTAAATTAATAAAGATCATATCCTTCTAATTTCTTCACAGACTACCATACAATCTACAAATATTGTTGCCACATTAGTCTACCACTATAAAATGGCAAACCATCCCTCAATCAATGGTTATAAAACTAAAACTATTTATTTACACAAAAGTCACCCTCACTCTGGCTTCTATCTTTGTGACTTCATGTCACCAACTTTTGAACCATCTCACCACCAATGAGTCATGAAACTTTAACAAATACTACTTCTAGGGTGGAAATACAGTTCCAACATTCTACTACACATCATTACCCTTATGATGATATCTGCAACAAGAATTTTGAAAGGGGACTGAATACAATTTGTACCTCATGCTAAAAAGTGCATTTTATTAAGATAAAGGTATACACTTGAATCAATATACCTTGAAACACTAATAGAATCCTCTCAAGTCAATGTGCTATCTTATGATGTTAATGGATAACTCTATCAGAGAGAACAACATCGATAAGAGCTAGACTCTTAAATTTGTATCATTTCAACAATGAGGCATGGCCTATGAAATTAGAAAAATAAAGGGATTTGGATAACTTTCTTATGGACGACGGTATAGAACGAACTAGATTATGAAAGAATAAGAAACAACTCCTAAATGCCCGAGAGCATCCTGATTATAAGTGTGGTGCACAACACACCCATAAGCAAGACTCTACTAGACATGATTTCGCAGACACCCTGGGACCATGAACCATGCTCTGATACCAAGTTTGTCACAATCTGATTTGATGCCCTGGTCGGGATGAGAATCTTGAACTGTGAAGGCACAAGTGCCCTTCTATATCTGGAAATCATACATATATTCATATAATATAAAAGAAAATGTGGAATATAAAATAGTACGAAATCATGATCAACTTTTATTTCAAACTACTCAATACTAAAATGAGTTCCGAAAGATCAAAAACATCTAACTCTAGTCTACGAAATCTATACTAACTAAAAATAAACTCTGTCTAAAGACTGGGACAAGGCCCCCAATTAGGCCATGAATCAAAATAAAATAACAATGACTTATACATTACGCCTTTCAGAATAAGGAAGGCTCACCAACTGTAAACTTAGGACAACCCAATCTACTGCTTAGTGTGACCCAGAGATTGTGTCTCAGATCCTTAAATATAGGAGGTCAATATAAATATACTAGTACATAGAGCAATCCAAAATAAAAATACTGATACATAAAGTAAGTGAGAGCATTTTATGAAAAAAATACATCATCATAAACCATTTGAAAATCCATGGGCATAGTAAATAGTCCTTAAAAAAGTAGTTCTATAAATCAACTCAACATCTTTGTCTTAGTTCTGAGCTAGGCGGTACACCCTACAAGTTTGAGATTCTATGGGCTATATGGAATCCGTCATTGACTCGGTGGGTAAGCCCCCAACCTAAGTTTGCCGCAAGAGTTGGAGTTTCAGAGTCTGATACGCCACAGGGCACTAGGCCAGCATATAATCCCTCTTGGGGACAAAATAACCCGTATCAGCAAAACACAATTTTGGGCAATGACTTATTTGAACTCGTGCCTTTTTTGGGTAACCACCTAACATATCTTAAGCCCATTTTTAACCTATTCTGAACATGCATATTTAAGAACTCAAATTTTAAAAATCCTAATTAAATCTGACTTCTATTCTTTTGCGAGTTTTTTATGGCATTCTCTATTTTGGTATCGTCATACCAAGACTTGCAAGTTGTATCTTCTAAGCCATAAAATATCATGTACAATTTTTTCATTTAAAATAATGTTTATACCACCAAAAAATTCAATAGTATAAGAGAATTCATATTTCAAGACATGTGTAAAATCATGCAAAGACTCTCTATTTTCAATATTTCAACAAACATGTGGTGGAATTTCAACAAATAGATTGCATATGTAACAAACTATGCAATCTCTTTGAATCACACCTTTAATTTATATTAGAAAGAATTACACTCTCTTTATTTTATATCCAAAATCAAGGCTTAAAAATAGTAAAGACATTTGAATCATGCTTCTCAATATGCAATTGAATAATGCACAATATATGAAAAGGAATTTTATAACAAGAGAGGGATAATAATTATTCATGCTCTCAATTCAAGTTTCAAACATCAACCATATTCATACATATATATACATGTGAACAATAATCGAATTTAAGGGAGAAGTCCTCTAGAAAGATTCACAATGCATAATTGTAGTTGAAATTTCAATACCCTTTTATAAATTCATGATTTCTCAACATGTAAATGTTATTGAAACAATTTCATCATGATCATGTATTTTAGGAAATCCCCATGTACCTTATATTACAAGCTTTAAAGATTAGAACTTGAATCTTGATTTGTTCTTTCAAAATCTTGGACTTATGGATTGACTTTCTTGATTTCTTGTTCTTGGAGGAAACCCTAGTTTGATCTTATTTTTTAGAGTGGAGAGGATTTGAGATATTGAAAACTGATAGTAAAATGGATATAAGTCTTAGGATATGATTTATATTCAAGGAGTAGGTTTTAGGATTAAGAAAAGACTAAAATACCCCTAAGGAAACCAAAAAAATCACAGAACTTCATCAGTTGATGACCAAGGTTGATGGATCGTCACTCAGGTGATAGGCCATCACCTAGGTTGTAAATTTTGGGATGGATTTTACTACTTTTTGTCCTAGTCTAGTGACAAGGCTTGATGGGCCATCACCTAGTTGATAGTTCATCAGCCTCGTCGTTATATTTTGGCAGACAGACACTTTGAAGTAAAATGAGCATAACTTTTTACTCCGATATCGGATTAAGGCAAAACTAGTAGAGTTGGAAAAAAGACTCAAAGACCTTCCATTTGATATATAGTAGGCCATCTAACTCGTTGTATACAATAAGTTGTGATTGATGGATGTTAACCTAAGTTTGGACGCTCACTAAAACTTAATCAATAGGAAAGCCTTCAATTCCTTTTTGAGTTAGGGGATTTTTGTGACCTTGATTCATATTCAAAAGTATTCACACACTATAGTATTGACTATCAAACATATTTTAACAAAGAATCATTGGGTTTGAGTCTATACATATACAAAAGATGGTTCAAACTTTAGCCCAAAAGTGCAGGGTGTTACAGAAATACACAAAGCCTCTACGACAAAACCAAATATAATCTAAGTCAGGACATGCCCCAGATGATAGACAAAGAAACCATATGAATAGTCTATAACATAAGAGAATAGCAAATCCATAAAATAAAGCTCTTCCAGAAAATGGAAGCTCACCACTTCAAGCTCACTGCAGACACACCAAAAACCTATCATTACATAGGAAAATTAGAAGTATCTATATTGCTTGCAGCGTATGGGGATACAACATTCAGAAATAGTTAGCGGGTTGAGCATTAGCATGTAATTCAAGATAAGGATAAAGTAGTGCCAGTCAAAAATTCGATTTCAAACTCAATGTACATGTTCACATTCATGCATACATATATATAATAGATGTTGGTGTAGGTAACAAGGTTTTATATGATAGTAAAATATTATCCTAGACTATGTAGCTCAACCGTCATAAATAGGCACCTATGAGCTATATGAGTTCAACTCCCCAGCTGAAAGGGCCTCAGTATGTGTTAGCCACATACATCAGATGTATCGAAAAAGACTAGAAAATGACCCATCCCCATATCAATCCTAGATATAGATATATCAATAGTGTGAACCATGCATATGGTCATCAAGACCAACCCTCACAGTGGAAAAAGTGAGTTCCCAGTATCAAGTCCTTCAGGACTCACACCTTCACATCTTAGATACATAACCCCTATTAAGCCCAATTAAAATAAATTTCACATAACCCATTCATTAACCAAGGAATTTTAAATTAAGGTGACCATAGGTATCGTTATACTATTTAGCTTGCAAGCTCATAATTATGCCATTACAATTTTATTAACTTGGGGGAATGCCTCGACCCCTTTTTGTTCATTAAATTAAGTTGGAGGAATGCCTCGACCTCCTTTAGTTTATCAAATTAAATTGGGGAATGCCTCGACCCCCTTTGTTCATTAAATCAAAACAAAGCCAACAAGGCTTTCAAAATCCATGTTCATTGTTTAACCATTTATGTAATGTAATAGTATAGGTGAGTAAGTCAAGCCAAGAGATAATTTCACAATTTAAACTATTTACAAAAGTGGGTTGAGGGTACACAATTGTTCAAAACCAATTCCATGTTCAAAACATATATTTGGGGAAATACCTATACCCCCATACCAATTCCTAGACCCATGCACCCTATTAGTTCAAAAATATTCAATTCAAAGCATGAACAACTATTGAAAACCATGGGAAAACAATTCAAGGGTCAACCATTCCAAAACCCACAACCCATGTCAAAACCCACATTCAAATTTATATAATTAAACCATTTTAAACATAATATTTTCATAAAATAAGATTTGGGGAGGAGTAAACATGCCTAAAAGTATCACAACTATGGAGAGAAATCACCCTTGAGAGCCCTAATTGACCAACTTCTTGGAAACCCTAAGTGTTCTTGACCTTAGGGATTTGAGATAGTTTAAGAAGTTATTTTGATTTGTTTTAGAGTGATAATAATACCCTAAAGTGGTTTTAAGTCGTGGTTCACAATTTGGGAAGAGGGGGAATGTCCAAAGTGCCCTTAAATAAAAGCTGAAAAATTGTCGCCAGTGACTATGGGTCAATATACAAATCGTAAGGACTCACTATGACTCATCACCACGATTCATAGTCAAGGAAATAATCCAGGGACCCTTTATTGGTTACCTTACAAGTCGTGCACTATGACTCGTATACAGACCATACGACTTGTTAGGCACAACTCGTAGCTAAGACAGAAACAAAAGAAATCTTCACTGGTTGCCCGACAACAAGGGATTTATAACCCGTATAGACCCCTTAAAACTCTTTAGGTTCAATCTTAGTCAAGGCATAATAATTTGGGCACTGGTTAGGCTATGAATAAGCACGATACAACTCTTAGCGAGTCTTGATGACTCGTACAGTCTCAATCGTGATCAGAATAGTAACCTAGCCAATCATACTGGTCAGGCTACGATTGGGGTCCTATGATCCATAGAGACACCCTACGACTCGTAGGGAGAGCCATAGTCTAGGTAGTGAGCTCAAACGCCAAAAAATTTTAGGGACCACATCTGGGGTGTTACATTGGGCTTCCTTTGTCCACAGACTTTTATGAATGAAAGTACTTTTAGTAATGGATATTGTAACAAACATATAGGTTATTTCCTTGATTTTTCATGCACTTATAGTATTTTGAGCCTTCTCATAGTGACTACAATTTATTTATGACTTATCGAAACTATCGGTTTGGTTATCGGATAATTCATTTGGATTTTAGGCTCATTTCTCTATTTTGGAGCTTTTGTTATTTAGGATTTGGTATAACACCAACTTCCTAGTAGATAAAGTTAGATGAGAATTCTGAAAGTGCCATCATCTCCAAAACGTTGATTTTATCCTAGGGGACCTTGGTTTGGGTCTCGAGGCTTATAGACTAGTTTTTTGTCTATTAGGCAAATTAAATTAAAAATAGAAATATAGATATTGGCCCCAAACTTAGTCAAAACAATCTTGAATAAAAGTTTTCATGGTCCCATTGAGTCCAAAATATCAAATTTGGTATGGGAGCATAGTTTATTTGTGTGCACGGGGTTTCAAACGAATTTCAAGCACCGAGTCAGAGTCCATTTTGGACTTAGAAAAATTTGATGCATCAAGTTACTGATGCAACCACTTAAGAAATCATATGATCGCTTAAGCAGTTTTTTCTTAATCAATATAGTTTCACTTAAGCAACCTTGACCAATTGGTCAAGGGTACTTAATCAATCGTTGTCCGCTTAAGCGGCCTTGGAGACACTTAAGCGATACCTGACCATGGTTCCAGATCGCTTAAGCTATCGTGGAGCCTCATAAGTGATTGTCGCTTAAGAGAGTGGGTGGCCACTTAAGCAGCACCTGGAGGCTTTTCATGCCCCTTTTCTCCACCCAATTTTCCATTATTTTCACACCAAATTAAGATCTCAAAGAGAGAAAAAAATGGAAAATCATCCAATGGAGCTAAGGTTAGCTGGACTAACCCTCCTTGGTTATTTTCTATTAATTTTTCCATTAATTTCTATCCTAATTTATGGTAAATTCTTAGAAATTAGGTCTTGAATTCCTAAAATTTAAGGATTAATTTGATACCCGATTTATGCTTCTTTTGTGCTCAACTTTTGAGAACACATTTTTTGTTCTTTGAGGGACCTCATGATAGATTCATTTTTGGATTTTCTTTTACAGGCCATGCGGGCCCATACTTGACCCATGTTTTGACCTGATTCTTAATATAATATGAGTCTCATTTTACTCCAAACGATGTGTAGATTACAATTTTGATAGCGTGGTAGAATTTTGGGATTATAGAGCAAAGACAGATAATTTGTGGGCAATTTAGGGATTTATAATTTGTCATCGAGGTAGTATTCTATCTAATCTTCTTCATGAGATAGTGTATTTTATGTGTTTCATATTAGATAGGGATTTTAGGATGTGATAATGGGTAAAACACCATAACTTAGCCTAATTTATAAGTTTAGAGATAAAAGGGTGAATCAACCCTTAACATGAAATGTGTATTATGCTTCTAGGATCCTTTTACCCTAGGTTACTAGCAAGTTAGGAATACTTGAGGCTAATAACTCTTTAATATAAGGTTTACTACAATACTCAATGGATTGCAATGGTTTATCAAATTATGGAATGGTTATGTCAGATATGCATTATTAGGTCCATGGTCGTGATTATGAAATTGGTTGGATTTTTGAAAGTGATTTATCCTTGTAAAGGCTTATCCGTAGCTTATAGATATATAGATGATTATAATCGGATTGTTTGGATACTGGTGATGGCATACATAGATTCATTATATTCATGCTTACTAAAATTTTAGATGGTATGACTCCAACTAAAAATATGGTTTTCCTACTGTTTTCCTAATAAGGGAATTATTTCCAATTTTCACTTTTAAAATAGATTCTTACAAAATGGGAATCATACCACCTTAATGAATGATTTATAAGCCTTTAAGATTAAAATAATGTTTTAGAGATTTTATTGAGGTAGATTTTGGTCCACTATCTTACTACTACTATTTACTTCAGATGAGAGAGATTTCGACCCTTTCTATACTTTTATAGTGATTTAACCCCTGAGTTTACCCTAATTAATGATTTATAGACTTACACTCTTATACATATATATATATATATATTCGAGATAGGATGGAGCAGGTTGATCATGATGATAAGTATTGGAAATCCTGGATAGGGACCAAATCGGTGTATACGGGTACTCTCGTACCTCTTAGGGTCCCTTTTGTCTGTGAGCCATCATGTTAGAGAAAAGAGGTCAACGTAATTCTTTTCTTTGTAAGACATCAAGCTTGAGAAGGTGTAATCACTGGGTTACATTATGGTACATGGTTTAGTTGTAGTAGTGTGGATTATACTTTGCATTTATCCTTACATATGCATTTCCTATCACTCGTATACGCTTACATCTATCATATTTATGGGGGATTGCATAGGTATATTTGATGAGTTATTCTTGTGGTATGTTATGTGTGCTGACTGGACCTTCTGAGTCATGGGGCTCAATTTAGGTATTGTTTGTCTAGTCTAGTCGGTTACTTTATTATTATTGTTATTATGTTTAGTCCTTAACAAGTTGATTATTGGATTGGTACTGGGATTCGAGGTACGATTCAGATTCCTTTTTATGGTTATTCTCCGATGGATGATATCTTATGTTTAGATGTATATATTAGGGATCCTGATTATGCTAGCATTAGTCCCTACTATGATTAAGAGGCCTTAAGATTCTAGCATGACTACTTTAGGTTGTACTTTTGAGTTAGCCTAATTTATGTATATGTACATATATATATATATATATATAAATTTATGTAGCGATGGTATTATCGTATATCCCTCCCTTTCTTTATTTATTCATGTTTTATATCCAATCTTTAGCCTGGTAAACAACTATATATCATTCTTCTGCTATTTAGTTATTTATAGGCCAGCATTATGCAATATAATTCTTAGGTCCCGAAGTATGGATAGAGTAGGATAGTTTATCCTTATTTTCTCCTTGACTTTATTATGTTAGTTTCTTGGATATTAGGGTGTAGTTTACTTTTTTTCTAGCATTTAATTTATATTTGCATAATCTTTGGAGCTTAGTTGGCAGTAGCCTACTGAGTACCATTTGTTTGGTACTCATAACACACTTCTGTATCTTACATATTATAGTATGGGTCTCACTATTTTTGTATGAATCGTGCAGAGTAGCTATGGTTTGGAGATGTAAAGTGAGCTCCTGGCATTCAGAGTATTACTATTTTTCCTCACAATACTAAACTAGTTTGTGTTGTATTCAAAGATAGTTGTATTAGTATATTCATTCGGTACTTCATTTTGTAGTCATATTATACTAGAATCTCTTGTAATGATTCCACGAGGTTTTGGGACTATGTTGTGTATTTTAATCTTTTATTACATTTATTCTGCATTATTCCTTTATTTCTTTTGGTAGTTCGTTACTAGTAGTTCTAGTGTAACAACCTAAACTTTGATGAAATATGTGAAATGTGTGTTTATATTTGATTTAACTATTTTAACCCTCCCAATGGTTTTATTGTTGTATTTTTAAGGTGTGGAGATTATTGACACGGTTTCTGATGAATTTTGGTGCCATTTATGCAATATTATGATTTTTGGTGGCTTCGAGAGCCTTATATGTGACTTCAGTTGTTATCTTTTGATCCATCTGATATAGCAGAATGGACTACGTCAGTCTATCCGAAACGTTGATTTTAGGTTGGTAACATAGTTAGTGTGGTTTTATGGCTTTTAAATCTCATTTCGATTCTCAATTTCAAAAGTTGTGATTTTTGTTTTAGGGGTTAATTTGTGAAAATATCTTTTTCAAAATATGATATAGCCATTGAGTCTGAAGCATCAAATTTGATAGGGTAGCATAGTTTGTTTACATTCACAAGATTTTAGATGAATCCCAAGGGGCCCACGGGAACCCAAAATGATCTAAATACCCCAGCTGGTGCAATAACTATCTGGTGTACCCACAATCATGTTGTGATCTCTATAGGGACAATAGTTAGGATGTCGCGATCATGACCCTTGCTCGCGATGTGATACCCCTGACAGATGAGATACACAATCGCAACTCATGGTCCGCAATTGCAAATATCGAGTATAAATACCTATGTTTCATTATTTTCACCTTTTTTTTAGACTTGGATCTTAGGTTTTCATGTTTTTGAGTAACTTTCTCCATTTCAAAGCTTGTATAAGGTCCATTGCACTAATTTTAACTAATTTCCTCCATCTTTAGCATTAAATTCTTATTTTAAACATGGATTAAGTATGAAATTTGTGGATTTTGGCCCTAACTAAAAAGTTTATTTCACCAATTTAAACTTCAATTTCACTCCTTTCACTTGAATAATATTCATAATCCTATAATTATAAGTTTTTCCTAAATTTCATCTTCAAAACAACTTCAAATTTTGATTTTAAAACGAATTTTGAAGGTTTTACCCGCTAAATCTTAGAAATAGTTTTTCTTTGATATGAACCTCATTTTTAACTCGTTTTGATCTGTAGACTCCTAAAAACATGAGAAACATATTTTTTTAAATAAAGTTACAATTTTGCCCTTTTTTCAAAAACCCATTTTGGGGGTCCGTTTTGACCCCAACTTAAAACTAGTCAATATGGGTATTGTTGACTTAATTTTGGTGCGTAAATTATATATTTTGATGTTTTAGTTGATTTCAAGTCCGTTCATGAGGATTAGGGCTTTGGGATTGAAGTGTTGCAAACTGATTTTCAACCTTCGAGGTAGGTTATGGCTTAACTCTTTCAGATTGGGCTGGGTAGTTATTTGTATACAAAATGCATGTTAAGGGTGTGGAAACTAAGCATGAAAAATGGCTATCTAATTGTGTTTTGCTCATGTTGGGACCTATATATGATATTATGTGGTGAATTTGGTATATTATGTGCTATATGTGATCGTATGGGGTCCTATGTGATGTTGATAGCCTATATACATGAGAATAATTGTGTTTTGTTGATGAAAAGAATACTTTGGTACCAAATGTGTATTGTGGTGTATTCATATTCTATTGGCATATGAATCATGTGGAAATTAATGAATGGTTGAAAATATTGAGTGTATATTTGGCTCACATGATTGGTATATTGGTTGGTTGTAGAAATTATCATGTGGTTGGGTGATGAAATACTTATTGTGGTTGGTTATAATAATTACATCCTTATGTCATAATCATTCATGAAATAAATGGTACCACCATGGAAATACTGAGAAACTCTGACAACACCTTTTTATAAAACCCTCCCCGAGGGATGTGCCGGGGAGGAGATATTGTGATATCTTATAAAACCCTCCTCAAGGGATGAGTCGGGGAGAAAATATGATATATGTATTGTATATGGGTTGATGAACCCCCCATGGTTCCTACGTCGGAAAACTTGAACCCCGTTGGTGTATACAGAGGTTATACGACGGTCTTGGAGGCTATGTGATGGCCTCGAGGTTGTGAGACAACCTCATTCATTACATCATCATCATCACCATATTTATTATATTTAATTTATTATGATTTTGATGTAATTGCATATTCTATTTTGGCATTTTACCTATATATTGTTCTATCTTCTCTTACTTGTACTTGATGCTTTGGTATATGTTGCTCTCATTTTTCTTCGCTCATATGTGGTATAAATTTATACTTGTGTTCTTGTCTAGTCCTTTGTTGTATTATATATGAATATTAGAGAACTATTAGTGCAAGCGGTGTGGGCTACCATTGTGGGATATTTTCTTATTACAGGTTACGTGCACTTTGTGTGTATTTTGTATATTTATTATCTACTTTGCTCGATTGGACTATGAACCTACTAAGTAAAAGTGGACCATACTCATGCCTATTGTGGCCCTTTCTATGTAGGTCCTAGTTTGAGTATGCCTCAGATTGGTTGATTCGTGCATCTATTGGAGCTTTCAAGGTAGTGGTTGATTTTAGGCATCCGAAGTTCACTTCTAGCCTATCTATATTAGACTATGTCTTTATTGTATTTCAGAGACATAGTTGTATCCTATTTGGTTGTCCTTGTATTGGGTTCTCATATTATATCAGTAGTTCTTACACTATCGACATCAGGTTTTGGGAATGTATGGTATTTTGGTAATTTTTCTTTCCATATTTGTAATATTATTATGGTTCGACTTTATTCTAGAAGCCTTACCTTGGGGTATTTCTATCTTTTTTTCCTTTGTATATCAATTTGGGTAATAGGCTTACTTGTCAAGCTTCAATGCAACAAGTTCCATCACGACTCTTATTTTTGGATCGTGACATCCTGATTAAGGGTTATCTTACCTAATGGTAGGTTATAGTGGGTGCCATCATGACCTGAGAAACTAGGTCATGACAAGCTCAATATTTGAGGTATTCTATTCATCTAAGAGCAGGTAAGCAAAACTATGACTTAAATCAAAACTATTGGTGGGGTTGCATAAAGAAAAACACTATAGAGTTTAGGGCCAATTGTTTGAATTTCCAGCAAGTAAAGTATGAGCATCAGTGATTGGGTGGTACTACGTAGAGGATGCCTATTTTTGAGTGTGTAATACCCCAAAGTTTCTAACTAATTTCGTCCCAGGAATATCTAGTATTATCTTCTAAATTGAATGATGTTTATTCCATGGGGAATTTTTTTAAGATTTTCAAGCAGTACTTGGACATGTTTGTCATAGTCTTCATAGATGATATTCTGGTCTATTCCCGCAGTGAGCGTGATCATGCAAACCATCTCAGAATTGTAGTCCAGACCCTCATAGATCATCAGTTATTTGTCAAATTCAGTAAGTGTGAATTTTGGTTAAGGTCAGTATCATTCCTTGGTCATATCATTTTCGATGATAGCATTAGAGTAGATCCTCAAAAGACCGAAGTAGTAAGAAAAAAGACTGAAGAAGTAAGAAACTGGCCCAAACCTGTCTCTTTATCATATATCAGGAGTTTCTTGGGTTTGGCTGGCTATTATAGATGGTTTATTGAAGGATTTTCTTCTATTGTATCCCCTAGGTCCAGATTGACTCAAAAGAAAGTCAAGTTTTAGTGGTCAGATCCTTGTAAGAAGAGTTTTCAGAAGTTGAAGACTCGACTCACCTCAACTCCAGTTTTGGCTCTTCCAGATAGTTCAGGTGGTTTTGTAGTGTATTATGATGCATCCAGAGTAGGTTTAGGTTGTGTCCTTAGACAGCATGGTAAGGTCATAGCCTACGCCTCCAGACAACTTAAACCCCATGAGAAGAATTATCCTACTCATGATCTTGAGTTAGCAGTCGTAGTCTTTGCCTTGAAAATTTGGAGGAATTATCTATACGGTGTTCATGTAGATGTGTTCACAGATCATAAGAGCCTTTGGTATGTCTTTTCTTAGAAAGATCTCAATCTTTGTCAGAGAAGGTGGTTGAGTTTTTGAAAGATTATGACATAAGTGTCCTTTTTCATTTGGGAAAGGCCAACGTAGTGCCCGACGCTCTCAGTAGACTGTGTATGGGTAGTGTTTCTCATGTTGAGAATAGTAAGTAGAAGTTAGCTCAGGAAGTCCATCAGCTTGCCAGACTAGTATTCACTTAGTCGATACAGAGGAGGGTGATGTATAGGTTCAGAGTAGTTTGGAAACATCTCTAGTTTCTGGGGAGAAAGAAAAGCAAGATAGACATCCCAGTCTAGTCAACTTGAAAGATCCAGTCAAGGATCAGAAAGTAGAGGTTTTCTTCCAAGGAGGATATAGTGTATTGAGTTGTTAGGATCTCCAATGTTTTCCAGGTGTAGATGACTTGAGGCAGCGAATTCTTGCAGAAGTGCATGGTGCACGCTACTTCATTCATCCAGGGGCCACAAAGATGTACCACGACTTACAAGAAATCTATTGGTAGAGTGGGATAAAAAGAGATGTTGCAGAGTTTGTAGCTAAGTGCTCTATATGTCAGCTGGTTAAGATAGAGCATCAGAAGCCTAGTTGGTCCATGCAGGAGTTCAGTATTCCTACTTGGGGTGGGAAAAAGTGAACATGGAATTTGTGACAGGTTTGCCTCAAACTCATTATCAACATAATTCAATTTGGGTCATTGTAGATAGGATGACAAAATCAGCTCATTTCCTTCCAACCTATACCTCCTCTTCAGCTGAAGATTATGCCAAACTCTACATTAAAGAGTTGGTCAGATTGTATGGTGTTCCATTATTTATTATCTCAGATAGAGGCACCCAGTTCACCTTTTATTTCTAGAAAGCATTCCAAAAGAGTCTTGGTACCCAAGTTTATCTTAGTACAGCATTCCATCATCAGACAGATGGTCAACCAAAAAGGACCATTCTGATTCTAGAAGATATGTTGTAAGTGTGTGCAATTTACTTCAAGGGGAGTTGGGATGACTACTTGCCTTTGATTGAGTTTGCATACAATAATAGCTATCATTCCAGTATTAAGATGGATCCGTTCAAAGATCTATATGGTAGGAGATGCAGATCTCCAGTTGGTTGGTTTGAAGTTAGTGAGGCCTCAGTAATAGGGCTTGACTTAGTATTCGATGCTTTAAAAAAAGTCCAATTGATCAGAGAAAGACTTCGGGCTGCTCAGAGCTGAAAGAAGTCTTATGCAAATGTGCGTAGAAAGGATCTCGAGTTTGTTATTGGTGACTATGTCTATCTAAAGATCTCTCCCATGAAAGAAGAATAGAGGTTCGGCAAGAAGGGAAAGCTCAGTCCCCGATATATCGATCCCTTTAAATTCTCAGTCGCATCGGCAAGGTAGCTTATGAGCTTGAATTGCCTTCAGATCTAGCCTCAGTTCATATATTCTTCCATGTCTCTTTACTCGAGAAGTGCATAGGTGACCCAGCAGTTGTAGTCCCTATTCAGAGCATAGATGTTCAGAACAACCTCTCTTATGAAGAGATTCCAGTAAAAATCCTAGACTATCAAAATCGTAGAGGGGGAATAAAGAAATCCCTCTAGTCAAAGTTCTTTGGAGAAATTAGTTCGTTGAGGGAGATACTTGGAAAGCAGATGCATATATGCAAATCAAGTATCCTCACCTTTTCTCCGCTAACTTAGATCTAGCTCAAGGAAACAGTTCTCCTTAAGATTTTCAGTTTTCATGTCCAGATTTCAGTTATGACTTGGTATTAGTCTCATGTTCAGAATTCCATTTTAAACTAGGTACTAAGTACCATTGCGTATTCAATCATATGTTCATGCATTAGATTAGTCATGTGTTCATGCATCAGACATGCATTCTCCTAGTGAAAATTCAGTTATCAAAAATCTCAGTCATGTGTTCATGAGTCAGTTAAGTCATGAAATTTTGCATCAGATATGTATGCTTAAGTATAAATCTCAGACATGTCAGTCATGCTTCAGTTGTTCATGGTCAATATGTACTTCAGCTTATAATTTCTCCTATCTCAGTTAGTCTCAATTGAGGATGAATGTTTCCAATGGGGAGAATTATAATACCCCAAAGTTTTCAAACTAATTTCATCCTAAGAACGTCTAGTATTATCTTCTAAATTGAATGATGTTTATTCCATGGGGAATTTTTTTAAGATTTTCACTTTTTTTATGTGGGAAATTAAATAAGCTTTCCATCGATATAAGATTCGCCAAAATCCAATAACCGGGTAAGAAGTTATGACTATTTCAAGTTGCCATTGTAAAACAGCGCCATATTAGTCAATGGCGCACCACGCCACAAGAGAAAATAGCATTTGTCAAATTCCATTAGGGTTCCGCATTAGTGGTGCATCGCACCAAACTTCCAGGTCGTAAATGAAGTGGCAACGCGATGGCTCCGTATTTCGTAATTCCCTTATTTCTCAATTATCAAATTCTAGTGACACGGCACGATAGTGCCGCAGGGGTCCAAGTTAGGAAATTTTCACTAATTTCAAAAGACGCATCCCGAGTTAAAAGGGTCAATTTACCACCCCTATTTAAGCCCTTTAACACGAGATTCAGCTATTTGGAACCCAAATTAAACTAGTTTCTCTTAATTTTCTCTCAAGAACAAGCTAGGGTTGCAATTGAGGATTCAATTTCAAGAAAGTCTCTCCATCAATCTTCATTAAACCAAGAACTAAGGTATGAATTTTGTTTATTTATGGATTCCTTTCATCCATAAAGCTCAAGAACCCTATTTTAAATTATGAATCATGATATTTATGTTATGGGTTGATTGTAATGATGTTTATCTTGATATATGATTCCCAAGTTGGAATATTTATGTGCTTTTCATGAAACTACATTAGCAAGTGAGGGAAATCTATAAACTGAGTTATTTATAATGTGTCAATTTGATGATTAAGCCTTTGTCCTATGGGTACATGCAAGGTGTTTGATAAAATGCCTAGAAAGATAGAAATTATGAACTATAGCTAATTGTGATCCAAAATGACTTCCATATTATTCTTATGTATTGAAATTTATTTGTTGGATTGCTCATGAGTTAGCCTTATGAAATTTTTCTATGTATATATGCTATCTTATTCACGTACCAAGCTATGATAATCAAATGCCCATGAAATATATCCAATTAATGTATTATGGATTTTTGATGTTTTGTCATGCATTCAAGAATGTCATGCCTTGTCAGTTTCCTTCCATCGAGTCCTGGGGTAATTGTACCCAAAAAATATAGTTGTGTGCCTAGAGTCAATTAAATATTTCATGATATCCTCAGTCAATCCATGATTTATAGAACTTAGTTAGTCATGTGACTCAGGAAATCTCAGTTATTCAGTAATCTCAGTACTATTCCATCAGTTAATGGAATTCAGTTAATTCAGTTCAGTAATTCATGTTCAGTGTCAATTTAGATGGGAGTATTATTTAGAACCGAGTGAACCCAAGGATGCGAACTCACCTGTTATATAAGGGTGTGATTTTTAGAAGCAATCCTTGCATTCCATAACTACGTAGCCAGCATAGGTTGAGACATCATAGCCTGCTATATGAGGGTAGTGAGGTGTCTTAACCTATTATATGAGGGTTCCCACCATTCTCACTAGAGTTACCTGTTATATAAGGGTTACTCACAGATTGTCCTTACTAGTGGCGTGGTATTAACACCCTTCTAATTGGGGTTACAGATTAGACTCCAACTCAGTCATAATGACATATTAGGGGAATGTTAGTTAGATAACTACTTCCCATAGTTTTAATTATAGAATCAGGACTGTCAGATACAGTCAACTCAGAACAATACAAAACTCAGCTAGTTCCATTAGATTTAGGACTGTCAGATACAGTCAGTCATGTTATCAGTTATATCAGTCATCAGGACTCAGTTATCAATCATGTTAGTTATCAGTAAATTTATGTTATCACAATCTTAGATATAGTTACTATGTGTTCATGCATATATTCTCATGTTTATATTAGTCAGTTAGCCATTATTGTTCATGCATATGAACCCCATGCATTTAGCCTACCTCACATGCATACCAGTGTATTCAAAGTACTGACGCATTTGCGCTATGGTGTTTTATACCATAGGTTTCGAAGAATGAGCTCCAGAGAACCAGTAGCATCCCAGTCTCAGCAGTCAGAGTAGCAGTGAGTCCTCATCTTTTGAGGACATTATCATTATTTTATCATCTCATTAATTAATTTATTAGTTAGAGTTAGTTGGGGACATGTCCCATCAACTCCTTATTCAGACAGTTCAGTCAGTTAGAGGCTTTGCAGACTAGTGAGTTCAGACAGTTATTTCAGTGTTTTGGATATTTCATACCCCATCCATATGTTATGATTTATCAGTTATGTTACAGATTTAAACCTTATGGCCTTTCAGTTTATCTTTCTACATTTATATAGTATATCATGAAGTATACAGGTATAGATATCAGTCATAGGTTAGCTTGTGGTCCTTCGGGGTTATGAACATTGTGTAGCGTTTTGGGTACCATATTTGGGGTGTTACAAAGTAAAAGTGGGAGAAAATTACTATGGATTTTGTAGTTGGCCTACCCCTGACTTTGAGGAAGTTTGATTCTATTTGGGTAATTATGGATATATTGACCAAATCAATGTATTTTTTATCTATGAGGGTGAATTATAATACAAAGAAATTAGACAAGATATATATTAGAGAGGTTGTTCAATTGCAAGGTGTACCTATCTCCATTGTTTCTGATAGAGGTACTTAGTTTACCTTAATATTTTTGGAGTTCTATGTAAAGTGGGATAGGTACTCAACTTGATTTCAGCAGAACTTTTCATCCTAGATGAATGGTTATATAAGAGGCCTATTCAACTACAAAAGAACATTCTCCAAATGTGTGTCATGGATTTTATGGTCATTGGGACCAGTTCTTAACCTTGGAAGAGTTCGCCTACAACAACAACTACCATTCTAGCATTCAGATGGTGCCTTTTGAGGCTTTGAATGGATGGAGGTATAGATCCTACAATGGATGGTTTGATTTATTTGAGGTGAAACCTTGGGGCACAGATTTATTGAGAGACTCGATGGAACAAGTGAGACTGATTTAGTAAAGGCTTATGCCTACCTAGAGTAGGCAAAAGAGTTATGCCGACCATTGAGTCTGAGATGTTTCATTCAAGGTTCGAGAGTGATTTTGTTGAATATTTCACCCATGAAGGGTGTGATGAGGTTTGGAAAGAATAATAACTTTAGTTTGAGGTTCATTGGTCATTTTGATATCCTTAAGAATTATAGAGACGTGGCATATAGGTATATTTTCCTCCATATTTGTAAGTTGTCCATCCAATATTTTATGTTCTATGTTGAAGAAATACTATCGAGATAATATCCATATGATTCATTCAGATTCCATTGCATTAGATCATGATTTATCCACCGAGGAGGAGCCCATTGCTATTCTTAGATAGGTAGACTAGTAAGTTGAGGCCTAAGCATATTAATTCAGTGAAGGTCCAGTGGAGACACTGCCTAATTGAGTATGACATGAGTCATAGATACTCCCATCTTTTTACCACTTTAGATACTTTATTTTTTTTTTAGTTCGAGGACGAACTTGTGTTTAAATGGTACATAATGTAACAACCATACTTGTGATTTTTGGCTTTTGTTGGGTTTTGACCATGCTACCCTTCTCTGTAGTTGCTATATGCTATATATGAGTTATGAGGTTGGTTGGCACAGTCCCTGTTATATTTAGAAGTAAGTTGAGTGACTTTGAGACCTTCGAGGTTTAAAAGATGGCTAGTTTGACTTTGGCCAACATTTTGGGCTACGAATAACATATGGTGATTTGATTAGTTCATTACATCCGAAATGTCGATTTTGACTTAGAAGTATGGTTAGTTTGGGCCTCGAGCTTTTATATTTCATTTTAACTTTTTAAACAAAAACTAGTAAAAGAAACTTAAATGGGGTCCTAGGGGCAAATTCGGTGTAAATGGTCTCATTTCAAAAATTTGGCAATGTCATTGAGTCTGGAACATCAAAATTAGCCTAGTAGTATTATTAGTTTATTTCTCTAGGGTCCCAAATGAATCTCAGGGTCCAATAGGGACAAATTTTCAAAGCCCCCATTGCTGGTTTGCAATTTTTGGAGCAGCATAAAAACCTTATTCGTGCTCGCAAGCCTCTGGTTGTGTTAGCGAAGAAGGAATTAATCGTTCATCATGAATAAAATAGAGGTTGCATTTCCAAAGAGTTGTTTGGTTCATTCATCGCAAATGTGTGGTGTTGGCCACATTGCGAAGGGAAAATAGGACTAGGTCTGCGTCAGTAAATCATTACATTCGCGATACATCTCCTGCGAATGTGACTAGTGGCTTGCGTTTGTGAAAGGCATTTTATACCTGGACAGACTTAAACATTTTTCTCATCCAAAATCTTATTTTTATCATTATTAAATTTTAAAAGTTCAATTTTTTACGATTTCAAAGGCGTTTTTCGTCAATCATGTGTAATCTTTAAGCTCTTATTTTCATAATTTTCAATTGATTTCATCTTCAAAAGAACTTCAAATCTTTGTTTCAACCTTGGATTTTGGGCCTTTTACCTGGTAAATTATAAAATTGTTTTTCTTAAATTTGAAGCCCGACTTCAACTCATTTTCAGATGGATTTTAAGATTTAGACTCCTCTTGATATGGAGAACATGATTCTTAAATAAAATTCTAGATTTGTCTTTTTTAATTTTGAGCCAATTTTTTAACTACTTTTGATCCCAAAATAAATTTAGCTAATATAGGTATTTTTGGACTCCTTTTGATGTGTAGATTATATTTTGAATAGATTTAATCTATTTTAAGTCCATTCATGAAAGGAAGGTACAACGTTGAAGGGTCTAGGCTTTGATTTAGCCTTTCAAGGTAGGTTATGGCCTAACTTTCTTTAGACTGGGTCGGGTAGTTAACTATTCATATAAATCATGCTATAGGTTGGGCATTTAATCTAGAGATCATGTTTTAGTATTGTTATTATTATCATGTTCCCCGTGTGGGGAATTATATCCATATTATTGTTGACTTGAGAGATTATATTTATTGTAATGCCCGTATGGGGGCTTGAATTGATATTATAAGTCCTATTTTGTGCATTTATTTTCTTGATTATTATCATTATGCTCGAGCAGGGGCTTAGATTGATGTTATAGGCCGTATTTGAGCATTATGTGCCTCTATCATTATAGTAAATGCTCGGGTTAGGAGCTTCGATTGATACTGTTAATATCTTACATGACTATTTATTCTAGTGATCTCATGTGATGGCTTGTACAATAAATTGTTGACATATTGAGTTGATTTTGAGCTCATTTGTACCTGTATTCAATTGATTATTACCATCTTACTTAATGGTTGTGATCATTATATCCTTATTCCATCCATACATATACATGAGATTAGTGCTACCGAGAAACACTAGTTTTGAAAGAAAATGAAACACTTTACAAAAAAATTGACAGGGGAATGTGCCGACAAGGTTATTAAGATAAGAGATCGAGATTGTGAAAATGTATGAGTTGTGCATCTCCATGGTTCCTTTCTTGGGAGATTTAGCTTAGAAGGTGTTATTCCATCATCATTCAATTACATTGCATTGCATTGCATTGTATCATTTGTACTTCCATTATATGTTTGTAACTATGTATCTGGATTTTCTTGTATATTCTTGTGTCATTATTTTTATATAGATATTATACTTATAGATTTGTTAGGATAAGTGGTGTGAGATACCATTTAGGAACTTTTTTATATGTAGGTGAAAACGTGCTAATAGTATTCTTTACATGTCTAGATTTGTACATTGCTCAGTTAGCCGATGATACCTAGTAAGTACAAATGAACCATATTCACTCCTACATTTGTGCCCTTTCAGTGCAAATCCCAGTACTATGATTCACAGTGGCTAGTTTATGCTTGAGAGACTAATTTTTGAGGTACTAGTGAGCTCCAGAGTTTGAGGAAGATTCCAAACCTCATCCTCACTTATTTTGTCTTTATTTGTTCTCAGAGATAGATTCGTGTATTTTAAATTTTAGTATTGTATTAAATGCTCTTCATACATAAAACACCAGTATTTGGGAATTGATTGTATTTCTTTGGATTTTCTAGTTTTATGAGTATTATGGTTTGACTCTATTCTAAAACTCTTGTGTTTATTTTATCTCTTGCCTATTTCTATATTCTATTCTATTGTGGCTTACCTGCCAGAGCTAAGGCCGTGACTCCCTTTCTTGGCCTAAGTGTGACGGCCAGGAGACGGACCATCAAGGCTGCGACAGACTGTCCCTAGGACCGTCGCCGCTGAGGCAGTGTGACCTCATCCTGACCAATGTGCGACAAATGATCCGATGGACCATCAAGGCTACAATGGACCATCACTGAGATCTTCGCATCGAGGCAGTGTATTATTTTGTTGACCGATGTGTAACGGATGATCCAATGGACCGTCAGACTAAGCGATAAACCATCTCTTTGATCGTCACAGCCCTTATTCAGCATTTTTAACTCGATTTTAAAAGGGCTTTTTGGTATTTTTCCCACTCTTTTCAGCCCTTATTTATATCCGATCAAGGCTCACAATTTCATTTATCATCTTTAACATCAAAAAACTAGGGTTTCTATAAAATCAAAACCGTTCTTTCTTCTTCAAGAAAAATCAAGAGAAATCAAGATATCAAGAATCTCTCCAAGAGCTTTCAACAAAGAGTTTTCTAAGGTATGCAGATGTTGATTCTTGGGTCCCTTTAATCCAAGAAGCTCAAGAACCCTTTTCCAAATTTCAAAGATTCTTATGTTTATGAGTTTTCAAGATTTATGTGAATTGAAATTGGAGTTCATGCTATTATTGAGTTTTAATTCATGTTTTGTTTACAATATTTTCAAGCTTTCACCCTAGTATGTGATATTCATGTGATGTCCATGATAAACCCTCTTCAAGTTGCTTGTTAAGTGATGTGTTCATGTCAATTAAGTGTAAGAGTTGTTGAATAAACAAAGCATGCTCCCCATATGTTTGATAAAATTCTTATGTGAAGGAATTAGAGCCATTATAGCATGTTGACTAGAAATCCCCAATTGTGTGCAAGCCCATGCATGCCAAGCATTTGTTGGAAAGCCTTAGTGAGTAAATTGTAGCATGATATCATGAAATTCCCTAATTATGTGCTCTTTAATACATGCTAAGACTTTAATACATGCTAAGTATTTGATGCAAGACCTTGTTGAATAGAGTATAATCCAATAGCATGGCTCCCTATATTATCACAGGTTTATGATTCCTAAGTGTTTGAAGAAATGCTTTAATGATTGTGATGGTGAATGAATGTCCATGGTCAGGAATGGTTATGTTTTACTTTTATGTTATCAAGTCCTAGGGGTATTTATACCCGAAAATTTAGCTGCAGTCTAGAGCCAGTGTCAATTTTCTCGATAATCTCAGTCAAGCCGCGATTCTCAGAACTCAGTGAGTTATAGAACTCTGTACTCTCAAATAGATACAGAACGTAAGAAATCTCAGTAATCTCAATATCGCTAGTATTCTAGCCTCAGTTTAGTACTCAACTTAGATCTAGTAGTATTTGAGTATTTAGTTCAGACCTCAGTAGTATTCGAGTAATCTTTTCAGAGCTTAGTATCATTCAGTCAGATAACGAGATTCAGTAATATTCCATCAGATACAAAACCAAGTGAATTCTGCTTAACCCAGTCAGATCATTCGAGAAACATGATCAGTATCAGTCTCAGCTCAGTCTAAGTTCAGTTAAAAATCAGTTCAGAGTCTTTCAATTGGGAGTAGGAGCTAGCACCGAGCGAGTGCAGGCATATCAGCTCCCCGTTAGAGAGGCAAAGTCGTTAGGAGCATTCCCTGAAATCCAAAACTGCGTAGCCAGCGCAGGATGTAGGAGCCACCCATTAGAAAAAGGCTTGACTATTATACTGCCTTAGGCTTGACTTCCTATGAAGGTCACCCGTTAGAGAGGCTTGACAGAGTTGAGGTCTTTACCCGTGGCACGGTATACATACCCTTCCAGCTGGGGTTACAGGTTAGACCCCACCATTTTAGATTCAAGGCATATCGGTTAAGTGAGTACTCCCATAATTATAATTTTAGTATCAGTCTTCAAAGTAGAACTCAGAAATCAGAACTGTTAGATACAGTCACTTATATCAGTAAGGAACTCAGATAGTTCTATTTGATTCAAGAACCATCCGCTAAATATGCATGGTCCTACATAAATTTATTCAGTTGAGTAATCTTATTATCAGATCCAGAGATCACCTGTTAGATAGGCTTGATCTCATTCTCAAAATGAGTTGAGTAATTTCATTATCAGATCCAGAGATCACCCATTAGATAGGCTTGATCTCATTCTCAGATTTAGTTGAGTAATCTTATTATTAGATCCAGAGATCACCTGTTAGATAGTCTTGATCTCAGTCTCAGATTCAGTTGAGTAATCTCATTATCAGATCCAGAGATCACCTGTTAGATTGGCTTGATCTCAGTCTCAGATTCAGTTGATTAATCTCATTATCAGATCCAGAGATCACCCGTTAGATAGGCTTGATCTCAATCTCAAATTCATTTGAGTAATCTCATTATCAAATCCAGAGATCAACCGTTAGATAGGCTTGATCTCATTCTCAGACTCAGTTGAGTATTCTCATTATCAGATTTAGAGGTCTTCTTCTAGATAGGTTAGATCTCATATATAATAATTTCTTATCATTGATATTAGATTCGAGGATCATCCATTAGAGAGGTTTGATCTCATATTAAGTCAGTCAAGAGTAGCAAGCTCAGAGTGCAGTCATTGATGTGAGTAGTTTCAGCTAATCATCTCCAGTAACATCAGTTTTCGAGATCACTCGCTAGAGAGGACTGATCTCAACTCCAGTACTTAGTTATCAATATCAGAAGATTAAGTTGTTCAGTATATCAGTATTAGTAGTGACTTCAGATATTAGTAAAGCAGTATTCGAGTTTCAGTATTTTATTTCACGATGATTTTAGTTATGATTTGTGCACTCATTTATGTGTTCTCATTCAGTACTCTCATGATTATTCAGTTAAGTAATTGTTCATGCATAAGGCCTTGCATTTGTGCTATGGTGTTTTGTTTGACACCATAGGTTCAAAGGCACGAGATCCAGAGTACCCTTAGCAGCTCAGTCCCAGTCAGCAACAGTAGATGTAGCTGTGAGTCCTCTTTATTTGAGGATGATCATTATTTTATTATCGTATCAGATTTAGCTTATTTTCAGTAGATGGAGTTAGGTGGGGACATGTCCCACCAACTCCATAGTTATGATAGTTTAGAGGCTTTTCGGACAGATGTATCAGTATTTAGTTTTCAGTTTTGAGTATTTTTAGATGTTTTGAACCTTATGGCCAGTTTCCGCATTTATTATCTATACTATGCAGTGCTCAGGTACAAATATCAGTAGAGGGTTAGCTTGTGGTCCTTCGGGATCATGAGCACCACGTGATGTTCCGATTCCAGAAAATTGAGTCGTTACAAAAATTTAATTATTATTTAGTAAAGTTTATATATAATATAATATAATATAATATAATATAATATAATATAATATAATATAACGTTAGTCACTTGATTTTCACATACTGTGTACTTGGAGAAAAAAGTACAATCTGATCAGTTACACCACTTTTGAGAGAAAAGGCAGTGCTTTATATATTTTTATATATGTGTGTGTGCATGTGTGTATATATATTTATAAAATCTAACATTAGTCACTTGATGTGTATATACTGTGTACTTGGAGGAAAAAGTACAATCTGATCATTTGAACTACTTTTGAGAGAAAAGTCAGTGCCAGACTTTCCAACTGGCTTAAACTTTCTTGAGATGCCAGAAAGTGAGGACAATGGCTTCAACAAGAAGTTTATGAGTAGCTTCGAAAATATTAGAATTCTGAAGAATTTAAGGAAAATTTTAAACAAGCCAAGAATACCAGAGCTAGTGTAAAAGGTGGCTCCTTGCACACCGGGGGTGAGAAGAGCATTGCAATGGTAGTTAGGGAAATGGTAAGCAATAATATCAACTTTTAAATTTATATTTTTATATAAAGTTGATTAAATATTACTTGATTACATTTAATTACATTTTGTTTATAGGAGTGAGAATTGCCCCCCTCGGGCTGAGATATTTAAGTGACACATATAAAGAAGAAAAAGAATGGGTTAGATTCGGATGTATGGGTTAAGCCAAGGGCTAAAAATTCCTATGTAAGTTAGAAAAATTAGATACAAAGTAATAGTATCTTTATTATGTATAAATACACTAAAAATTTTTTAATAAGTAGAGTGATTATGAAAATACTTGTTCAAGTTTGAGTGGACTCAACTAGCCTAGGTCCTACTGACCCAGCCTACACTGAAAGAAGCCACTCAAATTTACACTAAGAATGTGACGAGATGGATGGAGAGACAAAAGGGGAGAATCTATGATATGGGCTCTAGAAATAATTTGTGATGCCTCCAGTCGGGATTGGAAGTGATTGGATTTTGCTCCAAGCCGAGGATCTTGATGGTGTTCAGATGATTTCTATGTCACAATAGATTCCATAGCTTACGCTTGTCTTAGCACAGTCTGAGGTACAAAGACTTTCATAAAATGATGGTATTTGTAAGACCGTCGAACAAATGAAGGAACAAGTGCTTAACTTAGCTCGTCATCATACCCATTCTGCATCTTCGTCATCCTCTCTCTTCATCTTCTTCCTCACCATTAATTAGCAAAGAGACTGAGAGTGATGGGGTTTTGGAGTCTACCTTTTAGGATTGTTGGTATTTTGACACTATTTAGACATATTTGAACTTTTGTTTAAGCTTTGAAATACTTTTTAGGTCTTTTGTTTGATATATTCATGTTTTTTTGTGACTACCTAAAAGTCAAGGTCATGATGGCACCTGTCCTAATCGATCCTCGGTAGATAAGCCTACACAAAAAAGATAGAAATATAGAAAAAGGATAATTAACACCCAATATGAGAGTTTATAAGAAGTCAAGCAACACACACATACATATATATCAGAAAAATTTGAAACCAAAATAAAAACTACTCCCAAACCTAAAATCTAGTGTCATGAGTAAAAAGCACTGATACTGATATAGAACATGAAAATACATTACTGTACCTCTAAAAAGTAAAGTAAAGATAAGATAACAGAAATAAAGAAGACCAGAATAGCATCCAGATGGGGAGCTCACTAGCACTCTAAACTGCCCCAACACAACATGATTTCATGCTCTGCAGGTCATTCAAATTGAGATCTACACCAAAAAGGTATAGAAAGTAGGATTAAGTATGACCTAATTGTACTAAGTAGGCATCATAGGCCGACCGAGCAAATCATAAAACTAAACAAGTATAGGATACTATGAGAATGATTTCACCTGCATATAGAAAAGTTTCCAGCAGTAGATCAAATCATATCTCCTAACTATTCTATATAATAATGGAAAAGGATTAATTACACATGTTTGTGTGTGTGTGTGTATATATATATTCATATATGTATATATATATATAAAGAAGGTTGATGTTGGGTGTATTTATCCATTCTAGAGCTACTATTCTAGCTTACTTAGCCTTGTTTTGAGGATGATTCATGTGATTAATGGGTTAATACTGAGATAAATGTGCATATAAGTGTACATGTATGTGTTTACAATGTTTAATGGTGTTCCCATACTAGTTTTGATTCAAATTGATCATTTAGAAGTCAACCAAGAAAACTAGTGTGACTAGATTGAGCTAGGTGTTTGTCTAGTCTATTATTTTGGGTTCTAATATTTTTTAATGAGTTAATAAGGTTTTTATTATGTATTTATATGTGAAAAAACTTATTTATAATGTTCAAGGGTCAATTTTACCAAGAAAAGAGCCAAAACAATAAGTTAAAGCTCAACGTGAATTTAGCGTATGCTTAGCTCGTATTTCTAGTTCATTGGTGAGGATGTTGTGTTGTTTTGAGCTCTAAATTATTGTGTTTAAAGATATATGATGCTTGGTTAATGGAATATTATTATATAATAAAAAAATTTGGTAGCGCACATCCAAGAAAGCCCAAGTATCGATCTCACAGGGACTTGTGTTCGCCGCCAATTCAATTCTAATTCAACAATTGAGAAAAAGTAAATAAGGAGGTTTAAGAATTGTAAACTAAAAAGAAACTAAACTAATGCGGAAAAACTAATGACTTAGGACAATCTATGGATATAATCCCTGGGTTAAGGCTTACGAACAATCATACTACATTATTGAACTTCATTCGTTAAATCACTTATATTGGTTGTCGATTTGTAGGTTTAATCGCATGATTAAAGTTTCCCAACCTCTAATCCTTAACCTAACTTGGACATTACAACTACATCATTGAGAGGGGATGTAATAATCTAATTAAGTTAATTAAAGCTATCATGCTACGTTTGAATCAAGTAAGGCGTCTAAGTACATCCCTGACCTAGACGCTAAGTTCATTTTTTTATTTTATAAAAGAATAAAAATCCAAACTTTGTTTATTCCCATGTTATATCTCCCTATTCCCTCTCCCAAGATCAAAAGGCTGACAATATATGTATTTTATGGATGATCAATTCATAAAATAATTAAAAGAAGAATAAACAAACAGCCAATAATGATAAGCAACTTAACAAACTTAATTCAAAACAAAAGTAGTCATGATCGTGGTCTTAACCCCGGAAAAGGAGTTTTAACCTTTAATGGAATTAAAGTAAAGAGATATAAACCCTAAAAAGAAGCTATGTTAGCCTCCTTAATACTCCAAGACGTCCAAAAGCAAGTAAAAAAGTGTGTAAGGTCCTATTTATAGTAGAAGAAATAGCCCATGCCTTTTTGAACAAGAAAATAATTTCTGGTCGTCTACGAACCCAGTGATTAACGCGTTGGAGGGGATCGCTTCACATTTAAATCATGTTGGTTCACTGTTTTGGGTGCCTTCAGAATCCATTGATGTGTATCATGCACCCACACTCCCTCAATACTTTTCAGGTGTCCAAATTGGCATCAAGCTATGTTTTGTACTTTCGTGATCCATTCCAAGCCTTTTTGAGTTGTTTCCACTTGAATTGAAGCATCTAAATCCTTCATATATCATCATAGTCCATTAACCAAGCATCATATATCATTAAACACTATAATTTAGAGCTTAAAATAACATAACATCCTCAACGATGAACTAGAAACACGAGCTAAGCATAGGCTAAATTCACATTGAGCTTTAACGTATTGCTTTGACTCTTTTCTAGATACAATTGACCCTTGAACATTATAAATAAGTTTTTTCACATATACATACATAATAAAAACTTTATTAACTCATTAAAACACATTATAACCCAACACAATAGACTAGACAAACACCTAACTCAAGCTAGTCACACTAGTTTTCTCGGTTGACTTCTTAATGATCAATTTGAATCAAAACTTGTGTGGGAACACCATTAAACATTGTAAACACATACAAGGACACTTATATTCACATTTATATCATTTTCAACCCATTAATCACATTAATCTTCCTCAAAACAAGGCTAAATAGGCTAGAATAGTAGCGCTAGAATGCATAAATATACCCAACATCACCACCCCACACATAAAGCCTTGTTCGTCCTCGAACAAATCTTAACTAAAAGCATCATGAGCTAGAAAGACTCCACACTTCTACTACATGCAAGAAATTCAATATAGCACAACAATGACGTTATGGAATGCAAGTTTACAACACTAAGCAAGTTATACACAATTGAAAGCTCAAGAATTCTACTACAAGACATCCTAGCGTCAAGAATTTTCTCAATACATGGAAAATTCATTCATATTGCTCAATATAAGACATCATACAAATCACTCACATTCATCAAACATGTGCCCTCACAATAATAGAGTTACCCATAAAAACTCACAATAAAGCAATTGTCATAATGGGTATACAAATCAAGTTACGCTCACTCTCACAAAGAATTCACAAATTACACATAATGAAACATAGGCTTGCCCTTAGTGTCATGCTCCACTAATATTCGACTGATGAACCTAGGATCAAATAGGTCCTTTTCGGGTTGTAATGTAGTCTAAGGGACGGGTAGGAACTATTTTAGCCAAGAATAGTGACTAAGAACTTTAATACACTACATCGTACATTTAAAACCATTCTCCAACAACTAACTTGTACTTTTTTATCCACCCATATCTTTTGTTTTTGCCCCATCTCTTTTAAACATTTTCACAAGCACTTGGCGGGCATATAGTTTATTACCACATGAATCAATTTTTTTTCTTTTTTCTCAACCATGGAAATATTTCTAGCATCAATTACATCACACCCAACCACCACACATCAATTTATCAACACCAATAATTATTACCTTGGGGCATCAAATTCACCTTTTTCTTCTTATTTTTCAAACTCCTTACTAATTCAATTTTTTTATTAAAGCAATTAGGAATTTTTGGGATAAAATTATGGTCTATCAAAGAAGGGAATTAGGCTACATATGAGGCTACCAAAGAAAAAAAGCGAAAGGCTCAATGGGGTTAACTAGGATAATGCATAAAGGGCAAGAAAAATAGAAGGTATAAAATAAGGCTATCAAAGAAATGCCTATATCATCTCCTAAACCCACATTCTTTATTTCTCTTCACATACACACCAGGCAAGTTCTAGACATCATATGCAACAAAGAATATACAAAAAAAATTTACACACACATGGCACATGCTCAACTTAATAGGATTATCATAGACTCCCAACCAACAATAGCATGAATTCAAATTTAAGCCACAAATACAAGAGTCAAAAATATAAGCCTAAGATTCTCAAAATTAGCAATTCACATAATTCAACATTCTTTTACAAACAAACCCACTTGCATTATGCAATCAAAAATAGCACCAACTTAAATATCTCACTTATTCCTATCATAAAAATTTTAAATTGAGCTAAAAATTGGAAATTTTTCTACCCCACACTTAATAATCTACTTTGTCCCCAAAGTAACTTTAAAAGTAAGAGAAAGAAATACTTCCTAATTCCTCTAGGCCTATCTATTAGCATATTTTTGCATAAAAAAGGGTCTATGGCACCCCACACTCAGTTTTTGCCATGCTTCTTAGCTCAAGTTTCCAGTACTTAGACTTCCTATCAACCTGTGACTCCAAAAAAAAACGACGTGAAGTAAAAAAAAAACTAAAAAATAAAAATAAAACATACCTTAGCTTGGGTTGCCTCACAAGAAGCACCTAATTTAGTGTCGCGGCATGACCCGTATTAATTTTTTCCTCCACCTTGAGGATATGAATTTCACTCCCAACATCGCATCTATCTTTTTGCCTCGGTCATAAGGAGGTGGTGCAAAGATTAAGGAACCGAGTAATGGAATGTGCATGGTAAACCACTCGGTCTTGAAGTGAGGTGTGTTTTTATATTGCTTATCCAGTGTAAAATCATAAATATAGGATTCTTGTTCCTCATCTTCACACTCTTTCATTATTTCAAATTATTCCACAGATAAGATATCATCTAAACATAATGTAGAAAAGTGCTTTGAATGAGGCCTAACAAATCCCACTTCAAAATTTACACAATCAACTACACACTCACTTTTATTCACCTTCTCAATTCCAGTCTCAAGATAAAGATGACAATCAAGTGGATGTGATTCATATGTTTGCTCCATAAATTGGCTAATGTCCTCCTCATATTTTTCTTTGCTTAGCCACTGTAGACATGGTGGCAGTGGTATTTCTTCAACCTGTTCAACAATTTTAGTTTTTGAGTACTCATACTTCCTCGAATTATCCGCAACTTCTTCTAAAATAGGTTGGTAAGTCACTTTTTCTATAGACTCCTTTTGGTTCTTCATGTCTATGAAAAACTATTTTTGAGACGCTAAAAGTTGTTTCAGCATCTCCTTCAATTTGGTCATTTGAGTTATGGCCTGCAAGTTTAGTTTTTGCGGCTGAAACTGCTGGTGGTGGTTCCATGATTGAATTTGTGAATGATTTTTCCCCATTCAATGAAGTAGTTTATATAATTTTGCCTTTCAGCATAGCTTACAAATATTGATGAATTGGGGTTGAAAGCATACATATCTTCAAAATGACCACTTTGACCATAAACCATACACCATATAAAATAGTCATCACTCGAAAACCATCTATCCCAGGCTGCCATATCAAGAAGTGTGATAAAAATAGAAATAAAAGAAAATAAAAAGAAACTAAACAAAAACTATTTACAACTCAATATAGAAAAACTAAAAATAAGATAGTTGCCTAATTACAAGTCCCCAGCAATGGCGCTAAAAACTTGGTAGTGCACATGCAAGTGTACGTGGTCTTATCAAGTTGTAAAGTGGCTTCAAAAAAACCCAAGTATCGATCTCACAGGGACTTGTGTTCGCGGCCTATCCAATTCTAGTTCAACAATTAAGAAAAAGTAAATAAGGAGTTTTAAGAATTCTAAACTAAAAAGAAACTAAACTGATACAGAAAAAGAAATGACTTAGGACAATCTACGGATAAAAGCCCAGGGTTAAGGCTTACGAATAGTCATACTACGTTATTGAACTTCATTCATTAAATTACTTATTTTGGTTGTTGATTCGTAGGGTTAATCGTATGATTAAAGTTTCCCAACCTCTAATCCTTTACCTAACTTAGATATTACAACTACATCATTGAGCAGGGATGTAATAATCCAATTAAGTTAATTAAAGCTATCATCCTACGTTTGAATCAAGTAAGGCATCTAAGTACATCTATTTCCTAGACGCTAAGTTCAATTTATTATTTTATAAAAGAATAAAAACCCAAACTTTGTTTATTCCCATGTTCTATCTCCCTATTCCCTCTCCCGATATCAAAAGGTCGACAATATATGTATTTTATGGGTGATCAATCCATAAAGTAATTAAAATAAGAATAAATAAACAACCAATAATGATAAGCAACTTAACAAACTTAATTCAAAAAAAAAAATTAGTCATGATCGTGGCCTTAACCTCAGAAAGGGAGTTTTAGCCTTTAATAGAATTATTCATCATCCAATCCCTTGGATTGATGATACAAACCATGAAAGAAGCTAAACTAAAGAGATATAGACCCTAAAATGAAGTTTTGGTAGCTTCCTTAATCCTTCATGACGTCCAAAAGTAAGTAAAAATATGTATAAGGTCCTATTTGTAGTAGAAGAAATAGCCCATGCCTTGTTGAACAATGAAACAATTTCTGGTCGTCTGTGAACCCAGTGATTAATGCATTGTAGGGCATTGCGTCATGTATAAATTGCATTGGTTCACTGTTTTGGGTGCCTTCTTAATCAATTGATGTGTCTCATGTGCCGAGACTCCTTTTGACGTGCCCTCACTCCCTCAATACTTTTCAGGTGTCCAAATTGGCATCAAGCTGTGCTTTGTGCTTTTGTGATCCATTACACACCTTTTTGAGTTGTTTCCACTTGATTTGAAGCTTCTAAATCCTTCATATATCATAATAGTCCATTAAACAAGCATACTATATCATTAAACACAATAATTTAGAGCTCAAAAGAACACAACATCCTAAACGATGAACTACAAACACAAGCTAAGCATAGGCTAAATTTACATAGAGCTTTAACTTATTGTTTTGACTATTTTCTTGATCCAACTGACCCTTGAACACTATAAATAAGTTGTTTAACATATAAATACATAATATCAACCTTATTAACTCATTAAAACACATTTCAACCAAAGACAATAAACTAGACAAACACCTAGTTCAAGCTAGTCACACTAGTTTTCTCGGTTGACTTCTAACTGATCAATTTGAATCAAAACTTGTGTGTGAACACCATTAAACATTGTAAACACATACATGGACACTTATATTCACATTTATCTCATTCTCAACCCATTAATCATATGAATCATCCTCAAAACAAGGCTAAATAGGCTAGAATAGTAGTGCTAGAATGCATAAATACACCAACCATCAAAGGTTAAGCTACACAACTTGTAAACAACATAAGAAAATTGCAAATATTGCAATGCAATGATATTGGATGGATGATATACCTCATTATCATCTTATATATTCCTTCGAGCATAAGCATTCATGACACGACACATGGGGGATTCACAACTTATACACTATCATAATTTCATATTTCTATCAACCTTGTAGGCACATCCCTTGGTCATGGCATTTTATTAAGTGTTTAAATTTTTTTTAAAGTCATTTTTTCCCAGTGGTACCAATTCTATGAATATGGATGAATGAAACGACGATGCATGCTCATAATCAAATCAATATCATATAATAAATCAACTTAATAATGGTATGAGAATAATATTGACAAACAATACTCAAACAAGAGTAATACCATCCCTACACAAGTATCATAATAATAAGAGTCAATCTTTAAAGATGAATCTCACGATAAAATTTCTAACTCATAGAATACCTTACATTAATGGTTAACAACCCAATCTATAATGAAGAAAGTTAATCCATAACCTACCTTAAAAAGTCAAAATACGATCTTGGACCCTACAACTAGGTTTTTTTCCTTTTTGTGTGGTCAGATCATATCCAATATATCAAAAATGTCATAATAAACCAAAAGTTAAGGTCATGATAGCATACATGACCCAGCCTTAGTAGATAAGCCAACCACTCAAAAGGAAATAAAATAGAAAAGTAGCTAAAAATAGGAATAAATAAAACTTCTAGAGTAAAGTAAGGTCAACACATAATGTATTATGTTTTGATGATGATAACTTAACGTAAAATGGCAAGGTCCTTGGATCATCATGAAGTGGTACAGCTGTCACATCTCCGCACAGTTTTGTCCACTAGTGCAATAACTATGCAAGTGTGCAGCGTACCCAATTAAACACCTGGTCCAATCAAAATTCAACTGTAATTTACACACCTCTATAAATAGAAAAGGATGCTTCTCTATCAAATAATTTTTACAAATTTGGTAAATCACTAGAAACGGTGAAACTCTCTATTGCTCAAGTTCCAAATCTTTATGTTCTTAAGGTTTAGATATTCTTGAGCCAAGTCTTATTTTGTGATCGTATTACTCATCTTATAAGAGTAATGTCTTTTCTTTGGTAGTAGAGTTCTTAGGTAGAGTTACTTAAGGTTTATCGATTAAAGTTAATCAATTATAAAGTGTTTAAGATATGTAGAGGTGGTTGTAGTAGAGCTATTACAACTAGTGGAACTTAGAGTTAAGTTCTTAGAGTATGTAATCAATGAGTTTTGATTATAGTGGAGGTTGAAGTGCTTGTTGGGGAAAGCCCTAGTTTTTCCTCCCTTGAGCAAAGAGGTTTCCACATAAATCACAGTGTTCATTTAATTTTTGCACGTTTTGGTTGATTACTATTTTATTGTTCATTTCTCTTAGTCTTAGGGACCTGGTCCCTTATTGGTTAGTACGCCCCCACTTTTCAACAATTGGTATCAGATTAAAGACACTCTAAAAAGTTAATACCAAGAGTGTTTTCTTGATAATGGTTGTTCCACCTAATTTAGAGGAAGGGCAATCTATTACTAGAGCACCCCACTTTAATGGTCAATATTATGGGTGGTGGAAAACTAGGATGTATGACTAAGGACAGTGAGTTACTCGATGTGATACTTAATGGTCCTCATATTCTTGTTAAGGAGGTCAAGGAAGGAGTTTTAGAAAAAATGGTTGTAAAAATTAGGAGAGATATAAGACTCCATAAAATTTCTAGTTCAATTTAGTCCCATATAGCTTGTGATAAGGGGTTCCAGACTTAGAAAAATTCAGCTAAGTGTTAAGATCTTTCCGACCTTAGAATATCGATTTTTAAGTTGATTCATGACCATTCATATCAATAGGTCATCTTGGGTGAGTTTCAGAATTTTCAAACATCGTTTGAGTCATGTTTGGATGTTTGGATGACCAAAATAGAAAGCCAACGCGATGTCGACACATCACGTTGGCTATCATGTCGACAGCATCAATGTAGTGCGTTGACAAACACATCAACACCATCAATGCGAAGCAACGGATATCGCATCGCTGGGCAAAGTTTTTAGATTTTAGTTACTGGTTATAGGGGCAATTAAGTCATTTTCCTCTCACATTAAATCCCCATAACATGAAATTTAACCCCTCAATAAGCAAAATACATTCACTCATTCATAGAATCCTCTCAAGAAATAAACCCTAGTTCATCAAGCTCAAGATTAAGTGCAAAGAAATACCCAATAATGTTCACAAATTCTGTCACTCATTTATGTTAGGTGTTCATCCTTGGGTCTCCTTCCTCCATTGGAGTTCAAGAACCCTTTTTAAAACATGAATTATGATTCCCATGTTATGAATTGAATTATGCTCATGTTTGTTTTGTTGCATGGGTTTCAAGTTAAGATCTTTTATGAGTTCCATGAAATTTAGTTAGCATGTGCATTGAATTATAAATCTCTCATGTAAAAACCCTTGAATTTGCAAGTTGCATGTTGTAGTTATGATGCCCTATATGATTATTTTTCATCTTTAGCAATCATGCTCCCTAAGTAAATTATGCATGGTAACCTATTATTATGTTGCTAAAGTTGTGATATTAGTTTATCAATTATGCTATCGAGTCCTAGGGGTATTTAATACCCATAATCTAGTTGTTTACTTAGTTGTAGTAGTTATAAAATAGTCCCAGTAAAGTTCAAGAATCGTAGTACTCAATCTGTTGACAGAACTCAATGAACTCAGTCCAGTTCAGTCAGTCAACACGATCAGGGTTAGTTCAGTCAAGTTTAGTACAGTCTAGTGATCAGTTTCATTTAGTTAGAATTAATATTCAACACCGAGAGAACCTAGGGATAGGGGCATTCCTGCCAGTTAAGGTTTGACCCTTAGTAGCAATCCCTGAGTTATAGAACTATGTAGCCAGCATAGGGAAAGTCATCCTCCAACCAGACTAAGGTTGACGCAATCATATATATATATTTCATGAGTCTTCCTGCCAGATTAGGGTTGACACAGCATTGTTAGTATCCCGTGGCAAGGTGCTAACACCCTTCAGACTAGGGTCACAGGTTGGACACCAAATCAGTCTATATTGGGGTATGTCGGTTAGATGAACACTCCCACAGTTACTGTTTCAGTATTAGTATGCAGTAAAGAACACATTCAGTTCTACAGAACCATGGCTATCAGTTATCAGTTACTCAGCCATCAGAATTTAGTACACAGTTTCAATATAATCTCAGATACATGGCGTATACCTATATGCGCAGTATTTTATGTTCAGTATGTTCAGTAGTTATAGTTTTGCAACTATTATCATCCAGTTACTTCATGATGTTCATTCAGTCAGTTATCATCTCATGCATATGAACCCATGTATATCAGCCTTACCTTACTTAGCATACTAGTACATTCCACGTACTGATCGCATACTTTTTTTTACGCTATGATGTCTCATATCATAGGTTTAGATGCTTAGGTTCCTGACCGTACTTAGCATCTCAGGCTATCAGCAGTAACTATTGCAGTGAGTCCTTATATTTCATGGGTAGAGTTTATCTATTTCAGTATTCCTGCAGTTCAGTAGTTATTTCAGTCAGAATTAGTTGAGAGTTTGTCCCATCAACTCCATATTCAGACAGTTAGAGGCTAACATACTAGCATAGTCAGTTATTTAGTTTTCAGATGTTATTATCAGTTATACTCCGTTATTATTTTAGTATTTTGAGAACCTTATGGCATTTTCAGATTTCTTCCGTATATATATTCCAGTATTATATTTAGTGTTCATAGCAGGTACCAGTCATGGGTTAGCTTAAGGTCCTTCAGGGTCGTAAACACTGTGTAACACCCAGGGTATAGTCTCGGGGCATTACAAAATTGATATCATAGCCTATGCCTCTAAAGAGTTCTAGGGAGTCTGAAAGCCAGATCAAATAGGGTCTTATGCATGGGTGTGTAACACGCCATACTTATGAATAAGAGGCTATGAGGTATTTTTAGGAAAAGTTCTTTTCTTTCAGTTTTCATATCATGTGAGTGAGCATGAATTCAAATTAAATTTTCTATCTAATCCAACTTTTCCTTCCATTTATAGAACATGACTCTCAGAAAGACCATCGAAAGAAGAACTGGGAACCAGCCAGAACCTCTACTTGTTCAGGAAGATCCCCTGAATGAGCACGTTTCTCATGTGGAATTCAAAGAAACTTTTACCATTTTAGCCCATTTTGTGGCATCTTAGAATGTTTGACTACCTATTATTCAGGCCAACCCAGTGGTCAATACTGTTGTAGCTAGAATTCAGGAGTTTACCCAAATGAACCATCCTTTATTTTCAGGGTCAAAGTCTGAAGAGGACCCATAGGAATTCCTTGACATGGTGCAAAAGGTAACAGATATTATGGGTATAACCACTAGTAAGAGTACTGAGTTAGCTACTTATCAGTTATAGGATGTGGCTCATACATAGTTTAAGCAGTGGAAAGTAGATAGGGGTACAGATACATGTTCTGTAGAATAGGAAGAGTTTGCTACTGGCTTTTTAGATAGGTTTCTTTTCTTGGAGTTGAGGAAGTCTAAGGTGTTAGAGTTCATCAATATAAAGTAGGGTAACATGAGTGTGAAAAAGTATTCCCTCAAGTTTACTTAGTTGGCCAGGTATGCTCCTCATAGGGTAGCTGATAGCAGGTCTAAGATGAACAAATTCATGTATGGTGTGTCTGATAGTGTGGTCAAGGAGTGTAGGACCACAATGCTTATTAAGGAGATGGACTTGGCTAGGTTGATGGTCCATTCTCAATAGATTGAGGAACAGAAGACTAAGGAGAAAGAGAGGGAGAACAAGATAACTAGAACAAGTAGCTTTAGTTTTGATCATCCTAAGTCAAAGGGTGGCAATCACCCTTAGTTACACCCAAAATCTTTAGTCCCATCTCCATCTCCATCCAATGCTCCGACGCCTAAATTCAGAAATGGTAATAAGGATAGGGCACCAGACTCTAAATCTTAAGGTAGTGTAAACAGTGTCCGAATAAATCTTCTTTGTTAGAAGTGTGGTAGAAATCATCAATGTATCTACAGGGCTGGCAGTGACGTGTGTTTCAAGTGTTGTAAGCCAAGTCATAGAATCAGAGAATATCCTCAGGTAGGTTCGTAAAGTTAGCATAATCACCCACCAGCTTAGTCTGGTCGCCTGTCTTAGCAGGGTGTCGCTTCCAGTCCCACTAGTGAGCAGCGGCTAAACATACTTTATGCACTCCAGTTCTAGCAGGATTAGGAAATTCTCCTAATGTGGTCATTGGTACATTATAAGTTTACTATTTATGTTTTTATGCTTTGCTAGATCCAGGAGCTTCTTTGTCCTTTGTAACTCCTTATATAGCCGTCAACTTCAGAGTCAGTCCTGAAATCTTAGCAAAACCCTTCACAGTCTCTACCTCAATGGGAAATCTATCATAGCCCGGCGGGTGTACAGGAACTGTCCGGTTGTGGTATCTCAGAAAGTTACTTCAGAAGTCTTAGTAGATTTAGAGATGATGGATTTTGACATCATTCTCGGCATGGATTGGCTCCATTCATTCTATGCCTCAATTGATTATAGAAATAGAGTTGTCTATTTTTAGTTCCCAAAGGAACTTGTCCTAGAATAGTGGGGTAGTAGCACAGCGCTTAAGGGTCAACTTATTTCATACCTGAGAGCAATAAAAATGATATTCAAGGGGTATGTCTATCATTTAGTACGCATCAAAGACTCTATTTCTGAGACTCCTAATCTTGAATTAGTACTAGTCTTAAGTGAATTTTCATATATTTTTCCCGAAGATCTCCTCGGATTTTTCCCAAAATGGGAATCGACTTTGGAATAGACCTTTTTATTAATACTCAGCCCATCTTTATCCTGCCATACAGAATGGCTCCAGCTAAACCTAAAGAGTTGAAAGAACAGATGTAGGATCTCCTTGAGGTGTGCCAGTTCTATTTGTGCAAAAGAAAAATGGTTCGCTTAGATTGTATAGTGACTACCGTCAGTTGAACAAAGTCACAGTCAAGAATAAGTACCCACTTCCTAGAATCGATGACTTGTTTGACCAACTTCAAGGTGCCAGTTAGTTTTCTAAGATAGACCTCAGATCCGGATATCACCAGCTCAGAGTCAGAGAATGTGACATTTCAAAAACAACTTTCAGAACTTGGTATAGTCACTTGGAATTTCTAGTCATGTTATTTTGCCTTACCAATTCCCCAGTAGCTTTCATGGACTTGATGAACTGCATGTTCAAGTAGTACTTGGAAATATTTGTCTTAGTCTTCATTGATGATATTCTTGTGAACTCCCCGTAATAAAAATGACCATGCAGACTATCTCAGAATAGTATCATAGACTCTCAAAGCCCATCGATTGGTAACCAAATCAATAAATATAAATTTTGTCTAAGGTCAATATCTTTCTTTGGTCACATAGTTCTCGGTGATGGCATTAGCGTTGATCCTTAAAAGATCGAAGTAGTGAGAAACTGGCTCAAACCCATCTCTCCATCAGATATCTGGAGTTTCTTGGGTTTGGCTGGCTATTATCGATGGTTTGTTAAAGGATTTTTATCTATTGTATTCCCCATGTCCAGATTAACTCAGAAAAAAGTTAAATTTTAGTGGTCAAATTCTTCTGAGAAGAGTTTTCAGGAGTTGAAGACTCAACTCACTACAGCCCAAGTTTTGACTTTACCCGACGGTTCAGACTGATTTGTTATATATTATGATGCTTCCAGAGATGCAAAGGTGTAAGGTTGTGGCCTTTGCCTCTAGATAGCTTAAGCCCCATGAAAATAATTATCCCACCTATGATCTTAAATTAGCAGTTGTTGTATTTGCCTTAAGGATTTAGAGGCACTATTTATATGGGGTGCATGTTGATGTATTCATAAACCACAAAAGCCTGCAGTATGTATTTTCACAAAAAGAGCTGAACTTACATCAAATAAGGTGGTTAGAGTTGTTGAAAAACTATGACATAAGTGTTTTGTATCATCTAGGCAAGGCCAATGTAGTGGCAGATGCCCTCAGTAGGTTTTCCATGGGTAGTGTTGCTTACGTTGAGGATGGTAAAAAGAAGTTAGTTTAGAAAGTTTATCAGCTTGCCAGAATAGGTGTCCGTTTGGTTGATTTGGCTAAGGGAAGTGTTTGGGTAAAGAATATTTTGGAGACTTGTTTAGTTTTTGAGGTGAAAGAAAAGAACGATAGAGATCCCAGTTTAGTTAAGCAGAAAGAGTCAGTCAGAGACCAGAAAGTAGATGTTTTCTTCCAAGGAGGAGATGGTGTCTTATTTTGTCAGGGTAGGCTATGTGTGTCATATATGGATGGCGTGAGACAGCGAATTCTTTATTAAGCGCATGGTGCACGTTACTTCATTCATCCAGGGGCTACTAAGACGTACCATAACTTGTGAGAAGCCTATTGGTGGAGTGGGATAAAGAGAGATATTGTAGAGTTCTTAGCTAAGTGTTCCACGTGTCAGTAGGTTAAGATTGAACATCAGAAGCCTAGTGGGTCTATGCAAGAGTTCAGTATTCCCACTTGGAAGTAAGAGAAAGTGAACATGGATTTTGTGAAAGGTTTGCCTTGTCCTCATCGACATCATGATTCGATTTGGGTCATTATAGACAGGATGACAAAATCAGCCCATTTCTTGCATGTTCATACTTCTTATTCAGCCGAGGACTATGCTAGCCTCTATATTAGAGAGTTGGTTAGGTTACACGGTGTCCCGTTGTCCATTATTTTAGATAGAGGTATGTAGTTCACCTCTCACTTTTGGAAAGCCTTCTAAAATGGTCTTATTACCTAAGTGCACATCAGTACAGCCTTTCACCCTCAGATAAATGGTCAAGCAAAAAGAACCTTTAAGACTTTTAAAGATATGTTGAGAGCATGTATCATTAACTTTAAGGATAGTTGGGATGACCACTTACCTTTGATTAAGTTCACGTGTAATAACAGTTATCTTTCAATTATTCAGATGGCTTCGTTTGAGGCTCTTTATGGAAGAAGATATAGATCTCCCATTGGTTGGTTTAAGGTAGGTGAGATCATGGTAGTAGGGCTTGACTTGGTGTTTAATTCCTTATAGGAAGTACAGTTGATCAGGGAGAGGCTTAAGACATCCCAGAGTCGACAGAAATCTTATATAGATTTGAGAAGGAAAGATCTTAAATTTGATATTGGTGATTATGTGTATTTAAAAATCTCTCCCGTGAAGGGGGTGAAAAGATTTGGTAAGAAGGGGAAGCTTAGTCCTCAAAATGTTGTTCCTTATAGGATTCTGAGTCATTTTGGTAAGGTAGCTTATGAGCTTGAGTTATCTGTAGACTTAGCATCAGTCCACCCAGTGTTTCACCTTTCCCTGCTAAAGAAGTACATTGGTGACCCAATAGTTGTAGTCCTTATAGAGAGTGTAGATGTTAAGAACAGTCTCTCTTATGAGGAAGTCCCATTGAAATCCTTGATCATTCGATTCGCAAACTGAGGGAAAAAAGAAGTTTCTTTGGTCAAAGTTCTTTGGCAGAATCAGTCTGTTTAGGGAGCTACTTGGGAAGCATAGGTAGACATACAAACCAAGTATCATTACCTCTTTTTCGCAAACTCAGACTCAGCCTAAGGTAACAACCTTCCTTGTATTTACTATATTCCATACTCAGTTATAGCTGCATAACATTCCCATATCATGCATGCATTCATGAAACAGTTCAGTCATGTGTCATGCCTCCAGAACTCAGCCATCTTCAGCTATGCATGTCAGTGTAAGTAACGTTCCTATCAGTTCAATCAGTCTTATTCGAGGACGAATGTTCCCAAGGGAAAGATATTATAAGACCCCGTAAAAGTTCTAGCTCGATTCAGTCCCATATAGCTTGTGATAAAGTGTCCCAGACTTATAAAAATTCAGCTAAGTGTTAAGACTTAGAATTATTTTTGCCTTTGGAATTTGATGATCATATTTACGATATTTATGACCTTAGAATTTCGATTTTTAAGTTGATTCATGATCAAGTATGTCAATAGGTCATTTTGGTTGAGTTTTAGAATTTTTGACCATCGTTTGAGTCATGTTTGGATAACCAAAATAGAAAGCCAATGTGATTTTGATGCGATGTGTTGGCTATCGCGTCGACAGCATCGACGCAGTGCATCGTCAATTGCGTCAACACCATCGATGTGGTGCATCAGTTATTGCATCACTGGGCGCAGTTTTTAGATTTTAGTTATGGGTTGTGGCGGTAACTAAGTCATTTTCCACCCACATTAAGCCCCCATAACACAAAATTCAGCCCCTCGGTAGGCAAAATACATTCACTCATTCACAAAATCCTCTCAATAAATAAGCCCTAGTTCATCAAGCTCAAGATCAAGTTCCAAGAAATTCCCAACAATCATCACTAATTCTGTCATTCAGGTATGTTAGGTGTTCATCCTTGGGTCTCCTTCCACCCTTAGAGTTCAAAAACCCTTTTTAAAACATGAATTATTATTCTCATGTTATGAATTGAATTATGCTCATGTTTGTGCTATTGCATGGGTTTCAAGTTAATATCTTTTATGAGTTTCATGAAATTTAGTTATCATGTGTGTTGAATTATGAATCTTTCATGTCAAAACCCTTGAATTTGCAAGTTGCATGTTGTAGTATGATGCCCTATGTGGTTAGTTTTCATTTACAGCAATCAGGCTCCCTAAGTGTTTGATAAAATATTCATGAGTAAATTATGCATGGTAACCTATTATTGTGTTGATAAAGTTGTTATTTTAATTTATGAATTATGCTATCGAGTCCTGGGGGTATTTATTACCCAAAATCAAGCTATTTACTTAGTTGTAGTAGTTATAAAATAGTCCCAGTAAAGGTGAAGACTCGTAGTACTCAGTCAATTGACAAAACTCAGTGAACTCAGTCCAGTTCAGTCAGTCAACACGATCAGGGTTAATTCAGTCAAGCTTAGTACAGTCTAGTGATCAGTGTCTTTCAGTTGGGAGTATATTCAGCACTGACCGAACGTAGGGATGGGGGCATTCCTGCCAGTTAGGTTTTGACCCTTAGTAGCAATCCTTGAGTTATAGAACTATGTAGACAGCATAGGGTAAGTCATCCTTCTTTCATACTAGGGTTGACGCAATTATATATATATTTCATAAGTCTTTCTGCTAGATTAGGGTTGACACAACATTGTTAGTATCCGTGGCAAGGTGCTAACACCCTTCCAACTGGGGTCACAGGTCGGACCCCAAATCAGTCTATATTAGGGTATGTCAGTTAGATGAACACTCCCATAGTTATAGTTTCAATATTAGTATTCAGTTAAGAACTCAGTCAGTTCTATAGAACCATGGCTATCAGTTATTAGTTACTCAACCATCAGAATTCAGTACTCAGTTTCAATATAATCTCAGATACATAATGTATACCTTTATGCACAGTATTCCATGTTTAGTATATTCAGTAGTTACAGTTTTGCATGTATTCCCATCCAGTTACTTCATGATGTTCATTCAGATAGTTATCATCTCATGCATATGACCCCATGTATATCAGCCTTACCTTACTTAGCATACCAGTACATTCCACATATTGATCGCATACTTTCTTTTGCGCTATGATGTCTTATATCAAAGGTTCAGACTATCAGGTTCCTGACCGTACTTAGCAGCTCAGGATATCAGCAGCAGTAATAATGGTGAGTCCTCATATTTCAAGGATAGAGTTTATCTATTTCAGCATTCCAGTAGTTCAGTAGTTATTTCAGTCGAAGTTAGTTGGGGGTTTGTCCCATCAACTCCATATTCAGATAGTTAGAATATCTCAGACTAGCATAGTTAGTTATTTAGTTTTCAGATGTTATAATCAGTTATACTCAATTATTATTTCAGTATTTTGAGAACCTTATGGCATTTTCAGATTTCTTGTGCATATATATTCTAGTAATATATTCAATTCTCACAACAGGTACTAGTCATGGGTTAGCTTATGGTCCTTCGGGGTCGTAAGCACCGTCTGATGCCCAGAGTGTAGTCTCGGGGAATTACAAGAGAATACAATTATAAAGATAGTAAGAAAATTGAGAAGAATTTCAAAGAGAAAAAAAATTCTTGTATGTGGAACTAGACCTGACGAGTATAGTCAAATCTCTGCTTGCGAAAATGCTAAAGAAATATGGGAGAATCTAAGAACATCTCATGAGGGTACTACAGATGTGAAGGAGTCTAAAAGAGACATGTTGACTACTCAATTTGAAGCTTTCTCCATGAAAGAAGGAGAAACCATTCAAGAAATACATACAAGGCTTGCCTCCATCACAAATGAGTTGCACTGTTTGGGTGAGGTTATTCCCCTGCATAAGCAGATAAGGAAAATCCTTGGAGTTCTTTTGAAATCCTGGGAAAGAAAAGTTAATGCTATAATTGAGGCAATAAAATAGAAGAGTCTCACTATGGATAAACTAATTGGAAATCTAAATATTTATGAACTCAAGAAACATCAAGGCTAAGGAAAGAAGAAAACTAAAAAGGAAAAGTTCCTAGAATTGAAGGCCTCAAAGTCTGATTCAAGTGAGGAGGATACTGATGCTGCTTATTTGAGCAAAAGGATAGTAAGAGCAATGAAGAAAAGTAGTTAGTTTTAAAAGAAAGAAAGCAAAAGCAAAAAAAGTGGTACTGTCGAAGTCTGCCACAAATGTGAGAAACCTGGGCATTTCATCAAAGATTGCCCATTTCATAAAATAGACTATTAGGAATATATAAAGTCAGGAGGTGACAAAGGAAAGAAAAAGGACCAGCTTCTTGAAAAGTCAAGAAGAAAGGTTGTTGCTGATTATGTTGTGAAATAGTCGTTAGCAATCTGAGGAGTTACTTCCAGTGAATCTGATGAATCTGAAAAGCTTGAAGATGTCTCCATTTTAGCAGTGGAAGATAGTGAAATCACCTATGATTCCTTGTTTTCTCTCATGACAAAATTAGAAAATAAATAAGAAAATAAGGTAACTCTCTTTGATATTTAGTAAAATTTAGATAATTATTCTAATAAGAAGATAAAGAAGCTTGTAAATATGTTGATTGATTTAGTATGTAAACTGACTACTGAGAAAAATGCTCTAGAAGAAAATGTAGAAAATTTGAGCTTGAGTTAATTATTTTTACTCTCCAGTTGTCTAAAATAGAGGAACAATCCTCAAATTGAAATCTGAAAATCTGAGTCTAATGTATCAATTGAAGAAGATAGATAAGTCTGATAGTAAAGGGAAAAAAGAAGCTTTGAGGCTTCAAATTAAGCTTGAATAAAAATTGAAGGATTCTCAAAAGACTCTCATGAATGCTCTTCATAAGAATAAGGAACTCTAAAGGAACCAGGTCTACATAAGAGAAGATCTTAAAAATCTCTAAAATGGGCCACATCTTCACAAAGACTTTCTAATCTAACCAGCCAGGGAATCAATAATGGTAGAGGCCTTGGATATCAGAATAGAACCTATGCTTTTGCTAAAAATAAGGTATATAGTTCTTTGTGTACACACTGTAGAAGGGATGGGCACTTGAAAGAGAATTATCAAAGTTTTCTTAAGAGTCAAATGAACAGTACTAGACACAGTCAATATGAGAAGTAAATCCCAAAGGATCCAAACCCTTGAGAATTTTAAAGAAGAACAAATTGTCCAGCTGGACAAAAAGGGATTGGATCACTCCTTTGTCCTCTTTTTGGGAACTCAAACTTAGGTGGGTTCCCAAATCTAATAAATGACTTTGCTTTTAGGTAGGAGTAAGGGAAGGCAGTTAAAACTGGTTTATGGATAGTGGATGCTCAAAGCATATGACTAGGAGGACTAACTATTTTATCTCAATCAAGACACTTCAAGGTAGAGGTTTCTCATTTGGAAATGGTAAAAAGGGTTATATTTATGGTGTTGGAAAAATAGGAAAGTCTCTTGATCATGCAATAGAGGTTGTGTACTATGTAAATGGTCTCAAGCACAGTCTTATGAGTGTATCTCAAATCTATGACAAAGGTAATGAGGTGAGGTTCTTATTTGATGGATGTATTGTATCAAGCTTGAAGTTCAGAAAAGTCATTCTTAGAGCTAAAATATGCCAGAATATGTATGTAGCTCATCTGGACTCTGTAACTGACTGTGAATTAACCAACTTAAGTGTTCAAGGTGAAAATGCTAATTATGGAACAGAAGATAGGAAAATGTAAGTTCCTCCTTGCTGAATAAACTTATCTCAAAGGACCTGGTCTATGGTGTTCCAAATCTGAAATTTTTAGATAAAAATGTTTGTGATGCCTGTGTCAAAGAAAAACTAACCAGATCATCGTTTAAGTATAAGAAGTAGGTTAGCATCTATAGACCCCTTGAGTTGTTGCATATGAATTTATGTGGACCTGTTAAATTTTAGAGTAGAGGTGGAAAGAGGTATGTGTTTGTCATTGTGGATGACTATTCCAAGTTCACCTAGACAATGTTCTTGAGACCTAAATATGAAACATATGATGTTCTTGTGGTTTTTTCTAAGAAAATTGAGATGGACTTAAACTTCAAAATTGTTGGATTCAGATGTGATCATGGAACTTAGTTTGAAACCTCCCAGATTGTAGAATTTTGTGCTAAAATGGAATTATTCATAATTTTTCTGCTCCAAGGACTCCCTAGAAAAATAAAGTAGTTGAAAGAAAGAACAGGACTCTTATAGAAATTGCCAGGACTATGTTAATTAATGGTTGTCTTCCAAAGGCTTTAGGGTTGAGGCTGTCAACACTGCATGTTATGTGACTAATAGATGTTTAATTAGATCACTCTTGAACAAAACTCTTTGTGAATGTTAAGCAGAAATAACTCTCGACACACGATAAGCCAAGGGAGGCTAATGTACACCAAAGATGGAAAGGCAGCGGAATAAGGCGACTTCTACGGTGACTATGGTGACTACGAAAAATGGATAACATCAACCTCTCTCTCTATTCACTTTTGGCAGCTTTCTCCCAGCTCAATTTCAGACAATCTAGGAGGAGAAAGAGCTGGAAGACAAAATTGAGTGCATTACTATTTAGCCAGATTATGGGAAGAAACCAATCAATACTCTGGTGGCTCTACCTAGGAGGTTACAGTTCTCTGGTATGGATGCATCAACAAGCTCGAAGAAGGAAAAAAACAATTTAAAAAGCAGAACCCAAAATTTGAACAGCACAGAAAAGAGAAATGGAAAGAAATGAAACTGGTATATAGTCCACCTAATTAACGGGATGGAGAAATGGCAGTGGAATTAAAAATGGAAGACATTAAAGCAGTGGATGAACACTGTTCAACTGCTCTTATTGGCTATGTATTGAGAGGCACTCCATATTAGAATTCTATGGACAATTTTGTGACAAATGTATGGAACTTTATGAAGAAGCCGCAAATTCTCTACCCTAATGAAAGGTGTTATGTCTTTCGAAAGGGGCCATATACATATCATAATAAACCATTTATACTGAATCTGTGGATGGTGAACTTTGTGCTTGATGCAGAATCTATCACCACGATTCTGCTTTGGGTGAACTTTCATAGACTACCGGTAGGGTGCTAGTCGTAAGATACCCTAAGCAAGGTGCCAAGTGCGGTGGGAAAGCCACGGAATACTGATAAATATACTGCTGACATGACCAGAATTTCTTATACATGGGTCTTGATAGAGGTGGATATATCACAACCAATGATTGATATGATTGTGACAGACACCCCATATAGATCTATTGAACAGGTTGTAGAGTATGATTGGAAGCCAAAATTTTGTAATGAATGTATACGATATGAGCATAATATAGAAGAATGTTAGAGCAGGACGCACGAAGAGAAAGTGGAGAATCCACGGGGTTAGGAGGAGAAGGAGTTCAAAGTACCCCCTAGAAAGAAGACACAGGGCAGAAGAAGGAAAAGAATAGTGCAAACTTGGAAACCTCGACAAGATGACCCATAAGGAAATAATAAAGAACTAACTAACAAACAAAGCACAGCAATCCAGGGAAAAACTTTTGCCTCAAAAGATGTACCACCTACTATGTATTCAAGCTCAATCCCTAAGGAGAATTCAGGTAATCATTTTGCAGCATTGGCGAACACGGCTGAGAGAGAGACAAGCTCTCCAGGGCATGCCCCTGAAAAGGCATTTTAGCCACCATGATAATTTGCACATGAAATGTAAGAGGGCTGAACCAGCCCTTTAAACAGAAAGAGGTGCTTCTCTTTCTAAAAAAGAATAAAGTTGATGTGTTTGGTTGCTTAGAGACAAAAATAAAGGAAAGCAAAGCTAAGACTATGCTGGTGAGATATTCAAAAGAGTGGAACTATTTTTACAACTACCCACATTGTGAGAATGGCAGGATATGCTTGTTATGGAGGAAGCATGTTAACATACAAATCCTAACTATGCATGAACAATATGTTCACTGCAAGGTTGAGGATATTGGCAACAACTTTTTAGCTGGAATTACTGTGGCCTATGAAATGAATCTATTGACTTAGAGAATAGAACTATGGAGTGATGAATCTTAAGGCTAATGTGCACGAGGCTTGGCTGCTTAGTGGGGGTTTTAATAATGTACTCACGGCAGATAGAAGAATTGGCCAACCAGTAATAGAGACTAAAATGCAGGAATTCAAAGACACAGTAGAGAATCTACAACTCACACCTCTTAGATCTCAAGGAGGATTTTATACATAGTGCAACAAGCAGCAGGGCCCTAACAGGGTGTATAGTAAAATAGATTGGTTATTTGAGAACTATGAGTGGCTGCAACAGTTTAGGCATATAGAGGCATACTATTTGCAAACAAACATATCAGATCATTCACCATCTATAGTCCAATGCACACAAAGGATCAACTTAAAACCAAGAACTTTCAGGCTATATGTTACAGTCTTTGAGCATCCTGAGTTTAATGATCATATGAAAAGGGTCTGGTAGAGACCAATAGAAGGAGATACAATGTAAGGATTATGGGATAAATTGAAGAAACTAAAAGTGGAGATCAAGGATTTGAATACTTACATGGATTTATATGCACAAAGACTTAATCAAGAAAGGCAACAGTTAGATACTATCCAAGCCTAAATTGAAAACCAACTATTTTGCATAAGACTTATTTGAGCAGGAGAAGGTAATTTTAGCAGACATTAGGAAAAAGTATTTAGACAGAAATCAAGAGTGAACTGTATTGATAGTGGAGATGCTAATACAAAGTACTTTCAATCTTAAGTAAAGATCAGAACAGTCCACAATGCTATCACTTCAATATACAATGAGAATGGAGTAAAAATGAATGATCCTAAGAAAGTAGAGGCATAATTTGTATCATTCTTTAGATTTATCGTGGGAGAAAGTGAGAAGGAATTACCTTACCCTAATTCACTAGTGATTAAAGAGGGACCTTGTCTTCACAGGGACCAATAACTGATGCTGATACAAGAAGTAAGACTAGAGAAGACTGATCATGCAGTTAAAGGCATGCCTCTAGTAAAGATGGCTTGGAACTGCACTGCCATAACCTTAATACCAAAGGTCCCTCCACCTACTAAGGTGAAGAATTATAGACCCATTGCTTGTTGTTCCACTCTATACAAGCTAGTTGCAAAAATCTTCACTAATAGGATGCAGAAAGTGATGAATAGATTGATAGGCAAATCCCAATCAGCTTTTGATAATAGATGTATACTAAAGATGGATATAAGGAAAGCATATGATACATTGGAGTGGCAGGTCTTAAGACCAATGATGACAGAACTAAGGTTCCCTTAGAAGTTCATAAACTGGATAATGGAAAGTGTGTCAATTGTTACTTATTCACTAATGCTAAATGGAGGACTAACATAACCATTTCAAGCAAAGAGAGGACTGAGGAAAGGGGGCCCCATATCCCCCTACCTCTTTACTATTACAATGGAATACTTGAATAGGGAACTAACTAAGATGGTGATCAACAAGCAATTCCACTTCCATCCCAGGAGTAAGAGATTCGGAGTAATACATATGTGTTTTGCTGATGATTTGCTTATGTGTTGCAGGGCTAATTTAACTTCCATAACACTGATGCAATATACTTTCTAGAAATTCTCTAATGCATCTGGGCTGAAAGAAAATTAGGAGAAGAGTTCAATATATATAGCAAGAACTACAAGAAGTCTGAGAATAGAGATCATACAAAAGTTGGGTTATGTGGAAGGACAACTCCAATTCAAGTACTTAAGAGTTCCTCTGTCCATCAAAAAGCTGACAATGGCTCAATGTTTACCCATAGTTAAGAAGTTTACAGCCAAGATAAACTGCTAGTCAGCAAAACTATTATCATATTCTGGAAGGATTCAACTCATAAAGTATGTCTTATTTTGAATGCAAAGCTACTAGTCACAAATTTTTGTCCTGCCACAAAGAGTAATCAAAATACTGGAAGCCATATGTAGAACCTTCCTCTGGACAGATAAAGGTGATATCTCAATAAAGGCCCCAGTGGCATGGGAGAAAATTTGTTATCTAGGCTCAGCAGGACGATTGAATGTCATTGGTCTCAAGAAGTGGAACAAAGCAGCCACTTGAAACAACTGTGGGCTATATCTATGAAGAAAGACACAATGTGGATAAAGTGGGGGCATTACTACTACATAAAGAATAATGAGTTAGAAATCATGCCAAGTCCTAAAAATGCAGCTTGGGTGGTGAAAAAAGTTATTGACGGTAGAAAAGTAGTAATGTCACAGCAGTGGTACCAAGGCTCAATTCAGAATGTGTTAGAGAAGATGGTACAAGGTGGCAAGTTCAAAATCAAATGAGCAAATCAATCCAAGATGCCTCAACTGCTTAAGGTTCTATGGAAGAATATAACATTACACAAGCAAGTGCACCCAAGGTTCAAATTCATACTATGGTTGGCAGTACAATAAAGGTTAGCAACAGTAGTAAGGCTTCAAAAAAATAGGATTCCAAGTTCTAATTAACTGCATATTTTATGATTAGGACAAAGAAATATTTGACCACCTGTTCTTCAGATGCCTGTATAGTAATCAAGTATGGAGAAGAATGTTAAGTTGGAAGCAACTAAGAAGAAGCATTGGCACATGGCAGCAGGAACTTGATTGGATGAGCTGAGTAGCTAAGAAGAAGGGAGTTTATGCTGAAACCATTTGCTACACATTTGTGATGGTCGTCTACAATATATGGTATGACAGAAACACATTGAGGTTTAAGAAGGGACAGGCAGTGGTTGATCACACATGCTATAGTATAGTCATGAACCTACACATACAAGGAAGACATAGAGCAACCTGGAGGATTTTACTTCCAGGATAAATTGCTTTCCATAGGAGTATGTACAAACTAGTGATGCTTTCTTGTGTAGTGTTATAGGTAGTAAGAACTAGATGATGTTGAGAGTTACATAATTAGAGGTAGATGGTCAGGTTCTACCCGACTTTGCAAAGACAGATTTTGGTTATTAATAATACAACATCTTTGAACCAAAAAAAACTTATTATGAACTTGTGTTCAGAAGAAAGACGAAGCTTGACTAGTTAAGACCCTTTGGACGCAAATGTTTTATTCTAAACAATAAAAAGAAAGATCTTGGAAAATTTGACTCTAAGAATGATGAAGCGGATTTTGTGGTCTACTCCTCAATAAGTAAAGCACATAGGGTCTTCAACCAAAGAACGTAGTGTGTGGAGGACAGTGTACATGTAGTCTTTGATAAGTCAGGAAAGCCAAGGAATTTTGGTGGAGATAAAGATTCTGACATAGAAGAACTCATTCCTATTCAAAAGGAAGACAAAACTGAAGAGGATGGGCAAGGACAAAATGATACTGTTAAGGATGATGAAGGTGATAGTGAGTCAGGATCTTAGTTATAGACTCTAGCTACAGTAGAAGTACATCAAGAAGTCTCTAGTCAAAATCTCCAAGGACCTGGTCCAAGAAAAACTCAACTCAGAATGTCAAATTGGAAGTATAAATCCTCTCACCCCCTTGAAAATCTTGCACCCCCTTTGGAATTTGGAATTCAAACAAGAGCTCAAGAAAGAAATTTCATGGCTTTCTTAGCATTCTTGTCACAAATTGAGCCCAAAAATATGAAAGAAGCACTTAAGGATACTGACTGGAGCAATCCAATATAGGAGGAGCTTCAGCAATTTAAAAGTAGCAAAGTATGGCACCTGGTCCTCAGGCCAATTGACATAACAATTATTGGGACTAAATGAATGTATAGAAACAAGCAAGATTATCATAGAACTAGCAACAGGAATAAAGCAAGGCTGGTTGTTCAAGGCTATAACTGGGAAGAAGGAATTGACTATGATGAGACATTTGCTCCAGTTGCAAGGATAGAAGCTATCAGGATTCTTATTGCATTTGTTGCCTATATGGAGTTCAAACTCTTCTAAATGGATGTCAAAAGTTGTCACAACATGAACTAGGGCCTGTCAGTGATAGGCATCCCAAGTCCACCGAGGATCAAAGACCACCCCTGAGCCTATTACCATGCAACTAATAACACCTAACAGTGGATGAATACTAATGAAACAGAAAATAAAATAAGAAATCCAAGAAGAATCTATACAAGATCAATATCTGAAATCATCCCTAATACCCATGTCCACAATATCCACAAAGCCTTTAACGAAATCCGAGTGCCTATAAAGTGTCGGAACATGCCCCCGACTATAGACAAACCACATCTGAAATAAAGTCTATGACATGAGAAACCCAAACATGAAATGAAGTGTTTCAAATAATGAAAGCTCACTACTTCATGTCAACTCACGAACTAACCACGAGCACCAGATCACTGCGCAGGCAAGGTAGACTTGCCTTCAGACCCTGCATCGCATGGAGATACAACATATAAAAATAGTTTGTGGTTGGAACGCAAGCATGTAACTCAAAGATAAGGGAACAAATAATTCCATAGATAATAATTCAAAAATAGTCAAATCCCATGCATACCATCAAATGAAAATACATATATATATATATATATATATATATATATATCATATGCCAGGTTAGGAAAAAAGGTTTAGCATGAACATTTAAAAATATTAACCTAGGTTGTGTAGGTTGATCATCATAAAATCCACCCACGGGCTATATGGGTCTAGTTGTAACACCCTAGTCAAGCCCAGTGCGTGTTAGCCAAATGTACCGGAAATATCATAGAAAGTCGGGGATTCCATGTACCCTTCCCCAACCATGATACAATTATAAATATATATATATATATATATATATATACACACACACTTTGGGGATTCCCTTGTACCCCACAATCACACGGTCATCAAGACCAACCCTCATGTCGATAACCATAGTTTCTAGTATTATTCATTCAGACTCACACATTCACGGCTAGCTAACACAACCCCCTTTAAGCCCAATTAAAACATTTAATACATAACCTATTTACCAGATTCTCGAAGTCAATTATATAGGCATTATTAAGTGGAATCATCATATCGACTATAGCTCGTAAGCAATGTCATTAACCAACACTTTTAAGGATTCTTTCATACCCCGCAAACTCCATTATTAAAATCACTTGGTGGATTTCCATGTACCCCACAAGGTTTTCAAGACAATTATCAATAACTAATTAGCCAATTATTCCATACATTAGTTTTAAGGAAGTAGACCAAACCAATTTTTTGGGGATTCCATTGTACCCCCATTACCATGGTTTACAAAATTGGGGAATCCATTGTACCCCGAAATCCATTAACCTCTATTAACCTCTTTTTATTTATATACCAATGTACTAAAACAAGTGAGCAAACCAAACTAGCTGAAAAAATCACATTCATTGACAATTTCACAAACAGGTTGAGGGCACATTATTTCCAAACCATATACCAAGACAAAATCATCAAATTAGGGATTAACCACAACCCCTCCATTTAATTACCATTCCTATGCATCCCATAATGTTCAAAATCATTAATAAAGCATGAACTTTTACATAATAAACCTTGGAAAAACATTTAAACCAAATACATTCACAACCCTCAACCCATAGTTCAAAACCCATTGTCAAAACCATGAATAATAACCAATTTCATGCCATTAATAAAATATAAATTCAAGGAAAAGAGACATATGCCTTAATTTCAAAGGAATTCAAAGAAAATGATTCCCTTGGGATGCTAGATGATCACATCCTTAAGCCCTAGCCTTGAGTTGAAAAGGATATTTTGAGAGAGAACATTCGAAGTGAAAATAATGAACTTAGTATCGTGAAAACTAATGAGAATTGGCTTATATAGAGCTTAAGGGTCATTTTAAGTGAAAAGACCCCATTTCTACCACATCCCATTTAAAATAAACAAAACTACCACAGAAAATACACGGGTGAGTGGCGTGGACCTTATCGCAGAGGTTCGGCTCCCGTGTCATGGACCCTATCATGGAACACAACCTCAATGTCATGGAGGTTAGTCTTCGCAATAACCTCTATGGCACGCCACTATCGTGGAGGCTTGCTACCTTCGGGGTCAGAAATCACCCTGAACCATATTCAAAAATTCCAAAACTCTTTTGGGTTACCCTTTTAACATCCCTGAATACAATTTGGGTCAAAATAGATATTCCAAGCACGGGAAAACCAAAAATAAATTTCTCAAAATTTGAGGGTGTTACAATATCCCTCCCTTTAGATCATTTGCCCTCGAATTATGAGCTAGGACACATTTTGCCCGAGAATAACCATAACACACCAAAATCAAAGGCTAAACCTGGATAGTAAAAAGAAAGAACAGAATTCTTACCTCAATCTTCTTCATCCATCATATGGAATAGAAATGGATACTTAGCCTTCATATCCTCTTTCGTTTCCCTAGTGGCTTCTTCCATATTATGGTTCCTCTAAAAGACCTTTACCAATGACACATCTTTAGTCTTCAACCTATGAACTTATCTATACAAGATCTCTACCAGGACCTCTTTGTAAGACAGGGAATCCAAGATACCAACATTCTCAATTGGCACCACCACGAAAGGGTCACCTATGCATTTCCTCAACACGGACACATGAAACATGCGGTGCATAGAACCCAAACTTGCAGGCAATTCTAACTCATAGGCAATATTTCCAAATCTCTTCCAAATCAAATAAGGGCCAACGTAACTGAACTTAGCTTCCTCTTCTTTCAAAAAAGCATAACTCCCTTCATGGGTGACACTTTAAGAACACCTAATCATCAATATCGAGCTCCAACTCCCTTTGCCTCACGTTCGCATTGGACTTTTTACAACTTTGGGCAACCCTAAGCCTATCCTAAATCCCCTTTACCTTCTTTATTACTTGATGAACTAAATCAAGACCGAATAACCTACCTCACCAACTTCAAACCATCTGATAGGAGATCTACACGTCCTACCATACAATACCTCAAATAGAGCCATACCAATGCTAAAGTGATAACTATTATTCTATGCAAACTCTACAGGAGACTAATGGCCAACCCAACTCCCACCATGATTAATTATATAAGCTCGAAGCAAATCTTATAAAGTCTGAATGGTTCTTTTTGCTTGTCCATTCGTCTGCGGGTGGAAAATGATACTAAGGGTCACCTTAGTCCCCAAACATCATTGAAACGACTACAAAAAGAGATAAGAATTGAGTACCACAATCAAAAATAAAGGAAATTAGAGAACTATGTAGCTTTACAACGTCCTAAATAAATAAGCTTGCATAATCCTCGATAGAATAATTAGTCCTCATCGGAAGAAGTGAGCAAGCTTAGTCATCCTATCCATGATGACCTAAATAGAATCAAATTGGTTTCAAGACTGTGGAAAATCGAAGACAAAATCCATATTTATCACTTCCCATTCCATACAGGCAACTTAATTTCTTGAGACAACCCTCCAAGACTTATGTGTTCCCTTTTCACTTGTTGACACAGCATGCACTTAGCCATAAAATTAGCTATATCCCTCTTTATGTAATTTCACCAATAAATCTCCTTAAGATCTTGATACATCTTCGTTAAAACAGGATTCATCGAATAATGCAACTCATGAGCTTGGTCAAAATTCTACCGCGTATCCCATCCATATTGGGAACACATAACCTCCCTTGGTCTCAAGATACCATTACCACAAATCTCAAAAGCCAACCATTGCCACCAATCTCAAAATCCATCACCTCTACGTAAGATTCAACTCCTTCTAGGTAAAAACATACTACAAGATCTTATGATCTAAAAAGTTGTCAACATGGACCCCATATTGATAATGCCACCAAATCTTTAATGCAAACACCACAGCCAATAACTCCAACTCATGAGTTAGATAATTCCTATCATAAACTTTTGATTGCCAAGAAGCGTACATTACCACCTTTCCATGATGCATCAATACACAACCAAGTCCCACACGAGACGCATCACAATAAACCACAAAACCAACACTACCCTCGGGCTGGGTCAAAAATAGTGTAGAGGTCAATTTATCTTTCAGCTTTTCAAAACTCCCTTCACAAGCATCGAACCATAGAAACTTTACTTTCTTATGAGTTAACTTAGTCAAAGGTGCAATAATTGATGAAAAGCTCTCCATAAACCTCATATAATAACTTGTTAAACCTAAGAAGCTCTGAATATTAGTTGGAGTCGCGGATCGAGGCCATTTCTAAACCACCGCAACCTTTTGTAGATCCACCATAATCCCTTCGCTAGAAACAACATTCAACCAAAACTCACTCTTAGAAAACTTAGCATACAATTGTTGATCCTTTAGGGTCTACAACACAATATGGAGATGATTTGTATGATCCACCTCACTCTTTAAATATACCAAAATATCATCTATAAAAACAATCACAAAAAATCCAAAAATTGACAGAATACCCAGTTCATGAAATCCATAAGTACCACCAGGGCATTGCCCAATCCAAAAGACATGACCAAGAACTCAAATTTCCATATCGAGTATAAACGGCAGTCCTAGGGATATCCTCCCCCCTAATATTTAACTAATGATAGACCAAATGGAGACCAATCTTAGAGAATTACTTAGCACCCTGAAGCGGGTCAAGCAAATCATCAATCTAAGAAAGGTGCTACTTATTCTTTACCCTCACTTTATTAACTGGTGGTAATAAATACATATCCGCAGAGAACCATCCTTCTTATGCGCAAAAAGAATAGAAACACCCCACGAAGACACGCTAGAGCGGATAAAATCCTTTTCCAGAAGATTATTTAACTGTTCCTTGAGTTCCTTTAACTCAGCCGAAGCAATTCTATAGGGAGGGATAGAGGTAGGATGAGTGTTTGAAATAAGATCAATCCAAAAATTAATTTCCCTATCGGGAGTAACACAAGGAAGATCATCAGGGATAACCTTAGGAAACTCTCTAACCACAAAAATGAATTGTAAAGAAAGGCCCTCTGAGTTAGAATCTTTAATTCAGACCAAATGATAAATACACCCCTTGAAAATCAATTTTCGAGCTCTAAGATATGATATGACCCTCACCTTAGGCATGAAGGAACTCCCTTCTGACTCAATAACCAGCTCATTAGGGAATTTAAAGATGACCCTAAGGGTTTAACAGTCTAAAAAGGCCTAGCACAAGTGAAACCAATCCATCCATAGAATGAAAAATCTAGCATGTCTAATTCAAACAGATTCACCAAAGTTTTCCTACCACCAACAGATACCACACAGCCCCTATAGACCCTTCTAGAAACCACAGAGTCACCCACTAGGGTAGAAACAAAAAAAGAGTATGAAATATACTCAAGACTAAAACCAAAATGCACAGCCATAAATGGGGTCACATTAAAAAGGGTAGATCCCGAATTAAGCAAATAATACACATCACGAGAAAAAGTTTCAATATACCAGTGATGACATCAAGCGATGCCTCAAACTCTGACGGGTAGTAAGAATATACAAGCAACTACGACCAGTATCGGTACTAGAAATGGCACCCTTCAGTGCAGGAGCTGATGAAGAGGCAATAGGGTCTTTATTTTCCCTAGAAACAACCTTACCTATGGGATAGTTTCTTAACATATGTCCTTGCCAACCATAATAAAAACATCGGCTCCTTCCCTCATTATAAAACCCATGATTCACCTAATCATAAAATTATAAAGAGGATATGATGGGCCAGAGATTGGGCACCCTACGCCCTAAAACCATCATTACTCTAGAAATAATGATCTTCAGATGGTTTGAATAGGGTGCACTAGTTGTCGAATAGGTACCAAAGTTACCCCACCTCTTCTTAGACCATTTCCCACCATCCCTACCACTCAGTTGTTGACCTCCACCCTAATCTGAATATCAATACTTCTTACTCTGCCTCTTTCTCATATTTTCTTGCTTCTTCTTTTCCTTCTCAACCTATTGAATATACCACAAGTCGAGAGATGTCCATATCCTTATTCAATAAGATAGCTTTGCTCTCCAAGATCAGCTCATGAGATAAACTAAAAGCAAATTTCCTTATTTTAGCTCTCATGCTAGACACTAGCTAAGGAGCATATCGAGATAGTTGGTGGAATTTAGAGGCAACTCCTTCACTGGTATCTCACTTTGCTTCAAATTCATAACTCCTCTATTTTTACTTCTGTCAACTCCTAAGGAAAGAAGCGGTCAAGAAAATCAATAAAGAAATCATCCTACAAAGCAGACTCAGCATCATCACCCCTAAGTCTCTCCCACTCTTCATACCATTGGTACGTTATATTTTTTAACTGATAAGCAGTGAATTCCATACCCTCCACCTTAGTAGCATGCATGACACCTTAGTAGCATGCATGACACAAAAGATCTTCTCTATATCATTAATAAAACTTTAAGGATCCTTCTCAATCATAGTTTCATAGAAAGTCGAAGGGCTTACCTCATAAACTGGCCAACTCTAGTAGCCTCGAAAGAACTCATAGTAATACCAGATAACCCATCTGATGTGACTGAGATGTCACCAATTGGGTTAATATATGAATGGACTGGTGAACTCAACATTAGTAATATCTCCCTGAGGTGACTGAGTATGAGTGCCACCAGCTGGAGAAGGATTTTTGGAGTCAGGCAAAGATTCACGAGAATAGTCAAAAGCAGTAGGACGAGCTCTATCTACATTTTCCTCATTCAAGATAGAAGAGTTTCCAGGAACATTAAATCATCTAGGAGGCATAATTTGAAAGGCGAATAAATGGATATTAGAGAAATTCAAAACCTTAGACTATATAGCACAAAGTAAGACAATAAGAAAAGGGAAACATTCCTAAATGCCTCGTAGCCTCTCCATTATAAATGTGGTGCACTACATACCCATTAAATAGACTCTACTTGACACAACTTTGTGGATACCCCATGACATTAAACCTAGGCTCTAATACCAACTTTGTTACTGCTCAAACTAAGGCCTGGCCGTGATGAGCATCCCAAGTCCACCAAGGACCAGAGATCGCCCCCTAAGCCTATTCTCATACAACTAATAATACCTAGAAGTAGATGAATATCAATGAAAGATAAAATATAATAAAAATCCAAGAAGAATCTATATTAGATCAATATCTGAAAACATCCATAATACGCATGCCTACAATATCACAAAGCCACTACTAAAAATTGAGTACCAATAAAGTGTCGGGACAATGCCCCCTACCATAGCCAAAACATATCTGAAATAAAGTCTATGACATGAGAAACCAAAACATGAAATTAAGTCTTCTGAATGATGGAAGCTCACCATTTTAATTTAGCTCACAGACTAACCACGAACACTTGATCACTATGCAGAAAAGGTAGACTTGACTTCAAACCCTGCATTATATAGGGACACAGTATCAGAAGATGGTTAGCAGTTAGAGCGCTAGTATGTAACTCAAATATAAGGGAACAAATAATGCCATGGATAATAATTTAAAACTATTCAAATCCCATCCATACCATCAAATGCAAATACATATATATATATATATATATCACACGTCGGGGTAGAGAATAAGATTTAGAATGAACATTTAAAAATCTTAACCTGGGTTGTATATTCTGACCGTCATAAAATTCACCCATGGTCTATATTACTCTAGTTGAAACCCTCTGGTCGGGGCCTAGTGGATGTTAGTCATACGTACTAGAGATATCATAGAAAGTCAGGGATTCCCATGTACCCTTCGCCAACAATGATACAATTATATATGTATATACATACTTTGGAATTCCCTTGTACCCCACAAGTACACAGTCATCAAGACTAACCCTCACATTGGTAACTATGAGTTTCAAGTATTAGTCATTCAGACTCACACGTTTTCGGCTAGCTAACACAAACCCCTTTAAGCACAATTAAAATATTTAACACATAACCCCTTTACCAAATTCTAGGATTCAATTATAAAGTCATTATTAACTGGTATCATCATATCGACTATAGCTTGCAAGCAATGTCATTAACCAACACTTTTTGAGATTCCTTCGTACTCCGCAGACTCCATTATTAAAATCACTTGGGGATTTTTGTGTACCCCACAAGGTTTTCAAAACCATCATTATTATCTAATTATCCAATTATGCCATGCATTAGTTTTAACAAAGTAGACCAAACCAATTATTTTAGGGATTACTTTGTACCCCCATTACCATAGTTTACAAAATTGGGGAATCCATTGTACCCTAAACTCCATTAACCTCTTTTTATTTATATAACAATGCATTAATACAAGTGAGCAAACCAAAATAGGTGAAAAAATCACATTCATTAACAATTTCACAAATAGTTTGAGGGCACATTATTTCCAAACCATATACCTAGACAAAACCATCAAATTGGAGGTTAACCATGACCCTTATATTTAATTACCAGTCCCATGAATCCCAAAATATTTATAAGCATTAATAAATCATGAATTTTTACATAATTAACCTTAGAAAAACATTTAAACCAAATACATTCATAATCCTCAACCCATAGTTCAAAAACCATTGTCAAAACCACGAATAATAACCAATTTCATGCCATTAATAGAATATAAGTTCAAGGGAAAGAGACACATACCTTAATTGCCAAGAAATTTAAAGAAAATAATTTATTTGGGACCCTAGATTATCACCTTCTTAAGCCCTACCCTTGAGTTGAAAAGGGAACTTGAGGAGAGAATGATTCAGAGTGAAAATAATGACCTTATTATTATGAAAACTGATTAGAATTGGATTATATAGTGATTAAGAGTAGTCTTAAGTAAAAACACCCCATTGTCCCTCATATTATTTAAAATAAATAAAACTACTACAAAAAATACATGGGTCCCTGACACGGACCTTATCATGGAAATTTGACCTCTTGTCACGAACCCTATCATAGAACGCAGCCTCCATGTCACGAAGGTTAGTCTTCTTGATAACCTCCTTTGCACGCCACTATCATAGAGGCTTGCTATCTCTAAGGTCTGAAATTACCCCAAACCCCACTCAAATAATTTGAAACTCCTTAGGGTTACCCTTTTAACATCCCCGAACACAATTTGAGTCAAAAATCAAAATTCCAAGAACAGGAAGACCAAAAATAAATAGCTCAAAATTTTAGTATGTTACAAAAGTGCCTTTCTGAATGGGAATCTGAAGGAGGAAATTTTTGCTAAACAACCTCCAGGTTTTGAGGATACAGTTCTTCATCATCTTCTCAAACTGGATAAGGTTCTTTATGGATTAAGTCAAGCACCTAGAGCTTGGTATGAAAGACTTTCAAAAAAAAATTTGGAGAATAGCTTTAAGACATAGAAAATTGACAACTCTTTCTTTTTTAAGTCTATAGGTAACAACTTGTTGATTGTCCAGATCTATGTTAATGACATTATCTTTAGAGCTACTTCTTAATATTTATGTGAAAATCTTGCAAAGCTAACGAGGAGTGGATTTGAAATGAGCATGATGGGAGAATTGAGCTTCTTCCTACGCCTACAGATTAAACAAACCTCTCAAAGGAATTTTGTCAAGAAAAATACATCAAGGAGTTACTAAAGAAATATAATATGGGAGATGCCAATCCAATTGATACTCTAATTAGAACCAGTTCAAAGATGGATAGTGATGAATCAATTCCTTAGTAAATGAGACCATGTATAGAGGGATTATTGGATCCTTACTGCATCTCACTACAAGCTAGCCAGATATTGTATTCAGTGTAGGAATATGTACCATATTTCATGCTTGTCCTAATGAGTCACATTTGAATGCAGCAAAGAGAATTCTCAAGTATTTAAGGGTATAAGGGACCCAGTCAAGTTCTATTCATCAGGAGATAGTTTTGATTTAATAGGATATATTACTATTGATTATACTGGATACTTAGAGGATAGAAAAAGCACCTCGGGAATGGCTCATTTTCTTAGGTCTTCTTTAATTTCTAGGGGTACTAAAAAACAAAACTCAGTTGCATTATCTACTGCTGAGGCTGAATATGTAGTTAAGGCTTCTTGTTATACTCAATTGTTATGGATCAGATAGTAACTAAAGGACTTTGGGATTGTATCAGATACTATCCCCTTGATGTGTGACAATGCGAGTGCTTTAAACATGGTAAAAAATCCAGTGTAGCTCAAGAGGACAAAATATATTGATGTGAGGCACCAATTTTTTAGAGATAATATTGATAAAGGGGCCATTTGCATGAAGTTTTGTAAGATAGAAGATTAGGTAGAATATATCTTTACAAAGACTCTTCACAACAAGCAGTGTGTGAAGAACAAGTTAAGGCTAGGATTGATTAAAATAAACTGACCTACTTAGTGGTTCAGTTTTCCTCTATAAATTGGCTATGATCAAAAGACAGGTATCCTTGATAAAATATGTACTTATTGGTCTAACTCAGTACCATACCTTTGTAGCTATACATACATGGTGAACTATTTAAAGGAGATTAGTTGATACAGACACTATATTAAGGTTTAATTAAGTAAGAGAGGGACCTGGTCCCAGTTTTAAAGTTAGTACCAAATCTGTATACTTTAAAAATCATAAAAGTCTGTCTGAAAAAAATGTGCCCTATTCTTTCTCTGGGTAAAAGCTATCAAATCCCTAGAAAGGTTAAAAGTTGCACCTATTAGGACCAGACACATCATTTCCTCTAAAAGGTCTCAAAATAACAATGATTAGTTCCCTTAAATACAAAATCAAACTTTTTTCTCTCCCATTCTTTTCAAATTTGTTCTCAAATCGTCCCTTTCAAAGCATGTCCTCTCAAAAATTGATCCTTTGTTCTTGTTCATTCACTCTCATAAATTTCAAAATGGCTGAGATTCCTACTCTCTCAAGCCCCACAAAGGACTTTGAAAATATCCAACCCCTATTACTCCAGTCAGAAAGCCCCACTACAGAAAATCCTGCTTCATTAATATCAAAAATTACAGAAGATCTCTCTTCAAACCCTACTTAAGAATCCAAATCCATTCCACCTTCTATATTTTTCCTTGAAATTCCTGATCATTTAAATGAACCTAGTCCTGAAAAAGCTTCAAAAACCATAGAACCCTCTATTAAGTCAACCATGGTGGTGGACCAAAATCAAGCCTTTGGTTTACCTATTGAATCTGAAGTTTCTCAAATTTTCCTTCCCTCAGAAGAATCAGGAAGAACTAATCCCCTCAAAACCCTAAATGAACTTGGTTCCCCTACTCCTTTAGAATTAAATCCTAACTTTACTTAACTTTATGATAAAGAAATTCTAGTATAAAGGTCTAATCTCTCTAGCAGTGAGGAGTAAGTATCTAAGAACTTGATCCTACTTGCTAACAATCCTTGAGAGAGTTCCTTTGGCTTAGATGAGCTAGTGGTAGGTGAGAAGGTAGAAGACTCATCTCCTAAAAGAGATAATACTAAAGTTGGGGAGTTTTTACGACCTCTAAATGAGGAGGATAAGGTTGGTAATAATGAACTGCCAGTAAGGTAGTCAATACGGAAGCAAATGAGATGTAAAGGAAAAAAAGTGGTAAACACTGGTACGAAGGTTACCAGAACTTAATCAACTAGGGGTTCTGAGAAGAAGTTGTTAGGGGATGCCATGAAAGCTAACAAGTCAGCTACTGTTAAGAGAAGGAGAATGAAGAAAGCCAGTGTGGTAGAGGATGAAAATGTGGAAGTAGTAGACATTGGAGAAGGTAAAGATATTGATTAAGATGGTTTTGATGCAATGTAAAAGAGGGGAAAATAAATTCATGATAAAGGAAGGACCAAGTCCTTTTCTTCAAAGTCGAGAAGCCCCACTAGGATAAAATAAAAACATATTATAGTAAATAAAAAGAAAGTCTGTGATGGAACTAGTCCCAAGAAGAGAAAAGATACAAAAGAAAAACCAAGAAGTGGTTCTAAAAGAAGAAGGAAAGATGGTGAAGAGAAATTTGTGTCTAGAGATGAGACAAATAAAGTTATCAAAAATCAAAAGGTACTGACTAGAAGAGTTTTTGATTCTAAGATCTTTGAAAAAATTGGAATAATGGAATTGGTAGGGTATGTTAGACACCAGGGTTGGTTACATCTCTTAGAAGAACCAGTTCCCTCTTTCTATGAAGGTGGAGTAAGGAAATTCTTTTACACTATAAAATTATCTGAAGATGGGGAGAGCTTGACTGCACAAGTCCAAGGGAAAAAGATAAAGTTGGTTGAACAAATACATGGGAAAATTATTTCCCATTGTGGGTGTGAGGGCTTATCTCAAAACAACAGACCTCAACTAAGTTTACTATTGATACTTCTAAAGTAGGAGAAATATCTTTGATTGGTGTAAGTAAAAAGTTTCTCAAGGGAGAGTTACAAATAGTGTTTGAGTTTGTTAACAAAGTAGTGCTGCCAAGGTATGAAAAGAGAACTATTGCTTCTGGTATGGACCTGTATGTGATGGAGTATCTCATCATGTTTGAGTTGATTAGTCTACCTATACTGATAATTCAACATATCTACAAGGTCATACATTAGAAAGAAGGAAGGCATGGTATGCCTTATGGATATCTGTTGAATAGGGTATTTCAGTATTATGGAATAGTGTGTGAAAAGGGAACTACTGGAACTATGAAGAAAATATTCACCCTGAGTACATTGGTTGAAAATAAGTGTGTCGAAGGAAAGGTAGGGACCATGTCCCAAGTGTCAGAACTGTTAGTAGTTCGAGAGAGTTTGAGTAAGAAGTTGGAAGAAATAAGAGTTTCAATGGATACTAAGAATGTAGAAATCCTTACATTGAAGTTAAAGAATCGACAACTTTCATCCGAGGGACCAAGTGCCAATGAAGTAGTTAGTACAGAGAATACAAATCTAAATAAAAAGGTTTCAGCACTCACTGATGAGGTTCAGAATCTGAAAGCTGAAAAGAAGGACCTAACTAAGCAGCTATTAGATTCTCTTATTGCTGCGAGTGCTAGACTGGTAATGCTTCTAAAGTTCCTCGCCCCAAAATCTCCATCTACCGATGCCCTATCCATCTTGTTTTTATTCTTTCCCTGTGTTAGTTTCCTATCTTTGATCATTTTTTGAAGACTTTGATGTTTTGTGTTTTTTTGGTATACTGCAATGGTACTCATCTTTATTAAATGAATGACTCCTTATTTGTGTCTATCATCTGTCTCTATTATTTAAAGTAGTTTATTCATGTTAACATTGCCTCAGTAGCCATAAGTTAACTGATATGTGTTTGTTCCATTCTTGGTTTACCGCTCTTACTTTTCAATGATGCCAAAAGAGTTAATACTGAGTCACTATAGTGGGGGACCTAAAACTATTTGAAATAGGGGGAATATTGATAGGGGGAACACTAGAAGTAAGCATGTCGATAGGGAGAACACAGATTACAAGGAGCTTTGATGATTGAATTTTGATGCTCTGAAGTTATGGTTTGTCAGCACCAAAAAAGGGGGAAACTAATGTCTCATGTTTTGATGATGATAAGTTAACATTAAAGAACCAAGTCCCTGGCTCATTATGAAGTGATACAGCTGTCACATCTCTGCATAGTTTTGTCCGCTAGTGTAACTAACTATGCAGGTGTTCAGAGTACCCAATTAGACATGGTCCAATAAAAATTTAACTCTGATATATACACACCTATAAACAGAAAAGGATGCTTCTATATCAAACAATTCATGAAAATTTGGTGAATCACTGGAAACGACGAAAAGTCTCTATTTCTCTAGTTCTAAATCTTTGTGTGCTTATGGTTTAGCTGTTATTGAGTTAAGTCTTGTTTTGTAATGGTATTACTCATCTTATAAGAATAATGTCTTTCCTTTGGAAGTGGAGTTCTTAGGAAGAGTTACTTAAGGTCCATCGATTAGAGTTAAACAATTGTGAAGTACTTGAGGTGTGTAGAGGTGGTTATAGTAGGGATATTACAAAAAATGAAACTTAGAGTTAAGTTCTTGGATTCATTAACCAATGAGTTTTGATTATAGTGGAGATTGAAGTGCTTGTGAGGGTAATTCGTGGTTTTTCCTTCCTTGAGCAAGGAGGTTTCCACGTAAATCACTGTGTTTATTTAATTTCTGCATGTTCTGGTTGATTACTGTTTTATTATTTATTTCTCTTAGTCTTAGGAACCTAGTACCTTATTGGTTGGTGCACCCTCATATTTCAATAACACATGTACAAAAATAGCAAAAGTCTACGATAAATACCATAAAAAAACCCTAACATCTGGTGTCATAAGTGTAGAGAATCAAAACACAACTTTAAAATATGAAAAATACAAATATCTATCCTTGAAAGAAAGTAAAATCATCTTGGTAGATAAGAAAAGGTCTGGAGTCAAATCTGGAACCCTAGAGCATATCAGTACCCCTATCACAACTTTGACAAGCACAAACCGAGCTACTGTGCCTCATACTCATACTAGGATTAGAATCGAAAGGGCACAATCGGAGTGAATACAGCACACTTATATACAATAGGTATTATAGGCCGACTGAACAAAGAAAAAAATAACACAAGTAAGGATATATTATTAGCACGTCACTTGCAAACAAAAAAGTTCCCAAACGGTAACTCACACCGCCTCCACAAATTGTTCTAATATGTAAATATGAAATTAAATAGAACCAACCATTCACGAAGGTACATAAAATCAAATTTCACATTAAGAAAAAAAATAAAAGAAACAGAAGATGCATATGCAAATGCAATGAAATGAATGATAAAGTAAATAGTGTAAGAGTCATCGTATAACTTTCTGTATATACCTATAGAGCCTTAATGCTCCCAAAATAGGACCTATTAGGGGCTTACAACCCGTATACTATCTCAAACTCTTAATCCACCTCTCCATCTTGTATTCATGGATAAAGGTATTTACAAATATATCTAATTTTGTTTCAAAATAGTAAGACTCAATGGTACTGATATCTCATAAATGTATATGTAAGAAATGAGGATATAATGCTTATAATAAAATCAGTATGAAGATATTAAATCCATTCAATACGTATGTAAGTGAACCAAAAGTTAACTCAATATGTCAACGTTTCATGATATAAATTTTAATTTAGCACCATTGGAATAATTATACATGTAAGACATCATTAATATAATATCAACCCATAACTCGGGCATTTTTGTCATGATAAGGCAAGACATGCTTAATAAGGCCTATAATATCTATTAAAGCCCCTGTGCGGGTATCACATTAAGAATAAAGGCAGTTAAATGCACAAATAAGGCCAAGATGTCAAATAAAGCCACCACACAGGCAACACAAAATATTTGATATCACAGGTCAACAACAAGAATATAAGCCCCCCGCCCCACCCATGGGCACACAACAGTAATAATAAATCAAAATAAGCTTTCCATAGTTATTTTTCTCAAACCGATAGCATACTTTACTTATTTATTAAAAATCTAGTCCAGTCTGAAGAAATTAAGTCTTAACCAACCTCGAAGCATCAAAATCCAAGCTCTAAGTCCATCAACAAGGAGCCTTTCCCTTTTGAACATCTCGAAATCAACTAAACCATATAAATACAATATCTATGCATTAAATTAAAGCTAATAATACACATATTAACTATTTTTATGCCGGGTCCAAAATGGGTTCAAACATGAAAGGGGTAAAATTGAAACTTTTATTTTAAAAATAACTTCTCAAGGTTATATGAGCTTACAATTAAAAGCCCCACGCAAAAACTAGTTTAAAATGAGGATCCAAAGAAAAATCATTTTTAAGCTTTACCGATAAAATCCTTGAAATCTCATATTGAAATCAATATTAAAGAGTGCTTTCAATGATGTAGTCAATGTAAAATAAGGTTTTGGAGCTTACCCAAGCTCAAATACTGATTTAAACACCAAAAATCATCTAAACTGAAGCTCAAAGATCCAAAAATGGTGAAAATCATAAAATGGGGTATATATACAACAATGGCCACTTAAGTGGCAATTTGATAGCTTAAGTGACCACTGCTTAAGTGGCTTCATACCACTAAAGTGGCTATCGCTTAAGCAAAGTTATGTTGCTTAAGTGACTACCACAAAAGCAGTATCATGCCGCTACCGCTACAGCGGTCTTTGGCCACTTAAGCGGCTGCACCAGATATCAGTTGCATCATCAACTTTGCTAAAGTTGCAAAGTTGTCGATCGGTCTCTCAAAATTCAATCAAAATCTCATGAATGAAAATCAACTATACTAATAGGATATTTTCGACGTTTTAGACTTATCAACAATGTTGAATTTTTAAAAAAGTATCATTTTCAATAAATTAGCCCCCAAAACCCCTAAAAGCTTATTTAAACTAATTTCCAAACAGAGGGTCTAAATAAAAACTAAAGGTTTAGGAGCCGAATCAGCCTTGCTATTAACCCAAATTCATTATTTTATATCTAATAGAACTAATCCAAATTGTCATTCAACACTTGAAATATCAAATATTGATCAAAGTCAAACTAGTAGATTTTAAAGCCTCTAAGAGTCTCAAACTATCCCAAATCACTCTCAAATGCATTGAGGACCATCCCAACCATCCCTGCACTCCAAAATAAATATTGAATAACTACGAAAAAGGGCAAACTGGCCAAATCACATAAAAAGGAAAAAAATCATGAGTTAAGTCATTATAAATGTATTCTACACTTCAAAAGGAGTGACACCATATTATCTACTTTTATTCTGGATTCAAAAATAGTTTGAAAATCGACCCTAAAGGAAAAAGGTTATAATCAAAATTTTATTAAAGAATCAAATTTCTCATAATTAAAGGGTTCTAAATATGAAAATCCATTGAAAAATAAGTTGACGTTGAGCTTAAAATAGAAGAAAATTATTTTCTCACTTTACTGAGTAAAATCTCAAAATTTCAAGTTAGAAATCCAAGTTTAAAAGTTGTTTTTGAGATAAAATCAATGTGTAATGGTAGAAATAAGGTTTGGGAGCTTACCCAAATCTAGTATAATGAAAAACCCCCCAAAAATCACCTGAAATCAAGACCTCAAAGCATTGAAGATGAAAGCATGAAATTATACCAGTGACGTCACCTATGTGGTCAAAACTTACCTAAGAAATATTGCCTAAGAGGCCAGATTACCGCTAAGGCGGTAATTACTTTCCATACATATCGCTAAGGCAGTCCATTAACCACTCATACAAAATTGCTAAGGTGGCTAAATAGTTGCTAAGGTAATGAAATACCCTGGGTTTCGGCTCTTGGAAATTTCTTAAGCTTTAAACTCACTGTCCTAGTAATGACTCATCATATGAGTCATATCATTTGGGTATGGGTCAGGTGACACTAGTCGTTGGATGACCAGTGGATGGTGGTTGGGTTTTAAATTTTTCAAATGACTTGGTGGTACGAGTCATTAGGAGTGGTGATGACTCATTTGGTCGATCCTTAATCAAATCAAAAAATTAGTTGCTTGACTTAGCTCTGAGTACGAGTGGCTCACTAAGAGCCGTAAGGATAGGTTACAAGTAGTAGGGTTTAATCATATGTTGTCCAGTGTCCAATCCCTTGGGTTCTATCTTGGACACGACTAGACCATACGAGTTGTATGGTCAGGTCATGTAGGGGGACATGTAGTCGTATGATGGACGGTATATGGGTGTCAACCTCACTGTCTTGGTGATGACTCAATGGTATGAGTCATATATTTTGGTCATGAATCAAGGGATCGACTCGTAACTTCCTGCGGTCTTTTTACAACTAAGTTAGGGGCACTTTAGATATTTCTCACTTAAAACCCTTAAGACCCCACATCCCTATAACACTTTTTGGTCAGTCATTCCACACTTTACAATATTAAATATCCTCTTTACTCTCTCAAAATCCTCTTAAGAAAAATTGGCTAGGATTTCTTCAAAGTGGAAATCTAAGGGATTAAGGATCAATTTCTCTCTATGAATCTTTGTAATTCAGGCATGTGACTCTTCCCTCATTATTAGTTTACTAAAAGCACATGTATAAAGCATTGTTCATGAATCATTAATGGTAGTTTTGAAATCAAGGTTGAGGGGTTTGAATGCATATTATTGAATATTATTTTCTATGTTTTAAATTGTAACTATGCATATTTTAATTATGGTTTTGCACATATGGGTGCATGGGAATGGTGATTTAATTTAGGGGTCATGGTTAAACCATAATTTGGTGATTTCAGCTTTGATAATGGCAAGCCCTTAACCTATTTGTGAAATTATCAAAGAGAATGATTATTTCACATAGTTTGATTATTCTTGGAATCTTTGCCGTGCATGAATGGTTAAAGAAACATAAATTGATTTTGGTTGGTTTCATATGGTTTTGGAAATGCCTTAGTGGCCATGGTTGATTATAAATGGTTTTGGTTAATTGAAAATGATAGAGTCTAATTTGGTTTAACGATTTATATGGGATAAGGTAATAGACTTGTAAGCTCTAATTTTGGTATGACAATACCAATAGTTATTTCCGAATTAAAATACTCCTTGGTAAATGGCTAAGAATGTGTAAATAATTAAATATGGGCTTAAAGGGAGTTGAGTAGCTAAACCATAGAAATTAGGGCTCCCGGGAGGACCGACACTAGAAAATCACGTTTACCGATGTGAGGGTGGTCTTAGTGACCGTGTGCATGATGTCACACATTATATTTTGGAATGTACTAGTCATCTCAGGTTTTTATCTCCAGTCGTGCAGCTAACACACATTGGGGCCTTTTGAGTAGGGAGAGCTAAACCCATATAGCCCATGGGTGGTTTTAGGGTGGCCAAGCTACACAACTCATGTTAAGGTTTTAAATGCATGTTAAACCTTTTCCCCTATCCCAGTACGATATATATATATATACATATCTATGTGATTGGATATAGTTATTAATTTGGTTTTAAATTGATGGCATTATCTTATTTTTATTCCTAAGTTACATGCTAGCATTCACTCCACTAATCATCTTCGGGTATTTTGTCCCCATTCGATGCAGGAATCGGCCATACTACCATTTCTCCTACTCAGTGACTTAGATTTGGGGATATTTTTTATTCAAATTAAAGTGGTAAGCTTCCATATTCTGGAAGGCTCCATTTTAATCTATGGACTTCTTTTCATTATTGTTATTTCTTTGGTTTTGGTTTTAGTTTGGGCTATGGTTAAGGGTATGTCCCGACTGAATGTTCGTTGATTTTGGTAAGAGGCTTGGTCGAACTACTATAGGCATGGGCGGTGTTGGTATTAGTGTTATCATTGGTATTAGTATTGGTATTAGTTGGATATTTGGTTGTGTTTGTTTGGCCATAGTTATAGACATTATCTGATATTTTTAAATTATTTTTTTAATTTGTTAAATGCTCAGAATTCTTTCGACAGAGGGAGTTGGGCAAATACAGTTTGGGTGTTAGGGGTGGTTTTCGGTCTTGGTTGGGCTTGAGATACCCAACACGACTAGGCTCTGGTTTGGGTTATGTTATATTAGTATTGGGGTCCTAGGTTCATGGTCAATTGGAAGGCCATAAAGTCGTGTTGAGTATTATTTTTTTAGGGTGTGTAGCACGCCATATACATAAGGGAGAGGCTACGAGGCATTTAGGAATATTTCTCTTTCTTGTGTTCTATTTTCAAGCTATAGAGTTTAAGGTCCTGAAATCTTCTCCAATACCTATTTGTTCGCTTTTCAGATCATGCCTCCCAGATGATCTGAAGTTCACAAAAACTCATTTATCCCACCTGAGGACAATATTGATGGGACCCATCCTACCTATAGGGTCCATACTCAGTCAAGGGGTCCAGTTCTTTATTTCCCTCCAGGAGTTTCATGGATCCCCTCCAGTACTTCTCAAGCTCCTCAGGCTAATGAGTTTCATCAGTCTATTCATATGTTGGCATAATTATTTACTTCTCAGAGCAAGCATGGTGTTTTTATTATTCCATCTTCTGATGCCACAAGGGGTATCCAGTTTATGAGGTTGAAACCTCTTGTGTTCACTGGTGTTAAGGTTTAGAAGGATACTTAAGGTTTTATTAATGAGATAGAGAAGTTCTTCTACATTATGCATGCAACTAACGTGGAGGGTATGGAATTTTCTATCTATCAATTGAAAGATATAGCATAATAATGGTATGAGGAATAGGAATAATCTAAGGGTGACAATGTTGAGTCAGTCCTATGGGATAATTTCTCCAGCACCTTTCTTGACTGTTTCTTTCCTCAGGAGTTGAGGGAGGCAAAGGCGGAAGTATTTGTTAACCTGAATCAAGGAAGGATATCATTAAAGGAGTATGCCTTAAAGTTTCACCAGTTATCTCAGTATTCTATGGAGCTGGTCTTTAGTATAAGGGCTAGAATAAGAAAGTTCGCTTTCAAGTTATCCCAAGACTTGATTTTAGATATATAAGGTTGCCCTATTGAACAAGGATATGGACATCTCTAGGTCGGTTGTATACATGTAGCAGGTTGAGAAAGAGAAGACAAAGCAGGTTGAGGAAGAGAAGACAAAGCAGGCGAAGATTGGGGAAAGACAGATCAAGAAGTTTAGATTTTTTGAGTATGGTGGTGCCTAACAGCATAGTGGCAGGGGTGGTGGAAAGTGGTCTAAAAAGAAGTGGGACACTTGGATCTTACTCGACGGCTAGTGTTCCATACCCAAAGTTGTCGGGTGACAGGCATTTTCATGGTGGCTACAATTATAGGGCACAGGGTGCCTAATCTCAAGCTAGTGAAACCCAATCAGCTCCATCATATTCTTTCTGCAGATTTTATGGTCGATTGCATTGGGGTTATTGTGATAAAGGAAAGGACAAGTGCTTCACTGTGGTCAGCCAAGGTGCATGATTAGAAATTATTTTGTTGGTAAGGTTTTTTTGGGGCCAAACAAAGTTCCCGTTGCCTCTTCTTCAGGTCCAGTGCAAAAGGGTTCACCATTTAGCTCCGATATTGGTCGGAACCAACTCTATTCTCTTACTATCCATCAGGAGTACGAGGCATCACCTAATGTCATTACTGGTATATTAAAACTCTTTTTCATTGATGTTTATTGTTTACTTGATCCAGGGTCCACTCTTTTATATGTGACCCCATTTGTCTCTGTGTATTTTAGCTTTGGTACCGATTGTAACTCAGACCCTTTTTTATGTGTACCCCAATGGGTGACTCTGTGTTGGCTAGAAAAGTCTATAGGGGTTATGTGGTATTTGTGAGTTGTAGGGAAAGTTTAGTGGATTTTTTTGAATTAGACATGGTTGATTTTGATATCACATTGGGGATGGATTGGTTGTACTCGTTCTATACATCTGAAGACTGTCAAACTCATAAGGCCATCTTTAAATTTCCAAATGAGTTGGTTATTGAGTGGGAGGGTGGTTCCCTAGCTCTTAAGAGGAGTTTCATATCATATTTTAGAGCCTGGAGGTTTATTTCCAGGGGTGTCTCTATCATTTGGTCTGGGTTAAATATTATAACTCAGAGGGTCCCTCTTAACTAACCACCTCGATAGTGAATGAATTTCCTGAGGTCTTTTCTAATGACCTTCCTGGTGTTCCTCCTAATAGGGAGATTGATTTTCAGATAGATCTTGTTCCAGACACTCGTTATCTTTTTATTTCCCCATATAAAATGTCTCCAGCCGAGTTGAAGGAGCTTAAGGAGTAATTAAAGGACATCTTAGACAAGGGTTTTATTTATCCTAGTATGTCTCTGTGGGGTGCACCCACGTTGTTCGTGTGTAAAAAGGATGGTTTCCTTCGTATGTGTATTGATTACCGGGAATTGAATAAGGTAATGATAAAGAATAAGTACCAACTTCCAAGGATAGATATTTATTTGATCAGCTTTGAGTTCTAAGGTTTTCTCCAAGATTGATCTGTGGTCTGGGTATTATCAGCTAAAGATTAGGGAGGCGGACATCTCTAAGACTGTCTTATATACCCGGTATGGTCATTTTGATTTTCTGGTTATGTCTTTTGGATTGACCAATGCCCCGGCGGCATTCATAGACTTGATGAATAGAGTCTTTCACTAGTTTCTAGATTTGTTCAGTGTTGTGTTCATAGACTATATTCTGGTGTACTCTAAGAGTGAGGTGGATCATGTCGATCACGTCTGTATTGTGTTGTAAACTTTAAAAGAGCAGCAGTTGTATGCCAAGTTTTTAAAATATGAATTCTGGTTGAACGTTGTCACTTTTTTGGGTCATGTCATTTTTAGTGAAGGGATCATGGTGGATTCACAAAAGGTTGCAAATGTTAAGAAGTGGACTAGACCTACGACACCAATCAAAATTCGGAGCTTCTTGGGTTTAGCTGGTTGCTATAGGAGGTTTGTGAAAAGTTTCTCTTCTATAGATACCCCATTAACCAGGTTAACTTAGAAGAAGGTAAAGTTCTCATGGTATGATGCTTGTGAGAGTATCTTGGAGAAGTTGAAGGATAAGCTGACTTTGACACCAGTCTAAACTTTGCCCGTAGGAATGAATGGGTTTGTGGTCTATTATGATACATCCTATATGAGGCTTGGTTGTGTCTTGATGCGGCATGGCAAGGTGATAGGTTATGCCTCCAGACAGTTAAAGGTGCATGGGAAGAATTATTCGACTCATGACTTGGAGCTATTGGTTGTGGTATTCGCATTGAAAATCTGGTGTCACTATTTGTATAGAGTGCATGTAGACATCTTTTCAGATCATAAAAGCATGTAGTGTGTGTTTACTCAAAAAACGTTGAACCTCGGGCAAAAAAGATGGCTTAAGCTGCTCAAGGATTATGACATGAGCCTTTACTACCATCAAAGTAAAGCTAACTTAGTTGTTGATTCTCTTAGCAGGTTATCCATGGGGAGTCTAGCTCATGTGAATAGGGGAAAGTGGGAATTGGTAAGAGATGTTCACCATTTGGATAACCTTGGAGTTCGCATCTTGGACTCTGAGGATGGTGGTGTGTTTGTTCAGGAGGTGGCAAAGTCATCTTTGGATGCTGAGGGAAAGGAAAAGAAAATATTGGATCCTATTTTAATGAGGATCAAGGGTGATATAGGTGGGCAGAAAGTAATGGCTTTTGTGATTAGAGGTGAGGTACCTTGCAGTACCAAGAGAGATTATGCATTCTAGAAATGGATGGATTAAGAGAAAGGATCTTGGCTGGGGCGCATAAGTCACGGTATGTTATTCATCCTGACTCCACAAAAATATATCATGACCTTAAGGAAATGTATTGGTGGAACAATATAAAGTGGGATGTGGCTAGTTTTGTGGCTAAGTGCATGGCAATTGAAAGTTGAGCACATGAGGCCCAAAGGGTTATATCAAGATATTAAGTTACCGGTGTGAAAGTGGGAAGTGATCAATATGGATTTTGTTATCGGTCTTTCTCGGTCTTAAAATTAGTTTGATTCAATTTGGGTCATTGGGGACAGGATAACGAAGTCTGCTCATTTCTTGCCAGTGAGGACAAATTTTTCGGCAAAGGATTATGCGAGGTTGTACCTCCATGAGATTGTGAAGTTGCATGGGGTGCCTGTTTTTATCATCTCGGATTGCGGTACGCAGTTTTCATCTCACTTTTGGCGGTTGTTTCATAAAGTTTTGGGGACCAAGGTGAGTCCTAGTACTGCTTTCTACTCGCAGCCAGATGGGCAAGCTGAAATGACTATTCAGACATTGGAAGATATGCTTTGAGATTGCGTGATTGACTATGATGGTAGTTGGGTTGAGCATTTTCCTTTTATAAAGCTTGCATCTAATAATAGCTACCACTCTAGCATTGGGATGGCTCCGTATAACACCTTGTATGGTAGGAGATATAGGTCTCCTATTGGGTGGTTCAAGGTTGGTGAGCTGAAGATGTTTGGTTTAGATTTAGTTCACCAAGCCATGGAGAAGGTGAAGGTGATTCAGAATAGGATTAAAGCTTCCCAAAGTCGCCAGAAGTCCTATGCCAATGTGAGGCATAGGAAGTTAGAGTTTGAGGTTGGGGATTGGGTGTTCTTGAAGGTGTCTCCCATGAAGGGAGTGATGTAGTTTGGGAAGAAGGAGAAGATTAGTACCCGGTATGTTGGTCCGTACTTGGTTTAGAGAAAGGTTAGCAATGCTGCATATGAGTTGGAGTTGCCTTCTAGTTTCAACTTTATTCACCCGGTGTTCTATATTTCTATGTTGAAAAAGTTTGTGGGTGATTCATTGCAAATTGTAACTATCAAGGATATTGGTATTTCAGATTCCATATCTTATGAAGAGGTCCCTATAGAAATCTTAGATCGACAGGTTCATCGGTTGCAGACCAAAGATGTAACTTCGGTAAAGGTTCTATAAAGGAACGACAAAGTAGAAGAGGCTACATGGGAAGCTGAAGAGGACATGAAGTCCAAGTATTTATTCCTATTTCTCATTTTGAAAAAAACAGGCTTGAGGTATGTGTTGTTCTTAACATTTTTGCTTTTTGTCTTTCTTAGGTAGATTGTGAATTCCTTGGTATTCTATTTTTTGTCTTAAAGGTAAGAGTAGAGGTGGTTAGGGTTTTAATCGTGCTAGTCACTGCCCTCTCCCATCATTCGAAGATGAATGATCCAAGTGGGGGAGAATTGAAACACCCTATATTTTAGCCCTTAAAAATTTCTTGATCTTTGAGCTCATTGTCTTAGTAATGACTCATCATACAAGTTGTATGGTGTGGGTACGGGTCAGGTGACCCTAGTCTTTGAATGACCAGTGGATGGTGGTTGGGTTTTTGGTTTAGGTAACAACTTGGTGGTACGAGTCATTAGGGGTGGTGACGATTCATTCGGTCAATCCTTAATCAAATCAGAAATTTAGTGACTTGACTTGTCTCTGAGTATGAGTGGCTCACTAAGAGCCATGAGGATAGGTTACGAGTGGGAGGATTGAGTCATATGTTGTCTAGTGTCCAGTCCCTTGGGTTTTGTCTTGGATACCACTAGACCATACATGTCATATGATCAGGTCAGTGAGGAGTCATAGAGTCGTATGGCAGACAGTGTGTGGGTGTCCAACTCACTATCTTGGTGACGACTCAATGGTACGAATCGTATGTTATGGTCACGAGTCAAGGGGTCGACTCGTAACCACCTGTTTTCTTTCAATAGTTTTAAGTTGGGGGCACTTTAGACATTTTTCACTTACAACCCTTAAGACTCCACATACCGATAACACTTTTTGGTCATTCATTCCACAATTTACAAGATTAAACATCCTCTTTACTCTCTCAAAATCCTCTCAAGCAAAATTGGATAGGGTTTCTCCAAAATGGTCATCTAAGGGCTTAAGGATCAATTTCTCTCCGTGAATATTTGTAATTCAAGCATGTTACTCTTTCCTCATTGTTAGTTTACTAAAAGCACATGTATAAAGCATTGTTCATGAATTATTCATGGTGGTTTTGAAATCAAGGTTAAGGGGTTTGAATGCATATTATTAAATATTGTTTTCTATGTTTTAAATTGTAACTATGCATGTTTTAAGTATGGTTTTGCACATGTGGGTGCATGGAAATGGTGATTTAATTGAGGGGTCATAGTTGAACCCTAATTTTGGTGATTTCAGCTTTGATAATGGCATGCCCTCAACCAGTTTGTGAAATTGCCAATGAGAATAATTTTTATCACATAGTTTGATTATTCTTGAAATCTTGGCATTGCATAAATGGTTAAAGAAACATGAATTGATATTGGTTAGTTTCATATGGTTTTGGAAAGGTCTTGGTGGCCACGGTTAATTGTAAATAGTTTTGGTTAATTGAAAACGATGGAGTCTAATTTGATTTAACAATTTATATGGCATAAGGTAATAGACTAGCAAGCTCTAATTTTGGTATGACGATACCAATGGTTATTGCCTAATTAAAAGACTTCTTGATAAATGGTTGGAAATTTATAAATAAGTTAATATGCTTTTAAAGGGAGTTAACTAGAAGAGTCGTGAGAGGTGGAGGTCCCGAAGGGGATCAACGCTGAAAATCCACATTTTCCGATGTAAGGATGGTCTTGGTGACCGTGTGCATAATGCCACACGTTATATTTTGGGATGTACTAGTCATCTCAGGTTCTTTTATCCAGTCATGTGGCTAACACGCACACGGGCCTTTTCAACAGGGAGAGTTGAACTCATATAACCCGTGGGTGGTTTTAGGATGACCAAGCTACACAACCTAGGTTAAGGTTTTAAATGCATTCTAAACCTTGTTCCCCATCCCAGCATGATATATATATATATGTACATATATACATAATATATGTATAGATATACATATATATATGTGTGTATATACATATATACATACATATATATATATATATATATATATACACACACACACACACACATATATATATATATATATATATCATTTTGAATTGATGACATTATCTTATCTTTATCCCTGAGTTACATGCTAGCATTAACTCTGCTAATCGTCTCCAGGTGTTGTATCCAACGTGATGTAGGAATCGGCCACACTACCATTCCTCCTGCTTAGTGACTTAGATTCATGGACGGTGTCAGTATTAGTGTTAGCATTGGCATTGGTATTGATTGGATATTTGGTTGTGGCTGTTTGGCCACGATTATAGACTTCATCTTATGTTTTAAAATTATTATTGTTTCATCTTGTTATATGCATGGAATTCTTTTGGCAGAAGGAGTATGACGATTATGGTTTGGGTGTTAGGGATGGTCTCCGGTCCTTATTGTGAGGCACCCGACATGACTAGGCCCTGGTTCGAATTGTGTCGGGAAACCCTTGTCAGTCCTAGTCAGCCATGCTAAGGCAATCCAAGGTCCACCTAGGAACTATCGCTAAGTCGATCAAACGACTGTTTAGGTGGTTGCACTAGAAACCAGATCCAGATAAAATAAGGGACTAAAATGACTCTCGATAAACCCTCGAAATTCAATCGGGGGACTATAAAAATAATTCAATAATGTTACTAGGCTAATTTCGACGTTAATGGTACCATCGAATTTCTCAAAAGAGATCCTTACCCACAAATTAACCCCTAGAAATCCTTTTAGTCTAATTTAACTAATTTTTCATCTAAGTGCTCAAAACTTAAAATAAAGACTTGAAATCCGAACTAACTATGGTACTAATCAAAAATTGATATTTTGAATCTAATACAAATGATAGAATCATCATCCGACACTCGAATCACAATATTGACCGAAATTAAATATCACTCTTTAAAGGCTACCCAAAATCTCAAACTCATATGAATCTCTTCAGAATGCTTCAAGGACCGTGCCAACCATTCCCACAATCCATAAATGATATATAAAAATAACGAAAAAGAAAAAAATAATTAAAATATAAAAATAAAAAATCACAATAAGGGTTGTTACAGTTTTTATGATTTTGATAATATATAGTATGTCTTATGTTGCTATCAGTTTTTTAAAAGGCAAGGGTGTGAGGTGTGGTTGTTTTACTAAGTACGTGATGAGGCATAAGACTTGAGGCCATGGGGATTAAGCACCATGGAGATTTAAAAGTTTAAAAAATAGATAATATTATAATGAAAAATGTATAAACGATGAAAAGCGGCGAATAGGAACTTTTTTGTCTGTCGCTTTTCTGAAAACTTTTACATGTATTTTTCAAAAAAGCGATGATGTCTGTCAGTTTGTTCTTCATAGTGAAGAACATTACGATGGACAGAGACTATTTTGTTTGTTGCTTTTTTGGATTTTCTTAAAAAACATTAGAAAAATGACAGACAATGTAACTTTTTGAAAGAATTAAAAACTTATTTTTTTTAAAAGCGTCGTTGTCCATCACTCCATAGTGATGATGTCCATCACTTTTGGAAAAGATTCGATTCACTTATCATGAAAGTGACTGTTGCTTTTGCATCATTCTTTGCCAAAATAGTGGCATTGTCCATCACTTTTTTTGACCGTTGATTTTTACCCTCTTTTTAGTAGTGTTCCCTCGAATAATCTGGTTCTTTTATTGGGATTAAAGTTGCCCAGATTATATTTCACCAACTAAAAGACCCTTACTATCCCTATTTTGTCCTCTACTTATGTATACAGGTTGGAATTTCTCTAGTCCAAATTTCCTCTCTTTTTCTTCAAAGTTATTTTCTCTTTTTATTTTATTTTTTTTTATAATTAATTTGTGCAGCATTCAAACTTCTAGCCACAAATGCACGTGTTTAAAAGTACTGTATAACCTTAGGGAGCAACCATCTATAATAATTTGCACTCTTTTAGAACTGAAATTGATTTCAATACAATGACTTGTCATAGCATAGTATTTATGATAGTTTATTTAAAATTTTAATTCTACTTCAATATTGTAGTTTTCTTCTAATACCTTGATTCGATTGGTCAAATATGTAACTTGTCTTTTTAATATTATATATATGCTTACTTACATTATCGATTTTAAGTTTGGATAAAAGTGAAGAGTTGTACTAAACTAGCAATCAAGGACAAATTCATCGATAAAATTATGGGTAGTTTTATCTAAGTTCTTATTTTTGTTAAAGAAAAAATTCACTGAATATGCGTAATAGTATCTCAAACCTAGTTGATATTTTGTCTTAGGCTAATAAATCCATAAACTTAAATTTTTAAATTCTCCTTTACTGATAGCCAACTTGAAACTAGTCAATTTGATGTTTAATTCTTATTACAAAATAAATGGACATAATAATAATTCATATAATTGACTCTTTCTCATTTAGAACTGAAGTCAACTATTATGTAAAATATTTTTTCAATATCAATTTTACATGTCATAGCAGGTTACTTATTTCATTTATCAATTTATAAATTCAACTTATTATGAAAATTATAGGTATCTACATTTTAATTGACTTGATAGTGTGTAATACATATATGGATAATCAACATACAAAAGTTAAACTCATTTTAATTGACTTGATAGTGTGTAATACATATATGGATAATCAACATACAAAAGTTAAACTCAATATATTATAGAGAAAAAAACATGGTATGGTCATTAGAAATTTAAATCAAAGTTTACCTATGTATCATTAAATATATTTTAGATCCAAAATAATGACAATCTACAGTCAAACTCTCTCTCTCTTGACTCTCTCCTAACTCTCCCCATCTTTGTCGTATCTCTCAATCTCTATCTTTATCTCTCTCGCCTCTCCTCTTCTCTTTACCTCTCTCTCCTATCTCTATCATATGATTGAAAAAAATGCATATAATGTGTATATATATTGTATAAAAATGATTATGAAGTGCATTGGTAATATATATATATATATTGATTGTATGAAAAGTGTATATAAAGTGCATGTGTGTGTGTGTTAGGGGTGTTCATGGTTTGGATAAAAATCAAACCAAACCGCAAACCAATATTTTGTTTCGTTTGATTTTGAATTTTAAAAATCGATAATATTTGGTTTGGTTATGGTTTCACTAAAAAAAATGAAAAATCGATCAAATTATATACATAAATTTAATAATTATTTGAATATATAATATTAGTTTTTCATAAATAATATTAAATATTTTATATATTTTAATCATTAATTTGGCTTTAGTCTACTTATTTCACATGTACTATAAATGTTTTAAAATCTCATTTCTTAAAAAGTATGTCCAAACAGCACTCTTAAGTCTTATTGTCTAATTATATATGTGTGGTGTAGTATATTGTCAGTTTTTAATTATTTTACTAAGACATTCATCTACTCTTTAATGGCTTACCTCTTTGATTATTTAAAGGTTGACTTTTCTATTTAAAGAAGTATATTTTTTTTATGATATTACCACATGAAGCAAAAGAACATCCATAATTATGCAACATAAACATGCTAAAACTTAAGAATAGTGTTGAAAAATAATAGTATTCACATACATTCATCTTGTGATAGTAGGAGGAATTTATTGATTCCTAACGTTAATTTGAAATTGTTGTCTCATATCCCATTGTTTTACTATTATAGATTTATCATTAGCTAATCATACATCGAAAAATCGAACCAAACCGACAAGTACCAAACTAATGATTATTTATTTTATTTGATTTTAGAATTTTAAAAACCGACTTAATTGATCGGTTTGGTTATGATTTTAATCAAGAATCGATCCAAACCAATAGGGCTGTGCAAAATTTAAACCGACCGATAAACCGAACCGATAAAGATGTTATTGGTTTATTGTTATTAGGTTATTGGGTTAACGGTTTTTTAATGGTTTTATTAAAAAATTATTGGGTTATTGGTTTGGTTCGATTTTTTCTTATTGGGTTATTGAATAAACCGATAATCCAATAAGAATATATATATATGACTTATTAGATATGTCTCTTAATTTCTCTTTAATATCTACAAATTAACAAACCTATTATTTCAATTATACAAACTCTTAATTTCTCCTAACAACATTTAATTCAAACTTGAAGATTCTTGTAAATTAAAACACATTATGTAGGATTTTTGTTTGCAACTAAGATTCGATTATTTTTCATGTTAGTTACTACTATTTCTATTTTATGAGATTTTCTTATCGGTTAAACCAAAAATCGAATCGTTAGGGATTAAAAATCGATAAAAAATATCTTATTGGTTTGGTTATTGGTTTAGCATATTTAAAAATCAAAAATCGATATACCAAACCAATAATATGTAAAACCGAACTGAACCGACCGATGCACACTCCTACAAACCAAACCATGAATAAGGCAATAAACCTCTTTCATAATTTGCTAGCGAGGCCTTTTCGTGTCTCAAGCTTTATGCTATGGTAGAAGTTGGTGCAACAAGCAATAGAATCATCCATCACACGTCATTTTACATAATTTACTTTGGACAAGAAGTTTGATGCAAATATATTATGTTATATTATGTATGATTAAGTATGTAGGATGAGAGGCGTGTGAACAGTAAAAAACTAATTGCCAAATTTAATTATCCTTTCTTTTAATATAAAGTTCGATTGATAAAGTATTTTCGATAAGTATAAAAGTATAAAAGAAGGAGACTCCTAGTCCTAAGAATAATAGCATAGGAATTGCCGGTGGAGATGTCAGAGTGGTTTAGCATGCTTACTCATGAGCTTTGTGATATATAGCCGAGGGCGGATCTGCGTGGAGCTCAGGGGTTCACCCAAACTCCCTTGATCGAAATATTACATTATATATACAAGGTCAAATTCTGATTTTATGAGTATATATATTAAATGAACTTCCTAAGAAATGTTGAAAAACTCAGATCAGTGGCTAAGGGCATCCATTTGTTGCCCCGCGTTGCGGTTTTAAATCTCATGCCTTGTAATCATTATAGCAAAGGCTGAAATGAGTTTGGGCTTGGATCTTTGTTCTTCGTCTTTTTCATTATTTTTCTCTTTTATGTCATTTCTTCTTTTTAATTTATTTTTGTTCAAATTCATTAGACACATTCTTTTCATTTTTGTCTTTTATTCTTTTATCTCTATTTTTTTTTTCTACCTAACTCTCTTTTCATGTACTAACTTGAAGAAACTCTTTAAAAATATGATGACTTGTTATTAAACTTGAAATTGAAATACAAAACAATCTCTTGAAATAAAGTAAATTAAATTTAATCGAATGAAGAAATTTTAATTTATAATCGTGAATGTCCTTTTATCAATATCAATTTAAACTTTTATTTTTTTTTATTTCTTGGTACTTATTTCCCATTTTTTTGCAATTCTATTTTAGTACATGAAAACTAAATTAAACTAACTAAACTTACTTGATTTATTCATCATTTGTCTTTTTTTTTCCATTTACTAACCTAAAAAACTGAACTAAAAAATTGGCAAGGCCATTTATTTATCTTTTAAATATTCATTATAACATTAGTAACGCAATCCTTACACACTTAAGAAGAATCTTCGCGATTGTCAAAATAATAAATGATTGAATGGATATTAATTCAAAATTTTAAAAAGTGCAAAATAAAAGAAGAAGAAAAAGCACAAGAGAATTTTAAGAAAGCTCGATGGGGCAATGTTAAACGCGTATGAGAAGGTAAGTTACATTTAGTGAATTGAGATTAATCATTTCCTTTTTCGTCTTGCACCATTTTTTAACTTATAAATTTCAGGTATTTGCTTCTTTTATACTTTGGACCCTCTCGAAAAAAAGCATCACTTGCTGTGCCACCTGGGTCATACAAAGATGACCTTGTGAATCGCATTCATACGTATTCAAAAAAAAAAAAAAAAAAAAATTTAGTAGACGATAAAGTTAAAAATTATTGCAACAAAGTTACATATATTCTATCTTAAAAATTATTGCAACACAGACACTTAACTAGTCAAAGGCCAAAGTTATATATATTCCATCTTGCTAGTTGCTAGCTAGTCAAACACTAATAATAATACACACTAGTAAATAAAAGAGAAAAGATTAATGTACACACACAAATATTACTAGTGATTGGGTCACTACCTACATATACATAGAGAGGGAACTTTTGGGGAGCTTAATTCTAAAAATTAGGGAAAATAATCACATATGATATGGCATGTATAGGTTGTTAACCCATTCCAAACCCTGAGCATACGTATTTGCTGGCCCATAATAAGTGTTTTCAGGCCCATAAAATGCATTATCCAACCCAAACTCCCCAAGAAAAGGAGGATCCATGGCTGCTTCCATTGATAGTGATGAAGTTGTTGGGCTATTGCTCGAAATCCCATCACATCTCTCCAATTGCAATCGTTGCATCTCCTTTTCTGCTTCAGATAACTGCTCCTTTAGCTTCAAAACCTGCACAACAAATCTGTCTCGTTAACAATTTAACTTATCTACACTGACAATTGAATACTTCACATGAAATATAATTTTACATTTTTCCTATACTTGAAATATTAACCTGGATAGTTGTTTACTCACTAAACTGCATTAATTTAAAACAGCTGGCAGATTTATAATACATGTATGATTCATGTATAATTAGTGCATAATGAATGTTTATCAAGTATAAAAAAGTAAATAATGCATTCGATTGGGTTATTTGTGTGATGATTCCGCAAAATACCCACTAACTTAATTTTTTTTATTACCTCTGTAGCTACAAGCTAAGTACGTGTTGGATCAGAAGTATGGGACGTCTAAGAGTGAATGAAGTAATAGTATATTAGCATGTGGGAGGGCTGTACTTGGCTATCTTAAATAATGATGTACGGAGGATTAATTATTGGAGGATTTAGCAAGTTTTGCTGCCATGTTGGGTGGCAGTCTCCAAGTTTCTTTCTTTTTCGACAGGCTACTGGTTACACGTCTCCAATGTTTTCTCTTCCATCTCTTCAATTCTTGTATCCACATGCAACACACCTAATTGCCTCCATGCTTGTCAATACATGGCATCTCTCTATATTTATATTACTTTCTTCTTTTGGACACATATATAGGTCGGATATATATATTACTATCATTATATATTGTCATTTTGCTTCTTGCTTTTTAATGAACTTTTCCATCCTAAATTTATAAATCATCATTCCCATTTGTTTAATTTTATCATCAAAACGTTATGTTGGGTTATATATGGAGCTATAGATACCTTTTTTTCTTACTTAGGGTTGGATTCATAAAGTGAAATTATTTTCTGATTAGACACACTCTATCTAGAGAGACTATTTCTATTTGCAAACGTTCCAATTTATTTTATATTGTTTTATTTCTAACAACTTTCAACATATTCAGGCAATATATTAAGTTGTTTAACTTTTGTTTTTGAAGTGATGTTTTTTCCTTAAATCAAATTAATGCTTTAATCTTCTTCGTGATTTCACCTTCACTGATCTAATATAAGGAAATATAAATCGAAATAAATTACTAGCATTTTGAATTTTATTTTCAGTCAAATACCATGTTTGAAATAGAATAGATGGAATATACTTTTTAGTACCACATAAACGTTTCTTGATCCATAAATCTTGTTTATCCGACTAATCTCTTACGTACTACTTAGTTTTCGCCAACAAATTTTGAAAAATATTTCCGAAAAAAAACTATTTATACCTAATTATCTTTTAGGTGATATGATATATTCTTAAAAGCTTTTTTTTTTTATAACACGGTCTATAGTTATAAAACTCATAATAAAAGAGAAGACGGACCTCGTTTTCAAGACGACATTTGTCAACAATGTTAGTTTCAAGTTCATTCTTCAACTTAGAGTATTCTTCCTCCAGCTTCTTGTTCTTCCATCGAGCCCTTCTGTTCTGAAACCAAACTGCCACTTGCCTCGGGTCTAGTCCTAGCTCCAACGCAAGCTTGTCTTTCCTCTCGGACTCCAGTTTGTGTTCATGTCCAAAGCTCTGTTCGAGCAAATTCACTTGTTCCTCACTAAGCTTCCTCTTCCTCATCATCATCATCTCCCCATTTGCTACATCTTTATTCTTCTTTCTTCTCCTCCTCGGTTTCCCCTCTCCTGTAATTTACATACACTAACAGCGTAAAGAATCTTTTCAACTATTAACAACTCGTAGGAAATTAAGGTGGCCAACATTGTTTTTCAAGATACCTTTTAGGGACGGTAGCATGATGTAGTTAACTTTTAATTAATTAGGTGACTTCTAAGTTTTGTAACGACAAAGATATGAACAGTTTAACTTTTATACACCGACCCCTATACTATCGCATCTCTAAATGATAATATATTCATCTACCTGTTCATTAAAAAGTGGATTAGGAATAACCGAAAAATAAGGTAAACTATCTACTAGGACGAGTTGAAGTACAGTATATATGTATATATATTGTGTAAAAATATTGTTCTCCATTATTGTGTACTATAGTGGTTCAAGCATATTTGTGATTTAAGGCGAAAATTAAACGGGTGCCTTAAAATCTTAAGAAAGAATAACTTTCTTTTAACGAACTTTATTTTAAAAATTATATAATCAATTTTTTCTAATTATTCTTTTTTAAGTAATGATATAATCAATGCATTTAATTTTTCTTGAGACATAATATATGAACTTCTTCTAATAATTCTTTCCATTTATATAAAAAAAAATATTTTTTTATAAGTAATATTCAATTTTTTCAAAAAACAATTATTTATATTATTACAAAAAAATTAGCCCCCTCAAATTTGGGGCCTAAGGGCCTATTTTTTTACAAGTAGAGCCGCCCCTAGTTTATCCCAATTAAAGACAAAGTAGTGATGGTACTAACCTTGTTGAGGTAACGGTTGAGTGTAGATACCAGGATAGTACTGAGAAATGAGTGGCATTTGATCATCATTCATGCTACTTGTCATGATTGTTCTTTTTTTCTCTGTTTCTATAGTTCTTGTTGCTTTATTGATTTCTGGTGCAGAGATGGAAGTGGATAAAATGTGTAGAAGTGAGGACTTTCAGATATAAAAGCTATGGAATGATGAAGAGAATAAGGTGTTTGTTGTCTAATTAAGACTTTGGAGAGTACCTCATTGTGACTTTATTTATAAAGGTTGCCCCTCCAAATGAACCTCACTTCTTCTAACAAATATCCACATTGCCATCTCTGTTATGTTTTTTTTTCTCATACGGTATGTGGTACTCATATTGGAGTTCGACTAATTTGAATTCACGTTAGAAAGTTTGGGTAAGTGCTCTCTATCAAAGGCAACTCGACATTGAAACCAGAATTCGAGACCTCTAATTAAGATTAAAAAGTACTTGTCACTCACTCCACCACAACGGTGGTCATCTCTCTTATGGTTTGAGTGTATCCTACTTAATTATCCAAGCAATAGCCATGAGATAAAATTTGTTAAATATGGGAATTTGATTTGGAACTTTCATTAAATGTTTTTTTTTGACTGATTTGGTGAAACGTGACTTCAGAGGCGGAGGCACCATGTTGGTAAAGAACATCTAGATTTATTATTGTTAGAGTTGTAATCCTAATTTTGTTGATCCGGCCTTGAAAGTTCGCAGTGCAATTCATGTTTGTGATTTTCAATGGGGTCTGTGATGGTAGTGTAGGGATCGGGCCGACCTTTATGTTTTGGGACCTACGACTTATTTATATACACGTATTATATAAATGCATTTAGTGGGTTTTTTTGGGTGTTCAGAAAAATACACGTCATTGAGACTACGTCTCCCACTTTGTACTCTCTCTCCATTATAGGGAGACCTCCTCTACCTCTGCCCGTAGTTTTTTCGCAAGAATTTTCACGTAAATCTGTGTGTTGTTATTTTCTTTTACTTGTGATTTGCTTAATCTGTCCGAATAATAACAATTATTTTTAACATAGAGCAAAAATTTATATGTTAAAAGTTATTAAAATTATAAAAAAGTAGTTAAATTCTTGACTTTAAAATATAATGAGTGTAATGGTAGGAACTTATAAATGGTAAACTCATAAAGCTTGATTATTGTATTCACTTTTGATAAATTATGATATCAAGTAAGATACATATATCCATCAAGATCGTACGTGTTGATACCGCCACTAAAGTAAATGAATACATCTATCCATCGAGTTGATACCATCACTAAAGTGAATGAATACATCTATCCATCAAGTTGATACCGCCACTAAAGTGAATAAAAACTGACATAAAGTGATAAAAATTGATACGGTAGAGGGAATGAATACATGTGATATTAGAACAAATGAATACAAGTAAAATTAGAATAAATGAATACAAGTGATACAAGTTGGTAGCAATTGATACAAGTAACTGTAAAAGGTCAGTTAGAGTGTAGATGTGTGAATATAAGTGAAATTAGAGTGAGAGAATACAAATAATACAAGTTGGTAACAACCAATACAAATGAATTTTTTCAAGAAGTTGTATCACTAATACATGGCAAACAGATAAAGGTGGTTAGCAAACTGATAGGCTCTGGCTACTCTTCATTTCTCTTCTCTCCGATCTTTTCAAGTTTTTACTTGGATTGAAGACACGTGTCATAGTTTAAAATTAATGATTGATATTTAATTAGTTAAATTAAAGTTCTAATCATAGTTATCTACTTCCATATACTTGTTGCTTAAATATTTATAACAATCCATTATATCTTTCTTAAATATATTAAACTATTTTCTTTTTTTCCTTGAACAATTTTCTACCAAATTTTAATTTTTTTCTCTAATGCTTGCCATTTTTCTTAAGTAATATTTTTTAAATATAAAACTAAAGATCGTGGCTTGAAGTTTTTCTAATTTTATTTTCTTTTTATGCCAAATAAATTCATTATATTGTGCCAGATCAAATATAAAGATTGTATCAAATAAATTCATTATATTTTCTTTACGTAGCACTTTTGAATTCTCAATTAGAAAAAAATAAATTTTAGCTATATTATGAATTTTAAAAAACAAAAATATTTAGGAAAAGTTTACAATACATATTTGTGGTAGTAAAGAAATTTTTTTAACACATTGAGTAAAAGATATAATGGATATTTAAGGAGTAAATATAACTAATTATATGGAAGTAGATAACTATGGTCAGTAAAGAAATTTTTTTAAAACATTGAGTTGGCTTCATTTATTTGCACTTAATGGAGGTCTGAATCTGAATGATTTAGACTTCAGACCATTAAGTGCATTTATTTTTCATTA